>NC_133165.1:73465527-73770636 GCF_040802235.1 Manis javanica
AGGCCAAATCCAGCCATATGCCTGTTTTTTTTTTAAGTTTCGAAGGAACACAGCCACACCCATTCATTTAAGAACTGCCTCAACCTATTACAGAGGTATGGCCCACAAAAACCTAAATGTTTACTATCTGGCCTTTTAAAGAAAAAGTCTGCCAACCCCTGCTCTACACCAACAGCCACATTCAACTATGACTTAAAGTTTGCCCAAAGCCACACCTATCTCTGAGACCCTGTATATTCACTACCCTAGCTTCTTTTCTCCTAGCCAGTCAAGTTCGTAGGCTCCTGATCTCCATATAAGATTTCCCTATTCCAGCTTTAATATCCTTGGGTGTCTCTGCATCCCTGATGCAGCAATGTGCCCCATAGCGCTCTCAGGACATGGACTCAATCCATCCTATACATTTTGATGTTTGATATGCTATTCACTGCCAATTCTTTATTTACTTTACTCTTAGCTCTTAATTAATGCTAAATTAATTATCTAGCCATGAAAAGCACATCATGATTGTCATTCAACTCAATTCACCCTCTGAAAAAGCAACAAGAAGCTACCCTTAATTATGTTTCATAAAATAGTAGTGCAATATAGTACAGCAAAGAATGAGGGACTAATATCAGCCCGTTAGTGAAATGTTAAGAATTATGTGTAATAAAATGACTAAAAATGGTTATAATCCTAGGAAGCTATATAACTCAAATTTATCAGTCTTGTTTTTAGTCTTTGTTTTTAAATTGAACCTAAAAAGTTCTCTCTATAAATGACTGTTATTACAACGACCAAGGAAAAGGCTTTACTTACCATATGGATTTCCGTTAACATTTGTTCCTATAAGCTCCAGTGTTTGTTCTAAGAGATCAGACAGCGGCACTGTACTAATTTCCAGAAGACCAGGCTCATCAGGATGATGCTTCAGCACCAGGGCGATTTCAAACTCATAGTTAACTACAGAGGAATGCCAGCAATACTGTTTACTGGTTTTCTCCACTGGTACCCAACCTATCATTTTAAGAAAAAAAAGTGCTTTTACTACACTGTTTTTCTTTGGATTGTGACAAGGTCATCTTTATTTTTGTTGTAAATTTTCCAATTTTCTGGATATCCTATCAAACAGAGATACCACTTTTAAAATCATCAGTTTTACTACTTAATCATGATTTTTTAATAATGTTTTCTTTTTTATTCTGCTGAGAAATTAACCTGTTTACTTATTTACTACAGAGCACCCAACACTCCTTTACCAGAAAATTCACCTTTTCAGTAAGAACTGAGCACTATTCCAAGACAAAGCATTAAAACCTTCTTTAATTAATCTCTCTTCCTTCTCTCCAGTTTCAGGAACACACATATGCAGTAAGTGTTCTACAATTTACTGTTCCAACATTTACTGCACAACTTACTGATTCCACATTTACTGAATGTTATTGCAATTCCTCTGCTAACTCCTGTTGCCAGAAGAGAATCCTTCCCTCTACCCCAAAACAGACAAACTAGGGCATATGTACCACTGTGCCCATCATCATCTTTGGCCTTCATTACTCACCCAGATCACTATGATAACCTGGTCTACCAGTCTGGTCTACCAGTCTCCAATGAAACCCACCCTATAGTTCTATTTCAAAAATTTTTATTCCATTTTGCTGTATCCCTAATAATCACCTTCAGGATAAACTTCAAATGTCTTTAGATGGAATACTAATACCCCTGTAAGATCTGAGTAGATTCCAAACTTCATCCTCAACATTTCAGGGTCCTCAAATGTCATATACCCTCAACATTCCAGCCACAATGAAGCATTACCTAATATTTCCAGAGGACTACATAACCGACCTTCCCTCTTCCTTGCTGGTAACTTCTGGCTCTTAAGCTTCAGGACAGATACTCACTCTGCCTAGAAGCCTCCTCTAACCACCGCAGGTCGAACTAGAATTCTTCCTCTTCTGTCCAACTGTACTGTGTATTCTTTCCTTTTAGTTCTTAAATCATACTATATTAGTGGTGGATTTCCCCTAAAGTCTAAAACATCATCAAGGATAACTGTTCTGATCTTCATTTTTTTATTACTAGAACCTGTAAGTATTTTGAATATTACAGGTACTCAGGGCACCCCTGTTGAACTGAACCTTAATCTGGGGTATCCTACTCAGCACACTTTTGCAAAAATTTTCCCATACCCAGAAACACTCCGTGGGAGACACCTATGTTCACCTCCCTCTATTGAGAAAGTCTTCTAGGATCTTTGCAAAAACTACACATATACTACTCCCACAATGCTTTACTAATTTCTACAGACTACAGGTAGTGGCACTTCTTAGAAAAGATTATAAACCCGAGAGAACATTCTTGATATGAATACATCATTAGTATATATTGTTAAACTTAACATAGACTCAGAAATTTTGTGCAATATAGATAAATATAATGAAGAACCAGATGAAAATTAAATTCTGTAATTTCTGACTGAATGGCTCTTTTGTTCTTTATACTATTAAACACAAAACTGCATTTTAGAAGCATTTTCATGATACCAGGAATGTGTCCATTTTCATCAGGCATGGGAATCCCATTTAATTGTTCTATTTCCTTTGTTGGGATCCAGCACTCTGGAACAGGTTTGAAGTCCTCCTCAACATTCCAAAAAAATTCTAAAAGAGTTAAATAATCTTACATGTGGCAACACTTTAAAAAATACAAAATACTGAACAAATTCAAAGTGGGAACAGCTAACAAACCCTATTGTATCAGGTATATAATTATTCTCCATTCATTATGTAACTACTCAGGGTCAGGGTACTAACACTACAAATTTTCAATTTTTAGCTCACCACTCTACAAATAGTGGACAACAGTGTAGCTAAAGTAGCAATGTCCCAGTATATGTAGAGTTATGATGGCTTTTTGAGTCACTACAAATAAAAACACATGTATATGAATAAGCAGACATACAATGATGACTTATATCACCTTATATAATAATGAGACATTTTAATGTAATAAAAATATTAATAATGCTTTGAGCTTTGGGCCTAATGTAAATTATATTTGTCTCTTAGGCACACAAAACCAAAATGTATTGCTCATTAGAATACATAAATAATAATTTGTAGTGTTAATAAACAAAATGTAATAAAAAGTCACAGCAATGTTAGGAACACAACTTAAAATATTTTTTAAGAATATTCTTTTATGTATTAAGATACTCAATTGTAATTTTCTTTTCCCAAGGTGCTTACATTGTATAAAAGATGTAATAAATACCATAACAAGAAATAAGCCAAAAATTACTGCTTACTTAAATCATGAAAAGCTTAAAAAAAAAGACTCACTAACCTTTTGAGTTTTGTTTCGAACATAGAAAATGTTTAAATCTTTTCTCAGCTTGTTTGTTAGGCTTTCTATCCAGCCGAGCCCAAAGATATGGCTGACCTAAAAAATAATAAAAGGATAAGAAAAGTTTAAGATGAAAACAATAAAACTTATCTTGAAAGACATTTCAGTATGAAATTTGTCAATGAACAGTTGGGATCATCTAAGGAAGTAACTGTAGAAGGCAGGGAAACAGGTAGTCTAACAGACATATCCTACCTACGGGTACCTGATGATGTAGGAAGACTTGAAGTCTTTTTTTAGAGGATGATGGGGATGAAATAAAAAATAAGTAAGTTACCATTTCATAAGGACATTACACAACCATCTTTTATGAGTAAATAGCACCGGAGAAACTAAAGTTACCTCTCTACTAAATGGAATCCTAACCAGATGCCTGTATTCACACCTTCCCTAAAATGTAACTACATGCTAGAAGGGTTAATCACCAAAAACGTGGAATTAGGCTGGACTGTTCTGCATAGCTTTGACCCCTGATCAAGGCATGAAACACTACTAATAGTGATGCATTATGATAAAGGATCTGCGAAGTTTCAGGGCAATGTACCTACATTCTTTACTGGTAACAGTTAAAGACTATTGAGTTGCACCTGGTCTCAATGAGTACCCTGAAAGCTCTGTTTTTGAGGCTGGTTACCGAGCAAGAAGATAACAAATCTCCAATTGAGACTTCATTATGGATCCCATTTCCAAGGTGTTCCTTGCACACAGTGGGTCCTGATTTGAGAAAACGTGTCCTGCCAGGACCTTGAGGGTGGGGTGACAATAGGAACTTTAGCTGGCCTCACTTAGACCCTCTGCTGAGATAGTCTTTGGCTGCAGTACATATCCTTACATTAATGCCCTTGCTATATTGTGTAGTGTAATAAGCAGGATTTGCTAGCATTGCCATTTTGGGTCCTGACAAGGCAATCCTGTTCAACTGCCACCATTATACATAATCACACATAATGATGCACAATGACATTTCTTAATATAAATATAAAAGTCTAAAAATATTCTTACACTTTTTTCAAATATATAAATCAGAGACTAAATAATTATTGATTTTTAGTTTGGTTCAGACCTTCTGTATTACTAATTAGCTACCCCAATAAATAACCAGGTTAAAATTATAGTCTGCATTTCTGGCTGAATGGACCTTTTGCTCTTTTTACTAGTAAATGTAAAAAACTTATTTCACGGATACCCATTAAAATGGCTATTATCAACAACAACAAAAAAGTGTTGGTGAGGATGTGGTAAAATTAGACCTCTTGTATACTGTTGGTAGGAACTTTTTTTTTTTTCCTTCCTTTATGATTCTTTTTTTTTTTTTTTTATTGAAGGCTAGTTGACACTACATTAGTTTCAGGTGTACAACACAGTGATTTAACATTTATATACATGATAATTCTAGGTACCAGCTATCACCATACCAGTTGTTACAATATTTTGACTATATTCCTTATGCTATACATTACATCCCGGTTACTTATTTATTTTACAATTGGAAGTGTGTACTTTTTTTTTTTTTTTTTCTTTTGTGAGGGCATCTCTCATACTTATTGATCAAATGGTTGTTAACCACAATAAAATTCTGTATAGGGGGGTCAATGCTCAATGCACAATCATTAATCCACCCCAAACCTAATTTTCATCAGTCTCCAATCTTCTGAAGCATAACGAACAAGTTCTTACATGGAGAACAAATTCTTACATAGTGAATAAGTTACATGGTGAACATTACAAGGGCATTCATCACAGAGGCTTTTGGTTTTGATCATGCATTATGAACTATAAACAGTTCAAATATGAATATTCATTTGATTTTTATACTTGATGTATATGTGGATACCATATTTCTCTCTTTATTATTATTATTTTTAATAAAATGCTTAAGTGGTAGGTGGATACAGATAAAGGTAGAAAACATAGTTTAGTGTTGTAAGAGAGCAAATGTAGATGATCAGGTGTGTGCCTGTAGACTGTGTTAATCCAAGCTAGACAAGGGCAATAAAACATCCATGTATGCAGAAGATTTCTCTCAGAACGGAGGGGGGTGGGGGAGGTTCTAAGCCTCACCTCTGTTGATCCCCATTTTCTCACCTGATGGCCCGCCTGCGACTGTGCCTGTCTTAGGTTGTTCCTCCCTTGAGGAATCTTACCCGTCTCTGGCTAACCAGTCATCTTCCGGGGCCATACAGGGAAATGTTAAGTTGGTAAGTGAGAGAGAAGCCTTATTGTTTGAAAACGTTAGCTTTTTACTTCTTTGCATATTTTATGCCCTGTGGCTTCTATGCCCAGCATTTGTCTTGAGGTGTCTTTACCACTTGGAAGAATTATGATACTTGGTAAATTCGATATGAGGCAAGAATTCTACTTAAGGGTTATAATTAGGAAGGAAGAAGAAAAGCTATAGAAGTAGCAGGTGGAAGAAAACCTGGGAAGATTGATTATTTCTTTGACATACCTTCTTGTAGAGTAACTTCAGCATGTATAGGTTTTAAACTACTAATTAAATTGCACACACACATTAACATAATAGGAGTACAGTTACGTAACCAAAGCATACCTGTAATTACCAGCCATCTCCAGTGAAACCAAGAAAACCAGTTAGGCACCTTAGGCATTTGTGAAAACTTATCTATAATATGGTGAATATTGTCCAACTGAACTTGAACAGTCTGAGAGAAATCAGACTAATTAAAACAACCCATTCCTGGGGACTGTTCACATCCCATATGTTCTTTTAACAGTAAATAGTCTGTAGTTGTAAGATTTTGAAGCGCTACAATTTACACTTCTCCTAATTCTTGGTTGAGATCCAACAGTTTAGATCCTGTCAAATTTGTTGTTTTGCTGTATGCACAGGCCAGCTTAGATATCTCCTTCTTCATTCCCATGGCAAGTCCAGGAACTGGTGGGATGAGTGCATCTACACCTGTAGCAGTGCATGGATCTTTGTTGGGGTTTTTTGATGGTCATCTTCTGGCTTGAGTCTTCCCGAGAGTGCTGATGTTGGAAGTTCTTTTTCATATCGTATCTTAGTTCATTTTCGGGGTAGCCAAATTAGGCTTTGATCCTCTGTATAAACACAAACAGACCCTTTGCCTACACTTTTATATGCCCTTTATATCATTGTGTAGAACTCATTGGAGGTCACCACACAGGAACGGCTTTTTTCTTTTTTTATCATTAATCTACACTTACATGACGCATATTTTGTTTACTAGGCTCTCCCCTATACCAGGTCCCCCCTATATACCCCTTTACAGTCACTGTCCATCAGCATAGCAAAATGTTGTAGAATCACTACTTGTCTTCTCTGTGTTGTACAGCCCTCCCTTTTCTCCCACCCCCCCATGCATGCTAATCTTAATACCCCCTTTTTTCTCCCCCTCCCTTATCCCTCCCTACCCACCCATCCTCCCCAGTCCCTTTCCCTTTGGTACCTGTTAGTCCATTCTTGAGTTCTGTGATTCTGCTGCTATTGTGTTCCTTCAGTTTTTCCTTTGTTCTTATACTCCACAGATGAGTGAAATCATTTGGTATTTCTCTTTCTCTGCTTGGCTTGTTTCACTGAGCATAATATCCTCCAGCTCCATCCATGTTGCTGCAAATGGTAGGATTTGCCCTTTTCTTATGGCTGAGTAGTATTCCATTGTGTATATGTACCACATCTTCTTTATCCATTCATCTATCGATGGACATTTAGGTTGCTCCCACTTCTTGGCTATTGTAAATAGTGCTGCGATAAACATAGGGGTGCATTGGTCTTTCTCATACTTGATTGCTGCATTCTTAGGGTAAATTCCTAGGAGTGCAATTCCTGGGTCAAATGGTAAGTCTATTTTGAGCATTTTGATGTACCTCCATACTGCTTTCCACAATGGTTGAACTAATTTACATTCCACCAGCAGTGTAGGAGGGTTCCCCTATCTCCACAGCCTCGCCAACATTTGTTGTTGTTTGTCTTCTGGATGGCAGCCATCCTTACTGGTGTGAGGTGATACCTCATTGTAGTTTTAATTTGCAATTCTCTAATAATTAGCGATGTGGAGCATCTTTTCATGTGTCTGTTGGCCATCTGAATTTCTTCTTTGGAGAACCGTCTGTTCAGTTCCTCTGCCCATTTTTTAATTGGGTTATTTGTTTTTTGTTTGTTGAGGCGTGTGAGCTCTTTATATATTCTGGATGTCAAGCCTTTATCGGATGTGTCATTTTCAAATATATTCTCCCATACTGTAGGTTTCCTTTTTGTTCTATTGATGGTGTCTTTTGCTGTACAGAAGCTTTTCAGCTTAATATAGTCCCACTTGTTCATTTTTGCTGTTGTTTTCCTTGCCCGGGGAGATATGTTCAAGAAGAGGTCACTCATGTTTATGTCTAAGAGGTTTTTGCCTATGTTTTTTTCCAAGAGTTTAATGGTTTCATGACTTACATTCAGGTCTTTGATCCATTTTGAGTTTACTTTTGTATATGGGGTTAGGCAATGGTCCAGTTTCCTTCTCCTACATGTAGCTGTCCAGTTTTGCCAGCACCATCTGTTGAAGAGACTGTCATTTCGCCATTGTATGTCCATGGCTCCTTTATCAAATATTAATTGACCATATATGTCTGGGTTAATGTCTGGATTCTCTAGTCTGTTCCATTGGTCTGTGGCTCTGTTCTTGTGCTAGTACCAAATTGTCTTGATTACTATGGCTTTATAATAGAGCTTGAAGTTGGGGCGTGAGATCCCCCCTACTTTATTCTTCTTTCTCAGGATTGCTTTGGCTATTCGGGGTCTTTGGTGGTTCCATATGAATTTTTGAATTATTTGTTCCAGTTCATTGAAGAATGTTGCTGGTAGTTTCATAGGGATTGTATCAAATATGTATATTGCTTTGGGCAGGATGGCCATTTTGATGATATTAATTCTTCCTAGCCACGAGCATGGGATGCGTTTCTATCTGTTAGTGTCCCCTTTAATTTCTTGTGGGGGCCGGCCTACGGCCGAGGCTGAGCCCCACTCTAGCTGGACAACGCCCTAAAGATGGCGCCTGCTTCCTAGACACCACCCTTCCTGGCCCTACAGCTCAGCGCATAAGGAAGTCTCCATGACTGGCTTGTCCCCATTTCCGTGCTCGTGCTCATAGCATGCTTTTCACATGTTTCCAATAAGACTGAACCTGGTGCATAAGGAAGTCTCCATGACTGGCTTGTCCCCATTTCCGTGCTCGTGCTCATAGCATGCTTTTCACATGTTTCCAATAAGACTGAACCTGGTGCGTGATCAGTCAGCTGATTGGTTGGGATATGCTATATAAGCTGCTGCCCTGGAGGAAGTGGTGGTGGTTGTTTTTTGCTTTTGCCTTTCGCTAGATGGATGCTCGGATGCCCATAATAAAGATTCCTAACGAACCAGGCCTTCGGTGATCGTTCTCCTGCCGTCACCCTAGATGGCGGGACGTGATAGCTGGTGCCGAAACCCGGGACGAAAACCTGGCGTCCAAGGACGGAGTGGAACTTCTCACCCTGCGGCGATCTGAGTGGACACCCTTTGGAAGAGTTACACGAGTGACTGACATTTTGGAGAGTGGTGAGTATGGTCAGGGACAAAGTGAAAGCAACATCAGGTTGTGCGAATGCAAGCAATTGTGGTGTGTGTGTTTAGCCTTTGTGTTCCTTGTCTTGTTCTGTCTTAGTCTGTATATGTTTCTGCGTTTCCTCACGAAAGAATAAGAGCGCTGTGGAAAGTTTGCAGGTAAAGCGACGTAGACTAAAGTTCGCAGGAAGTGACAAAAACCAGTTAGCAAGGACTCTCAGGCTGTAAGGAGACTCAATTCAGGGGTATGAGCATGGGCGCACGTAACCTCAACTTAGAATAGAGTCAACCTCCTTTCCTCCGCACTATGGGTTCAGAGGTGTCTAGGATGCAGGCAGAGGAACCACTCCGGGCACTCCTAAGGGCTAATGGAGAGGGGGAGGAAGTCCTGGAAGATGTCCGGGAGGTAAGATCCTCCGCTAGAACCTCAGAGAGGGGGTCCGAGCGAGGAGGATCTACAGATGAGGAAGGGGAGCTATCAGGGGAGGAATTAGAAAAGCATATAAGGAGACTTAGAATCGCCCAGAGGAAGGAATGCCCTATCCCCCGCAGTTATCCCTCCCTAATGCAGCTGAGGCAACAGAAAGAGGAAGAGGAGTCGGAGGACACCCCCCTCTCAACAACCCTGAAACCATCCTTGAAAATGGTGCCGTCAGCCCCCTCTCTTCCTCCGGCTTCATTTGCAGAACCACCCCTGTATCACGTACAGCCCTGTCGTCATACGTGTGATTGCAATCAAGGACTAGAAAGAGGGGGGTGGAGGGAGTGGCTGAGAGAACAAGGAAGTGCCGCTTTCCCTGTATTTGAAGACCCTAATACACAACAGAGGTATCATTAAGCCCTAGATTTCAAGGTCATTAAAAGTCTGAAGGAAGCATCCACAACGTATGGCCCCCAGGCAGCTTTCACTGTTTCTTTAGTGGAGTGAGTAGCTTCTCTTAATCTGACGCCGGATGATTGGGCCAATGTAGCAAGAGCAGCCCTCTCTGGAGGTCAGTACCTGAAATTTAAGATAGCCTGGCAAGAATTTTCACAGGACACGGCTCGGCGTAATGCCGCAGCAGGTAATCATCAATGGAACTTAGACATGTTGATGGGCACGGGTCCATATTTGGGTCAACAGAATCAGGTAGGATTCCCCCCAGAGGTATATATGCAAATAGCCGCGGCAGCAGTGAGGGCCTGGAAGACGCTGCAAGGCACAGGTGACCTACAGGGTCAGCTGTCAAAGGTGTTGCAAGGATCTAATGAGCCATATGCAGACTTTCTAGCCAGACTGATGCAAACAGCCGGTCGCATATTTGGTGATGTTGACACTGCTATGCCCCTTGTGAAGCAGCTGGCCTATGAGCAGGCCAACAAACGGTGTAGGGAGGCCATAAGACCCTGGAAGAACAAAGATCTGAGTACGGAAACTTTCTACAGCCAACAGTCTAACTGCATTCTGAAAAGACAGGGCTACCCTGGGACAGGTGGACTTGGGAAGAACTTGTCGGGTCGAGAAAAGCCCATTCCTTTGTCTAACATTACGCCCAGTCGATTTGGAGGGCCCGGGCTGGGTTTTTCCTCGGGGCCACTGAAGGAGAACAGCAAATAAAGATTCAGTGGCGATCTGAGAATCCTGTGTGGGTTCCTCAGTGGCCCCTTACTAAAGAGAAGAAGGAAGCAGCCAACACTTTAGTACAGGAGCAGCTTGCTGCCAAGCATATTCAGGCCTCTACCTCCCCCTGGAACACACCTATTCTTGTGATAAGAAAGAAAACAGGGAAGTGGAGGCTTTTACATGACCTTAGGGCTGTAAATAAGCAGATGGTGCTTATGGGCTCAATACAACTGGGTTTGCCACTGCCCATGGCCCTGCTTAAGGCATCTATCATTATATGGATGACATCCTTTTGTGTCATGAGAGCAGCAGGGAGCTAGAGACAACCCTCAGGGTCAGGGTATGGTGGAACGCACCCACCTCACCCTCAAGAATGCCTTATATAAACAAAAAGGGGGAATAGGAGAAGACTTTAGATCCCCCAGAGACAAATTAAACATCATATTATTCATTTTAAACTTTTAACGCTGGACAAAAATGGCCGCAGTGCAGCAGAGCGGCACGGCCAACAATCCAATCCAAAACACATGCCTAAAGTTTTGTGGAAGGATGTGTTGGAAGGAACATGGAAAGGCCCGGACCCAGTGATAATCTGGACCCGAGGCTCGGTTTGTGTTTTTCCACAGGACCAGCAGAACCCCGTTTGGGTGCCTGAACGTCTGATATGCAGAGTGGAAAACCCCGGAGCAGAGGTACAAGATGATCGCACTGCTTCTGCTCCTGCTGTGGATCCTACAGCAGGCGACGGCGGAGCCGAGCTGCAGCTGCAGCCACCGCCGCGCTATCACCATTCCTACGGCAGAGATGCTGAATGGTCTGTCCCAGGCCACTGCCTCGGCAATGACAACGCAGAACGTCATCAACGGCCATTTTAAGAATGGGATGGCCTTGGTCAACCAACGCATGAACCTTCTTCAAGAACAATTGGACCTCTTGGGGGAGGCTTTGTCTGTGGGCTGCATTCATTCTTATACTGGGGTGTATTACTGGTATTCCTTTTCATAATTATTCTAAAGCTGCCAACTTGTCCAGACAGTTAGGCAAGATGTTAACCACAAATTGGTCCAGTGAGCTTGACAAGCTCACCACTCAGCTACGGTTAGAAATTTTGAATGTTAGCTCCAAGAAGGTAGAGATGCTCTCCGTAGCTCAAATAGCTGAAGCTGTGTTAAACGCCACCAAAGCCTGGTCAGGTGTAGGTGTCATAGGAATATTGCTAATTGTGGGCCTCCTCCTGCTTGGGAGGAAAGTCTGTTCCATACAAAAACAGCAACGGGGAGAACGGAAGGTCCTGTTGCAGGCCATGGCAGCGCTAGAGGAAGGCATCTCCCCTAGAGTATGGCTTAATATGCTGGATCAGTAGTCAAGGACGGGTAAGATTGGGAGCTGCGCATATCAACCTAAGACAGGGCGCAGACCTAAGTTGTCTATTGCCTGAGGACGGGTAAGAATGCCACAGACTCCGGACGACTAAAGACAGGCATGATCCCGACAGCCCTTTGGTTATAAAACAATAAAGGGGGAAATGTGGGGGCCCGGCCTACGGCTGAGGCTGAACCCCACTCTAGCTGGACAACGCCCTAAAGATGGCGCCTGCTTCCTAGACACCACCCTTCCTGGCCCTACAGCTCAGCGCATAAGGAAGTCTCCATGACTGGCTTGTCCCCATTTCTGTGCTCGTACTCATAGCATGCTTTTCACATGTTTCCAATAAGACTGAACCTGGCGTGTGATCAGTCAGCTGATTGGTTGGGATATGCTATATAAGCTGCTGCCCTGGAGGAAGTGGCGTGGTTGTTTTTTGCTTTTGCCTTTCGCTAGATGGATGCTCGGACGCCCATAATAAAGATTCCTAACGAACCAGGCCTTCGGTGATCGTTCTCCTGCCGTCGCCCTAGATGGCAGGACGCGATAATTTCTCTTAAGAGTGACTTGTAGTTTTCAGAGTATAAGTCTTTCACTTCTTTGGTTAGGTTTATTCCTAGGTATTTTATTCTTTTTGATGCAATTGTGAATGGAGTTGTTTTCCTGATTTCTCTTTCTGTTGGTTCATTGTTAGTGTATAGGAAAGCCACAGATTTCTGTGTGTTGATTTTGTATCCTGCAACTTTGCTGTATTTCGATATCAGTTCTAGTAGTTTTGGTGTGGAGTCTTTAGGGTTTTTTATGTACAGTATCATGTCATCTGCAAATAGTGACAGTTTAACTTCTTCTTTACCAATCTGGATTCCTTGTATTTTTTTGTTTTGTCTGATTGCCGTGGCTAGGAACCTCCAGTACTATGTTAAATAACAGTGGGGAGAGTGGGCATCCCTGTCTAGTTCCCGATCTCAGAGGAAAAGCTTTCAGCTTCTCGCTGTTCAATGTTGGCTGTGGGTTTTTCATAGATGGCCTTTATTATGTTGAGGTACTTGCCCTCTATTCCCATTTTGCTGAGAGTTTTTATTATGAATGGATATTGAACTTTATCAAATGCTTTTTCGCATCTATGGAGATGATCATGTGGTTTTTGTCTTTGTTTTTGTTGATGTGGTGGGTGACGTTGATGGACTTTCGAATGCTGTGCCATCCTTGCATCCCTGGGATGAATCCCACTTGGTCATGGTGTACGATCCTTTTGATGTATTTTTGAATTCAGGTCACTAATATTTTGTTGAGTATTTTTGCATCTACGTTCATCAGGGATATTGGTCTGTAGTTTTCTTTGTTGGTGGGGTCTTTGCCTGGTTTTGTTATTAGGGTGATGTTTGCTTCATAGAATGAGTTTGGGAGTATCCCCTCCTCTTCTATTTTTTGGAAAACTTTAAGGAGAATGGGCATTATGTCTTCCCTGTATGTCTGATAAAATTCTGAGGTAAATCCATCTGGCCCGGTGGTTTTGTTCTTTGGTAGTTTTTTGATTACCGCTTCAATTTCGTTGCTGGTAATTGGTCTGTTTAGATTTTCTATTTCTTTCTGGTTCAGTCTTGGAAGGTTGTATTTTTCTAGGAAGTTGTCCATTTCTCCTAGGTTTCCCAGCTTGTTAGCATATAGGTTTTCATAGTATTCTCTAATAATTCTTTGTATTTCTGTGGGGTCCGTCGTGATTTTTCCTTTCTCGTTTCTGATACTGTTGATTTGTGTTGACTCTCTTTTCCTCTTAATAAGTCTGGCTAGAGGCTTGTCTATTTTGTTTATTTTCTCGAAGAATCAGCTCTTGGTTTCATTGATTTTTTCTACTGTTTTATTCTTCTCAATTTTATTTATTTCTTCTCTGATCTTTATTATGTCCCTTCTTCTGCTGACCTTAGGCCTCATTTGTTCTTCTTTTTCCAATTTCAATAATTGTGACATTAGACCTTTCATTTGGGATTGTTCTTCCTTTTTTAAATATGCTTGGATTGCTATATACTTTCCTCTTAAGACTGCTTTTGCTGTGTCCCACAGAAGTTGGGGCTTAGTGTTGTTGTTGTCATTTGTTTCCATATATTGCTGGATCTCCATTTTGATTTGGTCATTGATCCATTGATTATTTAAGAGCGTGTTGTTAAGCCTCCATGTGTTTGTGAGCCTTTTTGCTTTCTTCGTACAGTTTATTTCTAGTTTTATGCCTTTGTGGTCTGAAAAGTTGGTTGGTAGGATTTCAATCTTTTGGAATTTACGGAGGCTCTTTTTGTGGCCTAGTATGTGGTCTATTCTGGAGAATGTTCCATGTGCACTTGAGAAGAATGTGTATCCTGTTGCTTTTGGATGTAGAGTTCTGTAGATGTCTATTAGGTCCATCTGTTCTAGTGTGTTGTTCAGTGCCACTGTGTCCTTACTTATTGTCTGTCTGGTGGATCTGTCCTTTGGAGTGAGCGGTGTGTTGAAGTCTCCTAGAATGAATGCATTGCATTCTATTTCCTCCTTTAGTTCTGTTAGTATTTGTTTCAGGTATGTTGGTGCTCCTGTATTGGGTGCATATATATTTATAATGGTTATATTCTCTTGTTGGACTGAGCCCTTTATCATTATGTAATGTCCTTCTTTGTCTTCTGTTACTTTCTTTATTTTGAAGTCTGTCTTGTCTGATACAAGAATTGCAACACCTGCTTTCTTCTCTTTGTTGTTTGCCTGAAATATCTTTTTCCATCCCTTGACTTTAAGTCTGTGCATGTCTTTGGGTTTGAGGTGAGTCTCTTGTAAGCATCATATGGATGGATCTTGCTTTTTTATCCATTCTATTACTCTGTGTCTTTTGATTGGTGCATTCAGTCCATTTACACTTAGGGTGATTATTGAAAGGTATGAACTTATTGCCATTGCAGGTTACCAAAGGTTCAGGGTTCGCTTCTTTACTATCTTACTAACTTAACTTGCTTGCTGAGCTATTATACACGCGATCTGATGATTCTTTATTTCTCTCCCTTCTTATTCCTCCTCCTCCCTTCTTCATATGTTGGGTGTTTTGTTCTGTGCTCTTTTTATGAGTGCTCCCATCTAGAGCAGTCCCTGTAAGATGCCCTGTAGAGGTGGTTTGTGGAAGGCAAATTCCCTCAACTTTTGCTTGTCTGGGAATTGTTTAATCCCTCCTTCATATTTAAATGATATTCATGCTGGATACAGTAGTCTTGGTTCGAGGCCCTTCTGTTTCACTGCATTAAGTATATCATGCCATTCTCTTCTGGCCTGTAGGGTTTCTGTTGAGAAGTCTGATGATAGCCTGATTGGTTTTCCTTTGTAGGTAACCTTTTTTTTCTCTCTGGCTGCCTTTAATACTTTGTCCTTGTCTTTGATCTTTGCCATTTTAATTATTATGTGTCTTGGTGTTGCCCTCCTTGGATCCCTTGTCATGGGAGTTCTGTGTACCTCTGTGGTCTGAGAGGCCATTTCTTCCCCTAGTTTGGGGAAGTTTTCAGCAATTATTTCTTCAAAGACACTTTCTATTCCTTTTTCTCTCTCTTCTTTTTCTGGTATTCCTATAATGCATATATTTTTCCTTTTTGATTGGTCACTCAGCTCTCTTAGGATTCTTTCATTCCTGGAGATCCTTTTATCTCTCTCTGCATCAGCTTCTCTGCGTTCCTGTTCTCTGTTTTCTAGACCATTAATGGTCTCTTGCATTTCGTCCATTCTGTTTTGAAGTCCTTCCAGAGCTTGTTTTATTTCTGTATTCTCCTTCCTTAGTTCTTGCATATTTCTCTGCAAGTCCATCAGCATGGTTATGACTTTTGTTTTGAATTCTTTTTCAGGAAGACTGGCTAAATCTATCTCCCCAGGTTCCTTCTCAGGGGAAGATGTAGCAGATGCCGAAGCTGTCTGGGTTAGTCTTGTCTGGATCATATTTTTTTGCCTTTTCATGTTGACAGGTGCTATTGACTGTCAGCTGGGAGGGCCAAACTTTTCACTTGCTACTGGCCTCTCTTTACTGGGACAACCGTGACCCCTAGTGGCTTGTGTTGGGTAATTGCGTGTAGGCTGGGTCTTTGTGTCTTGCCCGGTCGAAGTGTAGGAATTTTCCTTTCTGCCTTTCTGTGGGCGTGTTTTGCCTTATGCTGTTTCTCTGCTTTCGCAGCGCCAGGAGGGGTAATGGATTGGCGGGGGGTCTGTTTGGCTGTTTACCTCCGTGAGGGGTCTCAGAGCTGTTGCCCAGGGGGTTAGTGCGCCCAGTTTTCCCTGTAATTTCCAGCCACTGGGCTGTGACCTGTGTTGTTTCCGTCTAGCTGTTAAATCCCTGTCCCTTTAAGACTTTCAAAGAGCACTGTCTTTTCTTTGTCACAGGGGCATCAGCTTTGGCACCCGCTCAGAGGTTTTGCTGCCCTATTTCCCTAGTTTCCAGCCCTCCACGCATGCACTGTGTCTGCACTCTGGTGCGGGTGGCTGGGGCTGGGTGTTTAGCAGTCCTGGGCTCCCTCTCCCTCCCTCCGGGAGCTGGGGGTAGGTGTGCTGGGGTCCCGCCGGCCGGGGCTTGTATTTTACCCCTTTCACCAGGCGCTGGGCTCTCGCACATGTCGATGTAGTCAGGCTGTTGTCCTGTGTCTTCTGGTCTCTCTTTAAGGATTAGTTGTATTTGCTGTATTTTCAAAAATATGTATGTTTTTGGGAGGAGATTCCCACTGTCCTACTCACGCCGCCATGTTGGCTCCACCTCCTTTGGTAGGAACTTTTGTACACTGTTGTTAAATGGTGAGGCTACTATGGAAACAGTATGACAGTTTCTCAAAAAATTACAAATAGGATTACTATAGGATTCAGCAGCTCCACTTCTGGATATACAACAAAAAGAACTGAAAGCAGAGTCTCAGAGATATTTATATACTGTGTTCATAGCAGCATTGCTCACAATAGCCAAAAGGTGGAAGCAGCCCAAGCATACATTGATGGCTGCTTGGTATATACATGAAATTATGTGGTATATACAAACATCATGTATGGAATACTACTCAGCCTTAAAAAGGATGAGAATTCTGACATGTACTACAAAATGGATGAAACTTGAAGACAATATGCTAAGTGATTCATCTAGCCAGTCCCAAAATGACAAATACTATATAACTTCACTTATATGAGATATTCAAAGGAGCTAAAATTACAGGAACAAGACAGAATGGTGGTTCTCAAGGGCTAGGAGGGGGAAACCCAATGTCAACTGTACACACCACTAAACTGTACACTTACAAATAGTTAAGATGGTAAATTTTGTTGTCATGTATTTTATAATTAAAAATGAAAACATGCATCTCAGAAGAGATTTCTTAGTATGAGAAATGCATTTGATTTTCATTTAACTACTGTTTCTCCTGCTGGAATTCAGAGGTTATTTCACAGAAAAATCACAAAGATTATTTCTCTCTTTTCATTGTATTTTCTCCCTTACATTTATATTTGCTGACAATTCCCATTTTAATTTCTACCTTTTTTAAGGCACATTAAAAAGAAATGAATTATAGACACTGCCAACAGTGAGAGAAAAAATGGAATCAGCACTGCGATCAGTGGAGTAAGAAGAAGCTCCAGGGTCAGACAAACCTACGTTCTATTAGCAGCTCAGCCCCTCATTAATTATATGGTCTTGAACAAATTGTTCAAGTTCTCTAAATCTCGGTTTCCACATCTGTGAAATGGAGACGTTTATGGTGCTATTAGAGATAACAAATATAAAGTCAGTCTGCCTCTTAATGAGTATTAAGTAAATGATAGTTACCTTCCTTTCCTCCCCTGAGAAAATAACAATGATATCATAAATAAGTAAATTATAACAACCATGACTTTATTATTTTGCTATTACACTTACATTTTCAAGGGTTTATGAAGAACAAATGCCCCACTTCAAATATATATAGTTTATAGATTAAAGAAATAAAAGTAAAATTTGTAGTACAGTTTTATTTTACCTCTGTAGGTAGTAACATAACAACATGTTCCATCCACTTTTTCCGTTGGAATTGCACTGTGTATATCTGCATCTAATGCCTTGTGACTTACAGTTTCAGTTGCCAAAACTTTAAATGGCTGAAAAAAAGAGAGAGAATTGGTTTAAGATACACAGCTTCTGTGGCTGCACACACACTCACCCAGAATGGTCTTGATTTTAGTAGCTCCACAAGTCATCTCCTGTTTATCCTTTAAGACTATTCAAAATTATTTCGGTGAAGTTCTCACCCATCACCCCCTCCCTTCTACACTATCACCACAGTACCTATTTTCCCACACAGATTTGTAACTATTCACATGTTTCTTTATCCACCACAAGGAGCTTGACACCAGGAACCATATCCTTACCTAGCACAGCTGTTCACTGTGTTCACTTACTCGACAATGATTTGCTAAATGCCTCCTATAGGTTGAGTACTGTCCTTGGCACTGGAAATATAGGTGAACAAAAAAAAGTCTGCCTTTGGAGAACTTTCATTTTAATGAGGAAGACAGCAGCAATAAAGGGCATAATACAATGTTAAGTGTGATAAGTGCTGAGGAGAAAAACAAATGGGGACCCTTCCAGTCTTACCAGTAATAAACTATTTGCATAATTTATGGCTTTCTTCTGTCAGGAAGACAAGCCAAAAGAGCATCAAGAATGGAATAAAGAACAGCTTCTACGGCCCCCTACCAACTTTTTATCTAAAATTTATCTTAATTTCTGAAAAAGATTTATGCCACTGTTTTACAGCCTAAATTCATCTTACATATATGAAAAACTGCACAATATAAACATTATACTGGTGTGTGCGGGCTTAAGATTAATAAGTGAAAGTAATGTTTTGGAGTCAAGTAAACTTAGGAAATTAGTTCCATCCTAGTACTGATTCAGTACTTTCAAGACAAAACTGAGTGACTGGGGATTTATCACTACTTTATGACAGTACTATCAGAGGGTATCAATTTAACCTGTGGTAGCACAACACGCAAGGTGTGGCCCAATAGCAATGTGTGTATATGTGTGTGTAAATTTCAATTTATCAGAGATTCTGAGACAGATTACTCTGCTGGGAGCTCTTGAAATATCCCTTCTGTAAGAATCGTCATCTACACTCTTTGCTCTCAACATGTTTAAAGGACAACATAAGATACCAAGGGGTACACAAAGCTCTCCTTTACCTGCCATTAAAGACTTCAAGCTATGACTGGAAAAACAAGTTATGTGTGTATAAAAACTAATAGAGAATGTTAATTAAGAGGTCCCCTAAAATGACTGAGTAATGGAAATCACTGGGATAAATAAAATGATCAAAGACTTTGTAGACAAAGTATGATTTGAAAAATTAAAAATTCAAGAAGTGATCCAGGCAGAGGGCATTGCCTGAACAAAATTACAGAGACAGTATTGTGCCTAGTATGTTTACAGGACGAAACAAACTTTGCTAGAACAGAGACTTCAATTTAAGTAGGCACCTCCATCACAGACACATATGCCAACTTCCACGGAGCCCAGGTGCCCAGGAGGCACTTTAAGAGTAGAATGGGTCTAATGAATAGGAAGCCTTGAATTACAGTTAAGGATTTGGATTCTATGCTACCAATCGGCTATTCTTAACTGTAGAGTGGCAAGAAAAGTGGTTTATTTTTCCTGGTGGAGGGTAATTTTACCAACTGTCCCCACTCCCAACATATAAAGTTGAGAATCACAGCTGGGGTGACCCACTACTCAGGGCAACACTGTTTCACATAGATTTACGTTAGGGCTTAAAATAGGAAAGCTTGACAAGTACTGCTACAGATACTAGTAGGAACTGTGACCTTTTTTAGTAGGAAAGAACCTAATGATGATCATTCTGGGAGGCAAGAAATAGGTAATGCAATAAGCAGAGAATAAAATACCAAGAACTCTAACAATGGTGGCAGTAAAAAACAGATGTTTAAGGTAAAAAGCATTAAGATTAATGGAAAACTGGCATGAAATGACTCCAGCATTCATTCTTTAATTCAACAGTTATTTATCCAGTGCCTACCATGTGTCAGGTCCTAGAAAACTGGGCATAGAGATAACAGGGCAGTCTTGGCCTTAAAGGTCTTTGAGTCTGGAAGACAAGAAGCCAGGGGAAATCCTGCAAGCAGAGTGGGGGTCTGCGACATGCACATGCTGATTTTGTGTGATGAGCTGGAAGCCCCCAGCTGACAACTGGGGGCTCTGCTATCAAGGACTTTTGTTATATACTAAAGAATTACGCTGACACAGGGCACTCATCATTCTCTAAGGGCCCCTCTATGTGTAAAACACAGTGGAGAGAACGTTAAACCCTGAGAAAGCTTCAACAAGTTGGAATCAAGGAGGTGATCACAGGTAACAATACAGGAGGTCTGGTCTTTGGGAACCTAATTAGGCTGTCAACACTGCCATCTGTTCCCAAGTTGGGGCAGGAAAAGCGAGTCTTCTAAAAATCTCCACTTTGTCACCAAGTGCTTGAAATGTGTGACGCTTGGATTGCGGGGACTATGTTAATTCTTAAGGTAGTTTTCCCAAGAAGGGGTTAACCTGAGAAGAGAGGCTTATTTAAGATGTGGGTTTTCAATTTCCACGCGCAGGCACGTCTGAATTGTCTGCAGAAAAATTCCCTCTAACAGTTCCTCCCTTATAACTAGTGAGTTTAAGAACCTGAAGCTCAGGGAGTAAGAGACATGGACCCCAGACCTCCACAGACAAACCCAGACCTCCACAGACAAGCCTAAAAAAAGCTCCCGGCCTGCTGGGCGGCTGCAGCGCGCCGGGTGCCCTCGCCAGCAGCGCCGCGGGCAGCAAGCAACGCGCGCCCACCCCGCACCCCCGCACCCCCGCACCTGGTGGTCCCTCTTGGTGGCGGGCTCCTCTTTCACCTCCGTCACAAACACGCACGGTATCTTCCGCTGCACCGAGCCCAGGCGCCTCATGGTGGGCCCCACACGCCGTGTGACCGGACAGGGTGCCTGCAAACCGTGCCCAACGGCAGGCTAGGCGTCCCCGAGAGTCGCCGAAGCGCCGAAGCCAGCCCCACCGTGCTTCCCGGCAGGCGCGCCGCGTCCCCGCGCCCCACACACCGAGCCAGGAACCGGGACGCACTCTCGGAAGCGGAGCCGGGCCGCGGGGCCTTCTGGTAGTTGTAGTGCAGAAGCGCGGACCCCCGCCGTGCGCTCCCGCGCGCTGTCCTCTAGGTTCCGAATAGAGTCAAAGAACAAGGATACGCTTCTGGGTGTGTGCAGTTAACCACACTTATTAACCAGTAGTATTTATGAAAATTAAACAATAACAATGAATAAGTACTATTTTTTATTTACATTATTTTTTACTAAATTTATTTTTGTTGTTTATTTAGTTATTTATTAAATCACTTCGGATGGTAATTTAACACCATTTTGGTGAGACCTAATTACTCGTTCTTTTTAGTAAGTTCCTAGGGAAAGCACTGTAGAAATCTAGAAACATTCAGAGACATCCTAAGATGGAAAGAAAACTGATTTTCCTGGAAGAATATTAGAAAACGCTACAATTAAAACACTTGGGACAAAAAAATATATATAACTGTTTGGATTATACCTCACTGGGCAGCATATGGTCAAAGTGATAGGGAAAATTTTACAAGGACAGCAATCTAGTCCAGGAGCCTCCCTTCTGCTTCTCAGCAAAGACAACAGAACCTAACAGAACCTTCCTTTAGTTCCCGCTCTGCCAGGCACTCACTTCCGTAAACTCACTGCCTAAACTTAGCCCCCCCACCCCCCCACCCCTTGCTTGCTTGTTGTGCACGTAGAAATGTTGCAGATAAGGAAGCAGAAAGATATATATTGCTCTCCCTTGCCTTTGTTCGGGGCTCAGACGTTGGGAGATTACTCTCCTCTGACCCCGCCGGTGTAAAATTAAAACCTCAGCACTCGAAGACCTCCTAGTGCCGCTTGGTTCTTCCATCTGCCATCCAGTCCAGGTTTTTCAGTAACAAAAGTAGGTTCTGATGTTATTTCCTGAGTGCAAAGTTAGCCTTAGACTAATTCAAGACCATACAAATACCAACAGATTTGTCTCAATAATTAGTATTATTAAATAATATTAGCCTATTTCATTGAACCTAGTAGTCCGAAATAAGAGAATGTTATCTAGTGCTATTTTTTATGTGCTTGAACAGGCCCAGTTCTCATTTCTCTGTCTTGTCTGCAAGTATCATACTGTCCAGTACTGTCCTGACTTAGTCCTTGGAAAATGGAGGTGTCTATGTATGAGGGGGTTCTCAAAGAATAAAATATCCCTTAAAAATTTTACTGTTTTTTCATCACTAGATTGAGAGAGGAGAGAGGAAAGAAGAGGTTTACCATTTCAGAGTGTTTACTTTGTCATTTTTTATTTCTCATAGAAAAACCCAAGAAGGCCAAAAAAAATTTTAAGGGGGAGAAAACACCTGATGTTGGCTGCAGTGAGTTATTGGGACCAGAATTCTTAGTATTTTATAGTCAAGCACCAGTGAATTTTTGTTCTTCTGGAGGAATCCTAAAAAGCAGCTTGTTTCATGGATCTCAAGGAAACAAACAATTCAATAACCCTCACAACTATCAACTTTCATTTCCCAAACTGCCACAGAATATTCTAGGTTCAATATTCCTTCATTTATTGGAAAGGATCATCTTCCAAAGCATTCCACTTGCTCCTTGAATAGCAGCAGCATGGCTACTATTTCTCAGGAAGCCCTCTATTCCCAGTACTTTGGTTTCATTAGTGCCTGGAGCAAAATCTCTGGCAGAGACAGAAGAGCCCAAGTCAGGAGAAGGCCAAAGGTTCAATCCACAGTTATAAACTGGACTTCTACGCTGATGGGTAGCAGCCAGCAGCTTTGCCTGATTCTCATAAACCTGAAGAGCCATCAAGGACTTATTACCAGTTTCTGGAAGTAAAGTGGTGTTACTGGATTACACTCTGAAAGAAAGACTTCCTTCTGACTGATATGTTAAAGCCTAGCATACACCAAAGGTATTCAATATTCAATCAGGACAGTGAAAGATAAATGTACTATTTCATTTTTACTGGTCTTTTTGGTTAATATACTAGAATTCAGCAATAGAAATACTGTACAGTATTCACTGATGTAAACTAGACTACAGTTACATGTGAGGTCATTTTATGATGAGCAAACAATGGATTAGGTAACAAAGAAAAGTTCTGGAATTTGAGTTTGTGGTTTACTAGCAACCACTTCCAACATTTCTTCAAAGCTAGAGAAGGGAGAAGGTATCTTCTAACTTAAATTCTTTAAGGATTACCATTTGTTCAATATACTGTCAACAGGAGGTCAGTTTTAAAGGAATACTACTGATAGCCTGAAAGACTGTGGAAAAGAGGTTCTTTTCCCCCTTACACACTGATAATTTTTATATTTGCATTCCTGAAATTCTAATATTAAAAAACATTGGATTAGCAGCAAGAGAGTTGAAAATGGCAAAAGTTGGGAACGACTGCTATTTCTTTTTTAATTCCACATGCATAAAGGTAAATATTGTACAATTTATGGTACTTCATATGCTTAAGCTTTTTAGTAGAATTAAGATATGGCAGTAATTGCTGAATCAAAATTTACTGTTTTCCCACAAAAATATTTTATGTATTTAAATTCTGGAGTAAAAGCTAACCGTGTACTTCTGATATACTGAATTTCTCTGAGGAGATCTGTGATAATTTTAAATTATTTAATTAAAACTACCCTTATATATGCCGGTTACATACCTATAGCTCTTATATTTTTGGGTGGTACTTTTGCTTATATTATGGCTCCTTGAGACATCAGATTCCTGACATTGAAACTTTACATCATCATACTGTTTTGGTTAATGTGATTCCAGTCATGTAAATTCTAAGAGTTAAATTCATGTCACTATTGAAATTAACTTTAATAAATCTAATTGATTCCTTATTTGAAATTCACTAACCCAATTACTGAATCTTCCCATCAAAAGTCTAAGTAAAAGGAAATATTTAATATCGTAAAAGGAAAAGAAATGATATAAACAAATTAGCGAAGTATGAATTCAAGTTTATAAAGGTAAATGGTGGTAAAAATATTTAATTTAAGAGATTAGGATTAATGGATCTCAATGAAACCAAATAAATGTAGAAACTTTCGGCTTCACAATCATGTCAGAATGAATGAATCCCGGTGATTGGAATAGAATACGAACATGGCTGGTGATTCTTTCTGTCTTTCTTCAGAAAGAGAAATTAAGTTGTTTTGTTCCTGGATTGTGATCAAGAGTTATCACTGATCTCATGTATTTATCTTTAGTGAGGCATATGGATTAACTGATAACAAAAAGTAGCATTTTATCAATGATTTGTAGCATGTTGGACTATTTAAGCATCAGATTATATTGTTAGTCTCTCACTAAAATTAGACTAATTTGCTAAAATTTAGATTTACAGCCTTATTTTGTAGTGTTTTTGTGATTCTATTTTATCTACTTATATTTTCTTTAATTTGAACCCCACTGTTGATGAACACTAACATTGGTATATTGAGTTTTCTACACTGTTTACCTTTTTTTTTTTTTAGGGTTCCCAGTGCCGATTCCGACACTGTGAAGAGGCCCTTGGCAGTAACACTGTGTGCTCATTATGGAGACAGCGAAAA
Organism: Manis javanica; assembly: GCF_040802235.1. Lineage (NCBI taxonomy): Eukaryota > Metazoa > Chordata > Mammalia > Pholidota > Manidae > Manis > Manis javanica. The sequence continues at coordinate 73,490,123 of NC_133165.1, forward strand.
TGTTTCGAGCCACATTGCAAATTTAGACACATGGAAATGCAGGTAGAATTAAGTCCACATCATGTTTGTTAAAACTGTCTCCCTTCAGTAATAGTGAACTAAACTCTTACAAAGCAATAAAGAAAAAATAGTTCTGCCCTTCCAGTATATAATTCTAGGCATTTTACACTTTGCTCAACTTAAATTCTTAGAAAAATAGAGAATATGTTTTAGAAATATCCATCGTATCTTCTTTTTATTTTATTTTTTGTTGAAGTATCATTGATATACAATCTTATATTGGTTTCAAATATGCAAAATAGTGGTTCAACAGTTACCCACATTATTAAATCCTCACCCCCACTAGTGCGGTTACTGTCTGTCAACATAGAAAGATGTTACAGAACCACTGGCTATATTCACCATGCTGTACTATCCCAGTGACCAACTTACATTATGATTGAGAATTTTTGTGCCCGTTTATTCCCCTCACCGTCCCCACCCAACCATGCGAACCACTCCCCGATGGTAACCACCAGTCACTTCTGTATCTGACTCTATTGCTGTTTTGTTCCTTCTGTTTTGCTTTGTTTGTATATTCCACAAATAAGTGAAATCATACGGTTTTTGTCGAGATTTCTCCACCTGGCTTATTTCACTGAGCATAATATCCTCTAGGTCCATCCATGTTGTTGCAACAGACAGGATTTTTTTAATGGCTGAATAATATTCCATTGTGTTTATATACCACATCTTCTTTATCCATTAAATAGCAAGTTTAGAAACCAGGAAACACATATGATCCCGAATCAGTAATTGCAATAGTTTTTGTCACATTGTGTTGTGTTGTAGCACATTGTATTTATTTTGAATGTGGCATCTGACTATTACATTTCCCCCACCTCCTTTGTCTAGCAAAACAGTATTTCATGCTTCTGGGAAACTCAACCTCTTGGTTGTTTGAAGATCACCTGTATGTTTTATCACAGCAAACCTCGGAATATCAATGGATTATTTTTGCCACCAAGTAGCAGTGAGTATATTGTCTGAATAACATGGACATACCATATTATAATCTGCTTTTGATGTAGCAGCATAGAATGACGCATTAAATAAAGTATGGCCAGGTAAGTAATGAGATTTAATAGCCTCTGGATGATTTGGGATGATTCTGTCAGGAATCATGAGATGAAGCTTAGAATGAGTCAGCAAGTAACTAACAAGATATAGGACCAAAGAAAGAGCAAGTCAAACTTTCTCTGACTGGGTGTATTTAAAGGATTTTGTTCATCTGAAAAATGAAATGACTGCTGACCTCACTAGGTGGAAGAAAACCGTTGTCTCAGCAAACTATCGCCGACCAGAGCTACGCTCAGACGTCCCAGTCTCACGGTTACCCCCCGTGAATGTGCCAAAGCCTGTCTCATAGGTGGGAGAGCAGGGCACGCTCTGAGTTACACACTGTGGCTTCTAGAAGAGGAGCTATAAATGTGGTTCTTCCTGAGACCTCAGTTGTGGAGAAAAGGCAATCCCATTGCTGCAAAAGCAGTGGCACAATTCAACCCACCTAAATGATAGGAAGACTCTACTATGTGGTGAACAGTAAACTAGGTTCTAGAAGGGGATACAGAAGACACCATGCCCTAAAACAGTGAATGGCAAGAAGCTTGCTTAAGAAATTAGGAATGTCAGGTTTCACTGATGCTGTAGCTACTCTGCTTTCTTGTGACGGCCACTGTATTTCTCATGATGGAATCATTCTAGAAATGAGCTTACATGATATCAGTCCTTTGGGATTTGAAAATTTGACTTCAGATAATCCTTAGAAATAGATAACTAAAAATTAGGTCCTCTGTTACATTCCAAAAAACTCTGAAACCTTGATCAATGCTTCTCTTGCTTACTAGACTGTAAACACCATAAGTATAGGGATCATAACCGGTTTCCTTACCAATGCTTTCCACAGAGTTTGGAGCACTGATGCTCAGTAAAACTGGGTGTATGGATAGATGGAGGGGGGATGGAGGGATGACTAGTGAAAATTAATGGACCAGGATGAAAGTTATTGCACCTACTAAGTGACTAACTTGGATAAGTGACTATATGTATTAGTTTACATATAGGGTGATTTTTTTCTTGAAGAATGTTGTACTAAATTATTTATATCTAGCTAATAGTTTGCTTCCTAATGGTCTATGGGTAAAATTACTAGCCTTCAAACTAGCTCTTTCAGGACTAGAGGAAAACAAAGACTGCACCTCTGGACAAAGAAAGGGTAGACTGCATGTGTAGCTAACAATTATTGGGCTCCCCACTATAAGACATGCTGTAGGCTAAGTTCTATAAGGGTGCATTTTATTATTCTCATAAAATGTATTATTCTCATTTATTAGTCATAGAATCTGGGGGTCAAAGATAACTTCCATCCTTTTTTGGCTGTCAGCAGGTGTCAAGGCTGAGCCTGACTCTTGGAGTAAATTTTTCTCTCTCAATAGAGTCAAAGCTAGATCCATGCACTGGGACCAAATCCTTGTCCAGACATTCTACTGCCATTGTAAGAGGGGATAAGGGGGGTTCATAGGCTGCAAGTAGTCCTAAGGGGGGTTCATAGTCCTGCTTTCTCAAACATCCTTTTCTCTATCTATAGGGGACAAGGAGCCTCATGTAGCCATCTCACTTTCCAACACAGCCTCCTCATACCCACATCCACTTATCTGTTTTGAATCCATTAGGACTAGTTTCATCCTCCCCTTTATTCCTGTTTATGTCAGTTTGTTTTTGGAAAATAAAAACACTCCTATGGGTTTCTCTTTTACTGTCATATATATATATAATATAGGATATCATAATGGATGCAGTTGAACAGCCAAATAAAGGGATTGCATAAGGCAAGGTCTGGAAGCATCTGGAGCACAGGACCTTCTTCATCCATGCTACCCTCCTAGTGCTTGGATGTATTCACCAACCTGGAAGTTCGAAACCTGTACACTTAGGATTTTCATTGAGGTTTCATCATGTAGGCATTAGTGACTATAAACTCCATCCCCAACCTCTCTCCTTTTCCTGGAGGATGGGGATGGGAGGTGGGGCTGAAAGCTCCAAGCCTTTAATTGTGGTTTGGCCTCTCTGATGACCACCCCTTCCTCCTGGAAGCTACCGGGAGTCCACCCTGAGTCATCTTGTTAGAACCAAGGACACTCCTATCGCACTAGAGGAGTTCTGTGTCAGGAACCAGAGTCAAACACCAAATACTAGAACAAAAGATGCTCTCAGTGTTCTAGTAACTTAGGAAAGTACTAGGGTTTTAGGGGCTTTGTGCCAGGAACCAGGGATATACACCAAATGTATTTTCTTTTACCTCACATTAGTCAATACCAGTGACTCCTGTCCTTATTTGGTTCCTTTCATCCACCCCTCCCCAGTTCCATTATCAGCACAATTATTTCTCACCTTATTCCCTATGCTTTCCCTTCATCTACACACTCTAAGTGTCATTTCTCCTTATGGACCTTGCTGCTCTTGCAGCACCCTCCTGAGTGGTGACTGCTCGCTCTCCCAGATCTCCAGTACCACTTGGCCTGGAGGTGAGGTAGAAGGTGTCCCTGTCCTCCCTGCCACTTTCAGATCGTTCTCTGTCACTTCTCAGTGTGTATCTCATGTCAACAGATTATAGCATTATTACCCCTCATTGTTGCTGGTTTTCACTTTCTATACCAATCCAGGTCCTCCTTCCTTGTTTTGCAATAATACGAACTTCTGTCTCACTGTCACTCTAACAGTACTCCTGCATTAATTTTTGATGTTCAATATATAAATATTTGATCTATCCATCACTCTAGCTTCTCAGTTCCTTTAACTCAATTTTCTCACTGGTTTTATCCTCTCCATCTCAGGCATTCTCCTAGTCATCCTCTAAATGTTAATTACCACCCCCAACCCCATGATCTCAATTATATGCATTTCACCCTCTGACTGACTTTTCTATTTCAATCCTTCTAGAACCCTGACCTAAATAATGCTTCAAACCCATTGGGACCTCCAATTCACCATCTGTTCACAACCCGTCCCCCCTGGATATCTTCTGTCCCCTCTATCTGGGTAATCTGACCTTGCACACACCTGCCACTTTCTTTCTACTTTCTGGCTTCACTATATTTGCTTGGCAACAATAACTCTGGTTAAAACACAACTCCCATTCACTCAGGGCCAATCCATTATCGCTGAACGGAGCTGCAGAAAAATATACAACCATGCTTACTGGGTTAAATTCATGACTACAAACCTCAGTTGAGACTTCATGCCAACTGCCAGTCATTCCACATGGTACTTCACCAGTTCATCCAAACTCTCCTAAACTATCATTTCATGCCTTCTTCCCTCTCCTTAACCTCCTACCCGCTGTCTCTGGTGATGACCTGTGTCTTACTGAACTGAGAAACTTTAGTAATAATTAGAAGAGGGCCTTTACAGACTTCCATCACTACGTCTACCCACTTATTAGCATCAGAACTTGCCTCTTCTCCACTCTTACCAAGGAGGAGTGTGAGTAAAATTTCAATATTTCAAGAACCTCTCCCCTGGCTTTAGTGCATCTTCATACCAACAGGTGTTTCCAAGGGGTGGAGAGGAGTCCATCTCCCTATCAGTGGGTGATTACAAGGGGAGCCCGGGCCTATCTGGACTGGAGAGGCTGGGTGAGCTCTCTTCTTCTGCAGCCAGGTCAAGAGAGATGTGGGACAACTGCTTGTAAGAAATAAATAGCTTTCGCCCATGTTATTTCTGCCTTTGACTGATTTCGGTTTCAAAAGTATTTTGCCCTGGGATTTTCTTCCCGGAGTTCCAAGGAGCTATCAATACTCCTATCTAAAGTCTATCTTTCCGTTTGTTAGCTAGGTCTTACTCTCTCTTGTCCACTGAAAGACATTGATTCAACAATTCTTCCCTCTTTCTTCTATATAATCATTTTTTCATTCTTATTAGATTATTCCTATCAGCATATAAGAGTTATTTATTTCATTATTTAAAATTTTTTCCTTTCTCTTGATCCATACTCTCACAAGCTACCACCCTATTTTTTCTTTCCCTTTGTAGCACTTCTCCTCAGAAAAGTTACCTATTCTTGCTGTTATCAAACTCTCCCCTCCCATTCATTCTCTCGTAATGCCATGTATATCAGGGATGTCACCAGTTAAATACAGGGCACAATTCTCAGTCCTTATATCATTTGAACCATCAGCAGCATTTGACAAGTTTGGTTACCCCTTCCTCATAGATACAATTTCCTTATCTAGCTCCTAGGACACCATACCCTCCTTGTTTTACTCTTTTTTTTTTCACTCTCCCTTGCTGGTTTTTCCTCTTTCTTCAAACCTCTTACATTTAGAATGTTTTAGGAATTATTACTTGTTCTCTTCTCTTCCCTGTCTGCTCCCTTGGTAATTCTCATCCAGCCTCATGGCTTTGATTATGATCCACACTCATAAATGACTCCCAAATTTACATATGCATTTTATACCTCACTCCTGTATTTCAGATCCCTATTTTCAACTTTTCATTTAGGCTTTAACTTGGATGACTAATACACATTTTCGGCTTAACATGTTCAAGACTTAACTCATGGTTTTACCCCTATACTCCCAAACCTGCTACATCCATAGTTCTTCTCTCTTGGTTTAATGACAATTCTGTACTTCTGCCTGCTCAAGGCACCTGGATCATCTTCAAATTCTGTTTCTCTCATACCCCACAGCTGATCCATACAGAAATCTTGTTACCTCTGCTGTCCAATATACCCAGAACCTATCTTTTCTTATCATCCCTACTACTCCCACCCTGAGCCAAGCCTCCATCATCATCTCATGCCTGGATTATTGCAATAGCCTCCTAACTGGTTTCCCTGCTTCAACTACTATCCCTCTCTGTTGTTCAGAGCATAGTTGCCAGAGTGATGCTTTTCTATATACATCAGATGTTACCTATCCAGTGGCTTTTCATTTTACTCAAAGTAAAATCAGAGTCCTAACAAAGGTTTAAATGATGCTACCCAATTGGTGCCGTTACCACCCTGAATTTATCTCCTGCAACTCTTCTGCTTGCTCACTCTGCTCCAATCACACTAGTTTTCTTGCTTGTCCTGGCATATGCAAACATGCTCCTGCTTTCAGCGTTTTGCATGTGTTGGGGAGAGAAAACTTTCCTTTACTCTTCAAAGTTCTTCTAGCTGGTCTAAGGATTAAAATGACATGAGACAGTGTAACTCTGGGGGGAAGATATGTTCCCAGCCTGGGGAAAGTTACCTTTGAAGTCGAAATCAGTCAAAGGGAGAAATAAAGTGGGAGAAACCCATTTATTTCTTACAAGCAGCCATCCACTTTTGCTTGCCCATGTCTCTCACAACTGGCACCAAAAAAGGGACCCCACTCAACCTCTCTGGTCCAGATATGCCCTCACTCCCCCTTGTAATCACCTGTTGATACGGAGATGAACTACTTCCCTCCATCCTTTGGAAACACCTATTGATATGGAGATGCACTAAAGCCAGGCACATGATTCTGGAAATATTGCCATTTTACACACAGACAGATTAATAGGAGAAAGTCAAACTTAATTACATTCATAAAGGGAATCCACAGACATGAGATTCTAAAGGCAAAATGAGGTGTATTTGTCATCCTGAGCTAAGGAGAAGAGGAGGTGGGGGTCTGAGACTTCAAAGGGAAAAGGAGGCAATTCATGGAAATATGAAAGAGTAAATGTGTAGTAAACAAGTGTTTCTGGGCCACACAGAAACACTGGGACCCAGGGATTTTAGTGAATATGAGACAGGGACTGTGGTTTAGCAGAGTAGGATGATGGTCTCCAGAGAAAAAGCAGAGCAAGATAATTACAGTCAGAACAACGTAATAATGTGCAAAGAAGTCCTTATGGAAATTCTTTGTTAAGCATTATGCAAAGTCACACTCATTCTCTAGGGTAAAGATACCATACTAGGTATATAGACATCTTCAGGGAAATCAGTTAAACCTCAAAAGGCCAGGAGCAACTTGGCCTGGAATGTTTGAGTGTTCTGCAAATAAAGAACAGCATCTCAGCCTAATGCGTGACTTCACTATATCAATTAGATCATGACAGTGTAAAATTTACCTTAGCCTGCTAAAACGCCCAGTTTATTTTAATTGTACCTATGTGCTGTTTTGCCTTCTCTAATCCTAATCAAGTAATCTGCAACATAGGAAAAAGACTAATTTGGTAAGCATCCCAACTGTAAACAGCTCTAGCAGACAACCCAGAACACCTTGGGGGCAGGGCAGATGGTACAAGTCTGCACTCCTAGCCCTTCATCCAAATGCCTGAAAATCCTCAACTGACTATAAATCCCCTAGACAATGAGCCAACCACGGACTCTCTTGTCCCCTCCCAGCATGAGCCAGGAGTTCTGTCCTCTCAGTTTACCTCTAAATAAAAGCCTCTACCTTGCTCTCCTACCCTGAGTATTTGCGGAGTTCATTCTTCAGCTCTGCAAACAAGAACCCCGGTATCAAATACACTTTGCTAAATTCCTCCTTGTCTACCACTCCTAGTTCATATTATAATGTAATTATCTATGATAATAACAGATCTTCCATGTAAATCTTTTTTATGCAGTTGCTGTGGGATGAGGGAGGTATCTTTCTGCGTCTTTTGGGCCTTGACTGTTTTCAGCTCTCTGTAACCTGTAATCTGCACGCTGAAGTGCACATCTTGGGGTAGCGTGCCCTTGCCCCTCCACAGGAAGTGCTCTTCTCTCAGTATCTTCAGGGCTGACTCCTTCATGTTTTCAAGGCCTTGCACAGATATCACTTTTAAATGAGGTCTATCCCAAACACTCTATTTGATATGTAGTCAACTTTCCCACTTCCTCCCTACATAATTTTCTCAAATATAATTAACTTGTTTACTACATCTATTGTTGTCTGACTCCTCCCTATATAATGAAAATTCCATAAGAGCAGGAGTCTTTATTTTGTTCATTGATGAATCACAAGCACCTAACATATTAACATATATTACCTTTCACATAGTGGCTAATTCTACCCTAACAAGTCCTCAACACTAGGCATTTGTGTTAAGCAGACAACTGTTTTTCCTCTGCCCAGACACCTTTCTGTGTTGTAGGAAAGAGGATTTAATTTCCAGACTAGGAAACTACCATGCCCAGTTGAATTATGTATTCAACTACTTTATCATCTATTCATTTTGGAAATAGTTGAATGCCTCAGAAAGTATAATTTGATCTTTTGTAGACCTAATATTTCCTACAATATTTCCAGGAGCACTGATCCACCAGGGTTCATATTAGTTAAAACTGGGACAAAAATCTCACCTTTAACAAAGATTATATTATAAAGCTGTACCTTTATTAAAATCCACCTTTTTATGTTTCAGTAAGTACATATAGTTTGATAATTTCAGGGTGGGATTATGACAAAACTTTTTGGTAACAAAATATAATTCAGTATCAATTCACATTGTGCAGTTTATGTGTAACTTTGTCTCAGGTTAAAGTAAGATAAAATTTAGATATTTAAAATGTGCAAACTGTGACAGTTTGAAGACAATTTCTAGGGCTTCTGCTTGAAGAATTGAAACACATCATATGATCCATATTAAGTGGGTGAGTTGGAGCCACAGCAATGCTAAGTCACCCACTGTGCTCTTCAAGAATAAGGCACTTGCAGAAAGCAATTTTTCAATAGTTGATTTGCCGTTGTATGTCACCTTTAAGCACTAAGTGTAAGTAATTATGAAGTTTTGCACTTTTTGTCTGAGAATATAAAACTGCCAGTTAGTCTTTTTTGCAATTTATACTTTCATCTGCTAACAAATTAAGAAAGATTTTGGACACCTTTGAAAGAGACTTTATTTAAATATTCCCAAGTGGACATTTTAAAAAGAGGTGTAATCTCTATGGTTGTCATCTCCAAGTTTAAAAGCAAATAACTGCTAAACCAAATGACAGTAATAAGAAAACTAAATTCAGCTGATATTTGCTCTAATTATAAGAATTTGCTAGGCATTTCTGAGTATGTTTCATGTTTTTTTTGCAAGCTAGAAACTTGCTCTTTTTCCTATGAGATATATTAGAGTGGATTCCGCCAAACTTCCTTTTAAGAAACTCCCTACATTTTGCTAAGAAACCATTTGTTCAAAACATGGTAGCTCAAACATTGAAGCAATTGCTCATCTCCTTGGTTAAGAGCCAAGAGTATGGACTGGGATAATTTGGTTCTCATTTATCCTAAGGCAGTGTCTTAAAGATGCCTTAAACAACTGACTATTTGGCCACTTTAAATGAACTTTGGGTTAGCTCACTTTAAAAACATCTCTCCTAAATTAATATGTGTACATGACCTTTTTATTCTAAGTCTTGAAAAGCCATCATCTAATTATTTTATTTTAAATAGTTTAATGGACACTGTCCTGTCTCTTCTCATCCGTGGTCCAAAGTACTTCTAAAACTGCAAAACAATTAAGACAGGTACTCAAATATTAATTCCATAGGCCTAACATTTGTTAGCTCTGTCTGAGACCTCCACAACCTTGCTCCTGAGGAATGCATAAACTGAAATTTTATTATGATTTTTTAAAAATGAAGTAGGGCTGTGAGAAATGAGGAAATCTCATATTCAGTGTTTTCAAATAATCTCTTATATTAAGTGTTTTCTATGTGAAAGGACTATGCTGGACACTTAGCATGCCTAATTTTATTTAATCATCACAGAAAACTATAAAATAGATACACTTAAAACTCCACAATATAGAAGAAAACATAAGCAAAAATCTCTTGAATATAAACATAAGCAACTGTTTCCAGGCAAGGGAAACAAAATAAAAAATGAACAAATGGGACTACATCATGCTAAAAAGCTTCTGTACAGCAAAGGACACCAGCAGCAGAACAAAAAGGCATGCTACAGTATGGGAGAATATATTGTAAATGACATATCTGACAAGGGGTTAACATCCAAAATATATCAAGAACTCACATTCCTCAACAGCCCAAAAGCAAATAACCCGATCAAAAAATGGGTGGAGGATATAAACAGACACTTCTCCAAAGAAGAAATTCAGATGGCCAACAGGCACATGAAAAGATGCTCCACATCGTTAATTATCAGAGAAATGCAAATTAAAACCACAATGTGATATGACCTCACACCAGTTAGGATGGCCAATGTAGAAAAGACTAGGAACAATAAATGCTGGTGAGGATGCAGAGAAAGGGGAACCCTCCTACACTGCTGGTGGTAATGTAAACTAGTTCAACCATTGTGGAAATCAATATGGAGGTTCCTCAAAAAACTAAAAATAGAAATAACCATTTGACCTGGGAATTCCAATCCTAGGAATTTACCCAAAGAAAACAACTTCTCAGATTCAAAAAGACATATGCACCCCTATGTTTATTGCAGCACTATTTGCAATAGCCAAGATATGGAAGCAACCTACGTTTCTGTCGGTAGAAGAATGGATCAAGAAGATGTGGTACATACACACAATGGAATACTTTCCAGCCAAAGAAAGAAACAAATCCTACCATTTGCAACAACATGGATAGAGCTAGAGGGTATTATGCTCAGTGAAATAAGTCAGGCAGAGAAAGACAAATACCAAATGATTTCCCTCATTTGTGGAGTATAATAATGAAGCAAAACTGAAGGAACAGAACAACAGCAGACTCACAGACTCCAAGAAGGGACTAGCAGTTACCAAAGGGGAGGGGTGGGGGAGGGCGGGTTGGGAGGGAGGGAGAAGGGGATTGTGGGGTATCATAATTAGTGCATATGGTATGTGTGGGGTCATGGGGAAGACAGTGTAACACAGAGAAGACAAGTAGGGACTCTGTGGCATCTTACTACACTGATGGACAGTGACTGCAATGGGGCATGGGGGGACTCGATAATAAGTGTGAATGTAATAACCACACTGTTTTCCTTGTGAAACCTTCATAAAGTGTATATCAATTATACCTTAAAAAAAAGAAAACCCCACAATAAATGAGGAAGCAGAGGCCTAGAGAAGATAAATATTTTAGGCAGGATAGCACATCTCATAGTGGCCGCACATGAATTCAAACACAGTTCTGTCTGACTCTAAAACTGTCTCTCAAAAACACAGATATGGCATTTCAAGAGTACTCCAGTCCTTTTGGTCATTTGAATGGGCCTGCCTATGAGACCTTCTAACTTGGCTTCCTCCGAGGGAATTTTATTCCACACTACCCTATATTTTTCTTTTGGACCTACTAAGATCTTTACATTTCATAGAAGACTCTCTTTTTCCCTTTAGTTTCCAGTAAACAATAGACAACTTCTAGCATTTCTGAGTTAAGTGTATTTCCAAACAAAGTTTTCTCTTTCTTTCTCTTTATTTTCTCCATTTATTTCTGGCCATACATCAGTGGAACTTGTTCCCTTAATCATCTGAAGCCCAGAAGCCCCAGTACTCCATCTGGTGTTCACCCAATCCAGAGGTCCTCAATTCTGCTTCCCAATTAGAATCACCTAAGGAGCTTAAAAACACAACAATAACTAACAATAACAAAGAAAAAAAATTAAGAAACTCAAAACAGCTCCCAATCACCACCAAAGCCACCAGTTAAATTGATGAATGCTGGAGCTCAGACATCAGTGTACTTTTTCTCCTCCAACTTTTCATTTCAAAAAAATTTTAACCTACAGAAAAGTTACAAGAATAGTTCAATGACTACCTATCCACGTCCTCATCAACAGATTTGCCAATAAACATTTTGTCATTTACTTTCTCTTTTTCCTTTATTGTACACATATATGTTCATATAATGTACATGTTCATATATATGCATATACCTTTTTTTCTTGAACTATTTGTCAGTTAAAAATATCCTGACACTTCATCCCTAAATACTTCAGCAACTCCATTAACTACATTACACATATGACCCTCATATACAGGAAATTTAACAATGATACAATACTAATGTCTAAGATCCAGTCTATGCTCAAATTTCCATAGTTGTCAACCATGATCATTATAGCAGTACTTCTCTAAATTTAATATTCATAGGGATCACCTGGAGATCTAGTGAAATTGCAGTCTGATTTAGCATGTCAAGGCTGGGGCCTGAGACACTGAATTTCTATCAAGCTGTAAAGTTTCCAGGATCATGTGTTGCACAGTGTAGTCTTATAGTTGTTTGTTGTGTTTTGTTTACCAATCCAGGATTCAATTAGGTATCATTTGTTGCAGTTAGGTGTCATCTCTCTTTAATATCTATATTTCCCTGTATTTTATTTTCTTCCATGTCATTGACGTTTTAAGGTGTTCAGGACAGTTACTTTGCAGAATCTCCCTTCAGTGGGAATTTTTTGGTTGTTTACTCCCAGTTAAATTGGTTTGTCAATAAAACTACAAGGAAGATGAAATCAGTATATTTCAAAATCTATGCATGTGTTTCTCATGTCCTAGACAAACCATGACACATGCGTGATCTTAACAAATGACTGAGAATTGATTAAAAAGAATTGAAGAACCTCTGCTCTACAAATTATCCAAAAATAAGCACTTTTTTATACTTTCAAGCAATGGAAAGGATAGCATCCAAATCCCAGAGAGTATGATTAAAAACAACTAACTTGGTTAAAAATAATTGAATTGTTCATGCAAAAGATTCTGATAACTTATATGTTTTACCTCTGCATTTACGTTCTAGCTATAGAAAGGATTTATAGCAAGAAACATTGCATTTGACAGCATACAAGACATCTATTTGAAAATAATTTGTTTTGAAATTTGACAAAGCAGACAGCAGACAGCAGTTTTTCATTTTTGAAATGTCTGAGCATGACATGGTAGTCTATCATATGTACTAAACAAGACTGTCTTGGTTATAAGCAGTGGTGCCCTGTTAAATGTTTAAAACTGGCTCTCCTACCCATGTCCACTCTACCAAAAACAAACAGAAAAAAGGCTACATTTGTAAGTTTCCATGGAGGAAATACTTTGCCATAGACGATTTCACTACAAATGTAACATCAGTTGGTTTACAAAATGCCTGAAAATTTAGCAATGTGTTCGCATATATTGGTCTGACCCCACCCCAGCATACCACTGATCTTAAGAGAAAGCCAATCTGATTTAAGGGAAAACTAGAAGTGATTGGCTCATGTAACTGAAGAGATTAGGGACAGAGCTGATGTCAGACCAGGCTGGATCCAGGGTTTCCTTTGCCATTGCTTGGCTCCAGGCTAGACAACATTCTTCATGTACTGAGGTTGCCCTAGAAGCCTCTGATGTAGGTCCTAGAGGCAGGATAAGTAAAGATGGAAAACTAACTCTGCATCAGACCAGGGTTAAAAATCTCAGCTTGCCACATACTTGTCACTGCAACCTTGGGCAACTTAATGTCTGTAGCCCAGATTCTTCATCTGCATAATAGGCAGTGAAAATATCTATGTCATGGGATTGTTTTAGGTATTTAAGAATTGATATCCAACATTAATAATTTAGAAGAGTACCTGGCAGAGAGTAAGCACTTGTATTTTCATCATTATCGTCATCATTCTAAATAAACTTTAGAAAAAATAAATCTTTTTCCATTTAAAGCCTTAACTTTGAACCTCATCTAGTGAGGCAGGGAAACATGTTCATCCCTAACAACTGTTTAGGTCATGGGAATGGCTAGTCTTGGGGCTAAGACGTCATCCTCACTCAACTAGCTTGAAGATGGGAAAAAGGCGATTCTCTAAAGGAAAGCTTATGTCCTTTACCTAAAGTAAGGGAAGGAATAACACTGTGGCAAGCAAAAATAATCATGTTTACTTCATAATATAAAAAATACCTTTTTCAAAGAAAACAAATCCTACCATTTGCAACAACATGGATGGAGCTAGAGGGTATTATGCTCAGTGAAATAAGCCAAGTGGAGAAAGACAAGTACCAAATGATTTCACTCATCTGTGGAGCATAAGAACAAAGAAAAAACTGAAGGAACAAAACAGCAGCAGACTCACAGAACACAAGAATGAACTAACAGTTACCAAAGGGAAAGGGACTGGGGAGGATGGGTGGGAAGGGAGGGAGAAGGGGAAAAAAAAGTGGGGAGTGCATTACTATTAGCAGACATAATGTAGGGGGGTATAGGGAGGGCTGTACAACACAGAGAAGACAAGTAGTGATTCTATAGCATCTTATTACGCTAATGGACAGGGACTGTAATGGGGATTGTGGGGGGGACTTGATGATGGGGGGAGCCTAGTAAACATAATGTTCCTCATGTAACTGTAGATTAATGATACCAAAATAAAAAAAATACCTTTTTCAAAAAGTTAGATGTGATATATCTGAACACACTGCAGTTGATGATAGCGTCATGAAGCTACATTTTGGGTGGAAAAATAAAGGTGACAAAAGCTATCCATTTCTGTAAAATTCATGGGAAGTACATTACTGTTGTTCCTTAAAATACAAACCCTTCAGTCTCTGGGCTGTCAAGGGAAAGTTACTGCAGATCAACAAAAGCATAATGATAAGTACCAAAGTTCTCAGAACACCATTGTTTGAGCCATTATAGAGAGGTAAACTTAACCGCTATTTGAATGAAGGTTTTTTTGGCATTACTTTATTACCAAGTAATTCACCTGAATTTCTTATTCCATATTTCTAACTGTGTAGTTTCTGGTCATTAAATATACTATCTTTCCCATACTATCAATTTTTCCTTCTGACATGCACTGAATAGTAAAGTATAATAAACAGTGGTCTTTATTTTTAATGAACTATTCCATAAAATATTTTTCACTAACTAAACTCATCATAAATTTAAATAGTTGCAAAGGATGTACTTGACCTTTTTTCATTACTGACATTTAACAATAAAAATTTCACTCCAATGACATTTGAATTGCCATAGTTGATGGATACTCATCATCTATGTAAATAAATATAAGAAAAATAATCTCAATAAAAATTCAAACAGGTCCTAAAATTTGTATGGAAATGCAGAAACAAGAATAGTCAAGACTGCTTCAAAAACAATAAAATGATAGGACTTGTTCAATGAGATATGAAAGCCTAAAATAGGCTTCAGGTAGGCTTTAGGACAGTGTAGTATTGGTCAATGGCTAAACAAATTGACAGGTGGAACACAATGGAAAGCTGAAAAATATCCTTGCAGAGATGAATACTTGATTTGTAAAAGGTATCATGGTTGAGCAACAAGTAAAGGATGGCCTTTTCAGTTAAGGAGGGAAAAATGGACTACTCTTATATTGTATCTAAAAACCAATTCTAGGTATATTAAACCTAATTTTTAAAGGTTTCAGAAGGTAATAAGGACATAAAAACTATTAAAGAAAGAATGAGTAAATTTGGATATATTAAAATAAATATTTCCATTCAGCAAACACCATTAAAAGGATTAAAAGATAAGCCACAGAATGAAAAGATATTTTCTTATGTGGTGATATGACCCTAATAAAAGATTTGCACTCAATATTTGAAGAAAAATAAATAAAATAAAAAAACAGAGAACCTACCAATTAAAAGCAATGAAATCAAATTGGTAATCAAAAACTACCTAAGAACAAAATTCCAGAACCAGATGGCTTCACAGCTGAATTTTATCAAACCCTTCTTAAAGTATTCCAAAAAGTAGAAGAGGAGGGAATACTTCCAAACTCATTCTATGAGGCCAACATCACTCTAATACCAAAACCAGGCAAAGATCCCACAAAAAAAGAAAATTACCAACCAATATCCCTGCAGAACATAGATGCAAAAATCCTCAACAAAACATTAGCAAACTGAATTCAAAAATATATCAAAAAGATCATCCATCATGACCAAGTGAGATTTATTTCAGGGATGCAAGGATGGTACAATATTCAAAAATAAATCACTATCATACAGCACATAAAAAAAAGGTCAAAAATCACATATCATGTCAATAGATGCTGAAAAATCATTTAAAAATTTCAATATTGATTTGTGATAACTCTTAACAAAATAGATACGGGGGTACATACCTCAACATGATAAAGGCCATATTCAACAAACCCACAGCCAGCATATTTAATGGCTAAAAGCTTTAATCTTTTCCTCTAAGATTGGGAACAAAACAAGAATGCCCACTCTCATCACTTTTATTCAACATACTACTGGAGGTCCTAGCCACAGCAATCAGATGACACAAAGAGATAGAAGGCTTTCAGTTTGGTGAGGAAGAAGTTAAACTGTCACTATTTGCAGACAACATGATATTGTACATAGAAAACTCTAAAGAATCCACCGAAAACCTACTAGAACTAGTAACTGAATTCGGCAAAGTTGCAGGATACAAAATCAATACACAGAAATCTGTTGCATTCCTATGTACTAACAATGAACTAGCAGAAAGAAAAATCAGGAAAATAACTCCATTTATAATTGCATCAAAAAGAATAAAATACCTAGGAATAAACCTAACCAAGGAGATGAAAGACCTATACCCTGAAAACAAAACACTCATGAGAGAAATTAAAGAAGACAACATTTAATGGAAATACAGCCCATGCATATGGATAGGAAGAATTAATATTGTCAAAATGGCCATTCTGCCTAAAGCAGTGTACAGATTCAATGCAATACCCTATCAAAAAACCAACAGCATTCTTCAATGAACTAGAACAAATAGTTCTAAAATTCATGTGGAATCACAAAAGGCCCTGAAGAGCCAAAGCAATCCTGAGAAGGAAGAATAAAACTGGGGGGATTATGCTCCTGAACTTTAAGCTCTACTACAAAGCCACAGTAATCAAGACAATTTGGTACTGGCACAAGAACAGACCCATAGATCAATGGAACAGAATAGAGAGCCCAGATATAAACCCACACATATGATCCATTAATATATGATAAAAGAGCCATAGATATACAATGGAGAAATTACAGCCTCTTTAACAAATGGCGTTGGCAAAGCTGGACAGCTACATGTTAAGAGAATGAAACTGGATTATTGACTAACTCCATACACAAAAGTAAACTCGAAATGGATCAAAGACCTGAATTAAGTCATGAAACCATTAAACTCACAGAAGAGAAGGGTATTAAGGGAACAATAATTCACAGAGAACCTAATGGAACAGGTTTCTTTGTGTTGGCACTATTGACATTTGGGGCTGGATATTTCTTTGTCGTACATATTGCAGGATGTTTAGAAGGATCTTTGGCCTCCACCTACAAGATGACATTAGCATCTTCCCAGACAAAACTACATTTAGCCATTGCCAAGTATGTCCTACTGTGGCAGTGGCAAAATCATCTCTGAGAACCAGTGTGATAGAAGTAATATAAAGACAATTCCATTTAAAAATGGGCAAGAATCTGAATTGACATTCCTCAACTATATATAAATGACTAGTAAACTCATAAAATGATGCTCATCGTCATTAATATTAGATAAATGTAAGTTAAAACCACAGTGAGACACCATTTCATATGCCCTGGAATGATTTAATCAAAAGAATAACAAGGGTTGATAAGGGCGAGGAGAAATTGGAATCTTCATACATTGCAGGTAGGATAGTACAGCTTCTTTGGAAAACAGCCTGGCAGTTCCTCAAAAGGGTACATAGAGTCATCTTATGTCCAAGCTATTCCACTCCTGGGTGTATACCCCAGAGAAGCAAAACATACGTCCACACAAAAGCTTGAACACAAATGTTTGTATCTATTATAGCAGCCCATAAAGTGGAAACAACCTAAGTATCATCCTGTGGTATATTTGACTATAAAATGGGATGAAGTATTATTATAGATGACAGCATGGATATAGCTTGAAAATACTATGGTAAGTGGAAGAAATCATGTACAAAAGACCACATACTGTATGATTCCACTTACATGAAATATCCAGAATAGGCAAATCCATAGAAACTAAGCATATTAGTGCTTGTGTAGGGCTGGGGACGTTGGGAAGACATGAAGACTAACTGCTGATGGGTTTGGGTTTCTATGAATATACTAAAACTTTCCAACTGAACACTTAAATGAGTTAATTGTATGCAAATTATATCTCAATAAAGCTTTTAAAAAATGTGACTCACATTTATTGCTTCAAATATTTAGTGCAGCTTTTCTTTGCAACTGATGATAATTATTGGAAAACACTGAGAATAGCTAAAAAGTTTATTTAAAACCATGTCTTCCCTTCAGAGTTTCTTATTAGTGCTCTCGTATCATTGATGTATGAGACTTCCCTTCAAGAGTAATATATTATTTAACAATAGTTCAGAAATAGAAGCAAATTTTTCAATGAAAATTCTTAACTACGACAATGTATTTGAATTCAGAACATTCCAACATGAATATCATGTGAATTTCTAATACCATGTGAATTCATTTTCTGTCACTGCTGTAATAAATTATCACTAACCAAGTGGATTCAACAACTCAAGTTTATTGTCTTGTAGTTCTATAGCTTAGAAATTAGGTGCAGAATTGTCTGGATTAAAATTAAGGGCTATATTCCTTCTGGAGACTCTGGGAGGGAGTCTGTTTCCTTGCCTTCTCTAGTTTCTAGAGAACGTCTGTGTTCTTGGTTCACGCCCCCTTCCTCTACCTTTGGAGTCAGCAATGAGTAGTAAACTCCTTCTGACATTGCATCACTCTGACCTAGCTTCAATTGTTACATCTCTTTTCCTGGCTTTCTTCCTCTGTTTTTCTTTTCCGCTTTTAAGGACCCTTTTGATTGGGCCTACCTGAATAATCCAGGATAACCTGCTAATTTTAAGATAGCTGCATCCTTAAATATATCTGCATCCTTAATTTCTCTTTCCCACAGAACCTAGTATATAAACAGGTTCCAGGGATTAGGACATAGATGTGTTTGGGGGCCATTGTTCTGCCTACCACACCATGATTTTCTACTGGTAGAAATATCATATAAATCAAGATACTAGAGAAAGCCCTACAGGTTCATGGAAGTTTGATTAAGCAGGAAAGGAAGATTTTGTGAAAAGCTTTTGTGAACTCAGGTCTGTTCTCAAGCAAACCAATTTTAAAGGAAAAATGTGTGGAAATTGAAAATCTGGAATAGGGTTGATTTATTTCAAATTTAGTGAGATGCATATCCAAGAAAGGCTTCCTATAACCCAGGACCCTGCTAAGATGATCATTGATTTGGGGCAGTCGTTTCTAAACTTGGTTGATTTCGTAATTACTTAAAAGATTAAAAAAATAGTATCAGATTTCCAGGCTTTAATGTAGACCTGCTGAATCAGTAGTTCAGAAGCAGAGACATGGAAGATGTTTTGAATAATTTCTTTAGTTGGTTCTGATAATTAGCTAGATTTGTTAACTACTGGTTTAGAAAACAATGGGAGCTAAATTAGCAATATTAGAAGACACAACTGTTCTCCAGCTTTTTCTGTTATTTGCAGGTTGGTTTTGAAGGTTGTAGAACATTTAAATATAATCTAGGACTTTGGCCAATCTGCAGTGCAGCTAATAGAAGAATTTGAAAATATCATTCTTCTTACTTTCAAGAAATCATCCCCCAAGCCACAGAAAATGAGAACCATTGGATTATTTTTCCTTTTTTGGACATACATATTCTACCATTATAAACTATGCCTTATGTAAATTTGTCTTTTTTAATTTGTTGTAATGCAACTAGTTATTTTTATCCCACAGATCCAATGTAAGAATACAGTAATATCACTTTGCATTTATATAAAAAATTTAGTATACTAAATTATGGTTATAATTACCATCTAAAGCCTATGAACTAGCAAATTGTTGACATTTTTTTAAGTTTGTTTAATAACCTTTCCAGAAATAAGGAGACACATCTTTTTTTTAACAAATTATGTAGCAAATCAGGAGAAAAATGGTTGATCATTGAACATATGCATAATATGTATCTTGAAAAGCCTGAAATGTTGCATTTTCTTCATAGGTATTAGACCACAGAAAGAAACTCAGCAAGGAATTCCACCCCCAACTCAGAGTCAGGAACCCCTGAAACCTCAAAGGAATATATCACTACCCATTCATGATCCTTTGGTTATAAAAATTAACTTTGAGGAAGAAGAGGAGGATGATGAACAAAATGGTTCGTAAGCCTTTTCTCAGATTTACAATGCACATTAAAAGACCCCACAATATTTCATACATTTGTTTAACTGTTAGGGGTTCATGGTATATAAGGCAGATTTGAGTGAGAAAATGGTTTTAATTTTATTAAGTATATTAAAATCATTATGTTCTAATTTGTTCTATGTCTACACATGCTTAAGCTTTTTTGGACTGAAGGTTTTTGTATAATAGCTGGGAGACAGATCTCATGTTTAAATATGTACAGTTGTTTATAGGGATACTCATAACCTCTTATATTTATATATAACTGAACATTGATAAAATTGATTTTTATATCTTTTATTTATATGTAACTAAATATTGACATATCCTTCTGTCTGATATATGCTTACATCTGTCTCATATTTAATCCTGGAAGTTCTAGATATCCATGGAGTATTTTATAGTTTACAAACGCTACCATCTGTATTATCCCAAGGAAACCTTGCCAAATTATAAACAGCATTAGAACCCAGGTCTTCTGCAGCCTAGTGCATCCTATTCTTTCCATATCATCACAAAACTGTAGTGCCAGTAGATGCACACAAACAAGAGAAACATGCAGAAAAGTAGACTCTTCCTTCCTGCCCTTGAACACATCCTGTGGACTCCAGACCACCACAGCCTCTGTGCTCAGTAACACACAGAACTATTCATTCCTTTATGTTACTGCTGTAGCTCCGCATCCCCCAAACCCACATCCTCCTCCAAAGAACATGATCTCAGCGTGTGAGTCTATCCCTCCTGCTTCTCATCTCAGACGCATAATGTGTGATTAGGCATTTAATTTCTCTCAACTGATTCTAATACATGAAAAACAGCAATTAGAAACATTTGCCAGTATGGAAATTTGGAAATTACTGATTTTAAAGATTTAAAAAAAACAGTAATCCATCCATGAAAACAATATTTGGAATTTCTCATGATGGTTTATAAATTTTTAGATTATTTGGCTTTGGAACAATTTAATTTAAAAATATATCCTATAGATGCATCTAGTTTATGGACAATGACCCCTGAAGAAATTGAAGAACGAAGAGCAATAAAGGAGATATGTTATAAATCTGGTAAGAAATCAAACATTTGTGGATTTTTCTAATATTTGATGTGACAGATATACTAACCATCACTTTTCTTATGGGAGATTAGGTGAATACTACAGATTTTATACTTCTCCAGATATTTCATCATCAAAAAGCCTAACCTCTACAGCAGAAAAAGAATTAGAAAAGCCTTTGGAAAATGGCAGTGAATTGCAAGAAGGTAAGGGATGACATGGCATTGTTTCAAGGTGATTTGTGAAGGATACTCAGTCCAATAGGCTGTGAATTATTTAGTAAGATGTACACTAGAGTTAAATGACAAGACATCAGAATTGAGAGTGAGAATGAAGTGCTTTTCTCAGAGGACCTTAACTTTAACATGAAAAGCTGCTATTAATATAATTATGCTTTCCCAGAGATGCCACAGAATGAGGAGCCTTCATAAACACGTGGTGACACTACATCCCATGTAGTAATTCTGTAAATAATTTGCTTTTATGATTACATATTTCTTTGGAAGCAATTCTCCCTGTGTAATAGATGTAGAGTTTTCTGGTTTAGAATCCAATCCAGAATAACATGTGGTATTAGAATTTCATTTCTCTTTTATTCTCCTTTTAATAGTATGTTTTATAAGAAAATTAACTAGAGCTATATAAGAAAAATGGTGAGACTTATTTAATTACCACAGTTCAATTAGCATTTTTTAGTGAGTAGTAAACACAAATAGTTTTTACTCATTTTCTTTTCATGGTATATAAATAAAAACAAAAGAAGTATCACAATTCATTATATGAAAAACAAATCAAATAGACTAAATGTATTATGTACAAACTATAGTGTTAGAAGGCTTGAACTTTTAAATTGCCATTTGATAAATTATCCACACATGCAAATAAATTTGCTTGCT
The DNA here is from genome assembly GCF_040802235.1 of Manis javanica. Classification (NCBI taxonomy): domain Eukaryota; kingdom Metazoa; phylum Chordata; class Mammalia; order Pholidota; family Manidae; genus Manis; species Manis javanica. Next base: position 73,512,188 of record NC_133165.1, read on the forward strand.
CCTTTCCTGATAATTAAAACATTTGCCTAAAATTTATGTATTTATAAATCTACTTTTCATATCACCATGCAAACAACACTCGCATTAACTTTTAGGGTTTTACTATCATCATGAATTCTATCACAAACTTACGTAAGCATGTAGTAGTTCCCAGGATGATTTTTCTTTTTTAAAAAACTTCTAGGGGATGGCCTTACAGTTCCAAAAAAATTTAGCCTATGTGAAAAGCAAGGGGAGATGAAAGCATCATTGGATGGAAAACCAAGGACTGACCTTGCTGCTTTTGAAAATGGAGGTGAGTTAATTTATTACTGGCTGATTCTGAATATATCATATTAAAAATGAATTTGAATTTTCTCTCTCAACTAAGAAGAAACTAACTTAGTTTCTTCAAAATCTTTTTGACATTTTTATTGCTGGCTTTGATTAAGCTCCTTGGGGCCAAGAACTGTATATAATCAATTGCTGTAAATGAATCCCTGCAGTAGACTCTCTGGTACATGATGTACTTGCCATACATATTTGTAGAATAAATAATTTTATGTTTAAACAACTGAATAGATGAAATGGGGACATGTATTTAAAATTTAGAGATGACTGGAAGTTAATATGCTGGAACAATGAGTCAAATTTAACAAGGTAAACTCACACAAGGATGAACATAAAGTCTTGCATTTTATTTAGTTTCAAGATATTCACGGCAGGTTTTCTTAAAATTGGGAAAGAGCTGACATGTTAGAGATGGTGAAGAAAAAAGTATTTTTTGTCAGCCACAGAGTTTCAAATGAGTCAGTAACATCTGTCAGCTACCAAATAGCTAAGGTAAATTCACACTGAATTTTTAGGAGTAGTATAGGAAGATAATGAAATGTGGTAAGTCATTTAAAGTACTCAACAGAGTCTCTGACAAATAGAAAAATGCTCCATAATGTGAACTATTATTATAGCAGTTCCACTGATTTCTGTATAGTGTAGTCCATATTTGGTGTCATTTTTAAAGAAGGCTACTTGAAACATATTTTATGTTAGGAAGGGTAACTTGTATGGTGAAGGATCTGAAAATTTAGTGTATAAGAATTTAAAGCAACTATGGATTTTTATTTTGAAAAATTGAAGATCTTTAAGGAACATAAAAAACTACTTTCACATTTCTGAAGATATTATATGGAAGATAAATTATATTTACTGTATCTCTAAAGGGTGGAAGAAGTGGAAATAAATATTGTTATACATTAAAGGAAAATGTGCTGACTATGAATTTTCTTGCAAATTATCTGTATGCAAGTGTACATATTGAATATTCATATTCAAATTTGCACATGTATTAATCTAAACATATATGATATGAATAGAGATGGGGATGGTATCACTGAGAAGTGTTTGACAAAAGTGGGCAAAAGGGATATTATAGGGGGTGGATAATCCTGTGTTGAAAGATGGTTTTGTACAACTTACTGCCATCACTGCCACTGACAGTAAGGTGTTGTCCTAGGAGGTGACTGCCACGTCCGAAAGAGGATCATTGTGCTTGGAGTAGACAAAAATAAAGCTTTAACTGAAAAGAAAGAAATCACCATGTCAAAACGTTCAGATACTAAAGGTAATTTATCATTCTATAATTTTAATCCATTTGTAATTTGAATAGACAAGTTATTCATAAAGTTAGACTGCTTTAGAAACCAATACAAGAGGCAAGGTAATAAATAAAAATATATTACTACTAAATGTACTAAATAGGACTTAAGAGCCCTAAGGTTCCTTGACTCTGTCCCTAATTGTTTGACAATGGGACTTTTTTTTTAGCTCATGTCCTTATCTGAAATACTGGACTGTTGGACTCCATACGAGTCTTGCTAGCTCTGCAGTTCTTAGTTCTCTCAAATGGTAATACCAAGTCCTAACTTTAGTTTCTTTTCCAGCTTCAAATACTCAGTATGATTGAATTTTCTTAGAAAGTTTTTTTATTAATACTGTGAAGAGTATTAATCTCATGACATCCCCATTTATAATTATTATTAGCTTTGGTTTATTACTAATCAAGAGATATGATAATAAAATACATCTTCTATAGTTCTATACTGCTCTTACTATGCTTACAATATCCCAGCTGGTACCTCTCTACTGGGCAACTTAGTCACAGACTGAAAGTATACCAGTCCTGTAACTGGATGGCAGAATGGCTTCACATACTCTCCATTCAAATATTAACCAATTTTACCAACTATTTTCTTCACTGTTAAATAAATGTCCTCAAGAATAGATTAAGACACTTGTGTCCAAATTATTCTTAAGGAAAATTACTTGTAAATCTCTCTTCCTCTTTCTCATTCAGAGATGGGAAAGTCTGCTCAAACCATCAAAAGGAAAAATAAAAACAAGAACTCTTACTACACCAATAATGATAGCCACAATCCACGTGTGGCTGTGTAAATTTAAGCTAATCGAAATGAAGTAAAATTGAAAAGTTCAGCTCTTCAGTTTGCACTAGCCAAATTCCAAGTATCAGCATCCACATGTGACTGGTGGCAATCATTTCAGAGAGCACGGGTTTAGAATATTTCCATCATTGTAGAAAGCTCTGTTGGATAGCCCAGCTGTAAGCATAGAATATGTGAAAGTTGTTACATTTTAAATATTTCTGGAACTTCAATTTAAATCAGACCATTTGATGTTACATTGATAATCTTTTAACACTTTGGAGGGATTAAAAATATTGCCAGAAATATATAATTTACATATTGAAGATAATGGCTGTATTTCCAAATTTTTAATGTTTTATTAATGACAAGCTTTGGGGACTTAATGTGGTAATTAGGGAATTTCAGGGATACATGGTAAAAGTTAATATACATACATATTTTTTAAAGAGGTGCACCCATCATATGTTCGAAAGTGAAATTCCAACTGAAACACTTCTGCTAATATTGACATTTTATTTTCTTAATTTGCTTTGAAAGATAACAAGGACAATCCTGATCCAGAGTGTTCCCTAACTACCCAACTAGTACCTACAACACATGTATTAAATGCTACTGAGAATGTCAGTATGAAGTGCAGAGTGGATCCCTCTTCAAGTGAGACATCAGCTTATAATTTTTGGCCTTAGATATATATATATTTGTCTTACCATGGATTTGTTTTGGTTATTTTAAATAGAATTTTTTAAAAAAAAGAAAAAAGGAAGGTTTGGAAATTATTCAGGATTAAGAATTAAAAACCCAATATTCTTCTACTAACTCTGACAATGAATTGACGTAGGTCCTAGTAAATTACATACTTTCCCACTAGTTTAATTTAGGTGTTAACATTAATAATATGCCAGCTTTTCAGAAGATTCATTAGTATAGCACTTTAAATGTAACCCATAGTGGGTTATATTGGCAGGTTTTTATTATGTTTTGGATTATTTTTCTGGATTTGGCTTCTCCTTGCCATTCTGAGCTACTTCTCTTGACATAATTAAGAATAATGGATCTTCCTTCATTTCCTTTCCTCTTTCTTTCTTTCCCCTCTTTCATTTTATTGAACCCCTGTAATATTCTTGGATCCCAGTTAGGAACTGAAGGGAAGGCCCAGGATGGTTTACTCCCAGAAGTCCAGCTTACTTGTTAAAAATATAGTTTCCAAATCCTAGGAGTGGGAGCTTGAGAGTAAGGGTGGAGTATGATATTTGGAGAAGAGGCAGTGAACCCCAGCATCACTGAAGGTTTAACACATACGTTGAAATACAGAACTAGGGCAAAGACAGATTAATGAGTCCACTGCAGTGAGCTAATGTCATCACATTGAGAACTTGATGTTCATTTCCTCAGTGCAGTAATTACTTGGGAATGTTCATGATCTCCGCACAAAGAAATAACAAAGAATGCCCCTCTCTACCATTGTTTAAGATTCTCTGTAAAACTGTACCTTAGAAATTCATGGAAAATTGAGCATGTACATACATTTTTCGATGTAAATAATGCAAGTAAAATATGAATGATATAGTGATCTTAACACACAGAATCTGACTCTTCAGATTTGTTTCACCAAACTATACATACACCCAAATTCTTAAGATCTCAAAACAATAAGGTAAAATTCACTAGAGGTACTTTGCCTTAAGTCACTTTCTTAAGTAGTGCTCAAAATAACAATTCTAAAACTACTCAAAAACAACATTTGGAATGTACTTGTATGTTCTTTTAAAAGAATCCATTCTTTCCTTTGGAGAAAAGCATTTTTTCCTCTAAGGAGTACTACTTATTGAAAGTTTTCTCATCAATCAATTTCCAAGATAGTTTTTTTTTTGTACTTAAAATAAATCACCTTTTGTTCTACCAAAAAACGTGTTAGGGTGATGCATTATTTTTTTTCTCTTGCTTGACATGTGAATGCACAGACATGTAATTATCACCTCCAGTAATTTTCAGATGAAAGCATCTCTTAAAAAAACTAAAAATTTGTGTCTTCTTTAAGTGTATGATGTCCAGCCAATGAGGAAGCCTGATTTTAAAGGTGTGAAAAAAAGAAAATGGATTTATGATGAACCAAAGAACTTTCCTGGCCAAGGAATGCAGAGAGGTAAAGTTTCTTTTATATTGGATATTTTGATAATTTGAAAAGAGATTAAATATGAAATAGTATTTTCTACCTGAAAAACTAATCATGACTGTGCGATGTTATTTTAGATGTCAACCCAACCTCAATAAACTTAGTCCTTTTAGCTTATATTGTCTCCCATTGTGCTGTTAAGCACTTAAAAATGCAATGTGTTAATTATGGACATGAAATCAGCTTCTTTTTTTTCTTTCACTCCCTTCCTCCTTTCTTTTACAGCGGTACAGGCACTAAATCCCCAAAATAAAATGAAGGACCATAGCAATTATAAAAACAGAAATGCTGAAAATGCATCCTATATCCATGCTCAGAGAGATGATGTCAAAACTGTCTCGTTGAATGCACCTTCTTACAGCAGGCCCATGAACAGTTCCTACAATAAAGACAATGTTAACAAGGAACCCAAACCCAACCGCTGTCCTGGTGAGGCTCATTACTTACATAATTTACTCATGTCTATAGTCTGCATCCCCATGGAATTTCTGGATGGTCCAACTGATCTTCACTGTTACCCACCTTCTCTTCTTTTTTTTTTTTTTTTTTTGAGAGGGCATCTCTCATATTTATTGATCAAATGGTTGTTAACAACAATAAAATTCAGTATAGGGGGGTCAATGCTCAATGTACAATCATTAATCCATCTCAAGCCTAATTGTCATCAGTCTCCAATCTTCTGAAGCATAATGAACAAGTTCTTACATGGTGAACGAATTCTTACGTAGTGAATAAATTCTTACATGGTGAACAGTACAAGGGCATTCATCACAGAAACTTTCGGTTTTGATCATGCATTATGACCCATAAACAATCAGGTCAAATATGAATATTCATTTGATTTTTGTACTTGATTTATATGTTGATCCCACATTTCTCCCTCTATTATTATTATTATTTTTATTTTTAATAAAATGCTGAAGTGGTAGGTAGATGCAAGATAAAGGTAGAAAACATAGTTTAGTGCTGTAAGAGGGCAAATGTAGATGATCAGATGATCAGGTGTGTGCCTATGGACTAAGTATTAATCCAGGCTAGACAAGGGCAGCAAGACATCCACGGATGCAGAAGATTTCTCTCAAAGCAGGTGGGGTGAGGTTCTGAGCCTCACCTCTGTTGATCCCCAAATTCTCACCTGATGGCCCCCCTGCGACTGTGCCTGTCTTAGGTTGTTCCTCCCTTGAGGAATCTTACCCGTCTCTGGCTAACCAGTCATCTTCCGGGGCCATACAGGGAAATGTAAAGTTGGTAAGTGAGAGAGAAGCCATATTGTTTGAAAAGGTTAGCTTTTTACTTCTTTGCAGATTTATGCCCTGTGGCTTCTATGCCCAGCACTTGTCTCGAGGTATCTTTACCACCTGGAGGAATTATGATACTCGGTAAATTTGATATGAGGCACCTTCTCTTCTTTTTTGAGGCCATCACCACCATAACATCTTAGAAAACTAGTGGAGGGATTTCTTCCATGTGTAGGAATACACATGATTTAAAGGATATGGAAGAAAACATGTTGGGTGACATCAGTTGTTGTTGAACCTCCCTAGAGTTTTGTCTCAGAGCACAGCACTCTGTTCCCCCTGGATAGCTTTACTTCACTATTGAGGATTGTTTTCAAATGGTTGACCTTGTCTTGTTCCACTAACTACATTGCTCAATGATCACTTCATGCTAGTGCTTCAGCTTTTCTTGAGAACCTCATGATTACTTTTGGAAAGGGTCAGTTTGAGTGTTAATGGCAATTATCTTTGACAACCTCTTATCTATTCCACCATACACAGATTGCTTCTAAATCATCGCATCATGTAATAGGCAAAATCACAGTATGTGTCAGGCAGTACAGGCCTCAAGGGAGTAGAGAACCAAATCTCTTTTTCTTCCTTTCTCACATGAATTTTGTCTTTTAAAGTTGGGTGGCAAAGTCCACTCACCTTCCTGTGATTTCATGTTTGTATTTTCCTGTGTTCACAATCTAGTCAGTGGAGTTCTGAATGTTGTGTACTTTCTGAAATATAACTAAAAACTCTGCTTCTTTTAAGTCTTTTCTTTAATAATTTAAATAGAAGTTAGTTTTATTTAAATTGTTTTTTTCTACTTGTTTTAGAATAGAATGATGTATGAATTTACATATAAAAATAAGGATACCAATAGTTAAAGCAGGCTTTTCATTTTATTTACTAATTTTTAAAAATTAATTTTATTGTTATTTTACTGTGAGCAGACACCTGTGAAGAATACAATGGCCAGCAGAACTGTCTGGTGCCATTATCTAGATTTGTGTGAAGGTGGCTGCAATTACATTCGCTATTGCTTTTGCACCATTCGTGCAAATGTCAACACAGGGAAAAGTCAAATTAAATCCGTAGTATTATTGTGGACCATGCTTTGAGAATCACAGCTGTGTGGTAATACTTGAAAACACAAATACGTGAAAACACAAATACTTGAAAACACTGTTAGTTAACTGTTCAAATACAGAGCCATCAGAGGAAAGTAGACATTTAAAGACCAAGTCAATATATAAATGCTTTGGTTTCCTGGGGCAGAGAGTTCACTGTGGCAGAGCGATTACTGCCATCATGAAGTCACTTCATGGAAGGAAAAGGGACTTTGCCTGTACCTTCCAGGTTGTCCTTCCTTCCTTTCTCCTTTTCTTCCTTCTCTGCTTCCTTCCTCCCAGTTTTTAAAAAAGCTTTTTAAAATTGTAAAATCATGGCAAAGAAAAGCAATGTAATCTTTCCATTACATTGAGATACCATATTCTCGTCTAGCTTAGCCTCATATGAGGAACAAGGCAGTTAATTAAGAGATGTGTAACCATGTTCATTGAGAACTTAAATGGTCTTAATAAACTCATGTCCCTGATGCCTTAGCTTTGAAAGAGTAACTTTGAAATTCTTCTGCACTATGATTTTAAAGTTATAAAATATTCAATTCCAGTCTCCTTTTTTTCTCAGATAAATATATGTCAACATCATATAATGGTTCAGCCTGGCAGAAAAGAATTCCTTTTTCAAAAACATATTCAAAAACTGAGAAGATATATACAGGTAAATATTTACTAGTGATTTTAATGCATCATATAATTCTGAAAATGAATGACGTTTGTAAGCTCAAGCAACTTATTTTAGAAAATTTAGAAAATTTTCACAATGCATATAAACAAGTAGTCATTTAGTTAGATATTTTCTCTACTAGCCATTTTATTTTGTATTATTGTGTTCATCTTTGTTCATTTTTATGTGTTATCAGAAGTCTTTTGATGTATTTCGCTCCTAGGCCATAAGTTTAGCAGTGGCAGCAATTTTAAAATATGCTAAGATGCATTATTTGTTGAACTGCAAAGCAAATATATAAAACCATATGCTGACCCCAAATATTACAGCCTTACTATGTCCACCATAGACAAATATGGGCTGGTACAGACTGAAAGGGCATCAGAGATGAAGTTTCCAAGCCAGGAGGTTCGGAGCGACTGTGGTCAACCCCTTGTTGTGCTCTTTTCTCCAGGAAGGCGTGGGGACTCTGGGAAGAACCTCAGGGTAGCAGATCTGACCTCAGGTGGTTCTCTGACTTGAAAGCTTCTTCTACTTTATCCTGGAGCTGGCTCAATGGCTTTGGAAAGCCACACAGGATAAAATGGTTTCAGTTACTTCTCAGAGCAATGAACCTTTCAGAAAAAACCCTTGATAGGGAGTCCCTACCTAAATCGATAGCCTAGAACTTTCAGAATCATCTGAAATTCGTAAGCTCTTGTGAGAGCTTCCCAAAATGAGCCAGAACACATCCAGACTAGAGACTATCCTCTTCCCAAGATAAAATGCAGAAATCTTCTAAAGCCTTATTTCTCTAAGCTCTTTTGACTTTAACTGTGATGCAATATGCAAACTTGTATATATATTTATGTACTGGAGTTAATTGTTTTTCATTTTTCCCATCTGTTCCCAAATCCTATTGTTCTGCAAAGGAACTCTGCTTGTAGCACTATTTGACCGAGTATATTTTTTCTTAATTTTGTGTGGGTTTTCACATGTGGTTGCACTTAATTTAGGGAGGAAGGAGGTGAAAAGTTGACAAAAATCCTGGATGAAACTGCAAATTGCCAAGCCACATCTTTTTCTTCCATGGTTTCCTTCTGGGTGGGATGGTTTTGGAGAATTAAAGGATGTACACCTCACCCCCTCAGGTCCCAGTGACAGCTCCTGTCCCATCCCAGATAGTTAAACATGAATTACAGAAGGATTTGGGGGAGGGTGTTGTCACTTCAGAGCATGAAACATGTACCATCCATGTATGGCACAAGAAAGGGAATGTAACGAGGGATGTCAGCTGACAAAGCTGCTCTTTTCTTTCAACCTGTAAATTACAGAGGAGAGAATGGAAAGGCAGCAAGAGAACAGATACACTGTGGGGCCGCTTATTCAGTACTCATCTCCTTCTCGTCTCTTACCACCTCCAGCTCTGCCAGGTGGCTGGTAGGAAGGTCAATAATAGAATTCCCCTTGAAGTTTATAAGAATCTGAGCATAAAGAGGAACTGCATTGCACTTCCCAGATGCAGCCTAGGGAGAAAAGTTTTAGAGAGAGTTTCTCAATACCAGATGGTGGTGGGTTGGAGGGGAGAGCAGGCTGTGTTGAACATGAGAAGCTTCTTAAGATTTCCAAGTTCCAAGCTTGCTTGCATCATATATTCTTGTGAATTTCAAATGTGAATGAGTTCCTGGGAGAGAGGAACCGTGGGTCTATGCAAAGTCTCCTGACTGGGACAAAAGGAATGGCATCAGAATGATGCCTCTGTGGTTGGAGCCTATTACAGGGGAGAACTCAGCTGGGATCTCAATAGATTGCTCTGCCAAGGAGTTGATTGGAAACCAAGCCATCATCTATTGGTCAAATCCTTGTTACTGGAAGTATGGTCTGAGGGCCACCACCAATGACATCCCCTGGAAGCTTGCTAGAAATATAGAATCTCCATCTAAGATCTGCTGCATCAAAATCTGCATTTTAGCCAGACTCCCACATGATTAGAATGCAAATTATAGTTTGAGAAACCTTAGACTATGTCATCTGGGCCATGATTCACTAGCACATGACCCAGACCTTGTTGACACCCAAGATTGTCAAGATGATACTCTCTTTTAAGCTGTCCCACAGCAGCAACCATTCTCCTCCATCCTAACCCTAGAAATGAGGGTGAGCAGCAAGGAGGTGAGGAAGGGAGAAAAACCCTGAGAGAAAATTTTAAATCTCAGCGTGACTGAAATATAAACACGAAGTAACTAAGAAATCACTGAATTGGACTAAGTTAATATACAAAGAACTAAAGTTTTCTACATCAGGCAGAATGGTGGGACTAAGAGTAAAGACACATTAAATAGAGTTATAACAAAATAAAATTAGTTTTCTTGTTTACCTGTGCTTTTGACTGGGAAATTTGGAATCCCTGAACTCTTATCCTTTCCAACTGGAGTCATCACCAGACTAGAGAAGCATTAGCTTGAGTTTCCTCCCTTGTACTTCCTGCTAGGTCAGAGAGATGTCAACACTTCCCAGTGGACAGTTGGACAGCAGGAGAAAGGAGGCAGAAAGCACAAGCTACCACTGGTCTGTTCCTCTAAGGAAAATCTGGGAGCCAAGACCACAGGAGTAGAAATGGGTAAGAGGACCCCTGGGGAAGATGTTGTTGGATGCTCTGAAGATAATGCAGTAGGAGAGCAAAATGTGTCTGTGGGAATCTAGGAAAGGAGCTGAAGGTGTGTAGAGGTGTCATTGTCATTGGCAGCCTTTCCTTGACGTCACATGTCCTTTCTGACAGGGCCACAGCTGGCGTGACTGGAGGCATCTGTCTCCATTGGATGGAACATCCATTCCGTTTATTCTGGGTGTCCCATGGTGCAGTATTAGACACAGTATTTTTTGCTTTCCTTTCCATCCCTCCATCCAAATTCAAAACACAGCAAGCTTCGGAAAGACGTGCAATTAGCTGAATGAATGGCATTTTGAAAATTTATGAATAAAAACAATAAGCTTAGTTTTTGTTTTGCCTTTAGATTTATGGTAAGTAATGGCCAAAGTCATACAAAATGTTGGTACACTGAAGAATGCTGAAAAAGAAAATAATTGAAATATTTCATGTGTTTTATTACTAGAGCCAAGAAGAAATGGGAGCAAATAAACCTGGAGGTTGGAGGTTGGAGTGTCAGACATCATCTGATTTACAATCGAAATGAAAATTCAAATAAGATGTTCAAGTACTCCGTATTATATAGTGGATGGGCAAAGATAATAAAATGCAAATTCTGAAATAAAACACAGGAAGTACATTGTGCTTTTTCAAAATGCAAATTACAAACAGCTGTCTGTGTATTTATATAGGTCTGGAATTTATTCAATGCCTTGCCACAAACATTTAATAAAATTTAAAATTTTGACAATTAAAATCATTCTTTAATTGTAAACTGATATTTCACAGATTGAGTAGTAAAATTGTGTCTTTGACCTCTGTTTTGCAATATTCTTTTTGGAAGAGACTTCATATTTTCTTTATAGTAGATTTTTAAGCCAGGCCTTCAGTAACAATAACAGATAAAATGTAAACAAGTTCAATGAAGTCTCACAGTTACAGATTGGGATGAGTATGTTAGAGGAATCCCAATAGAAATACACTTTGATGTATTGTAGAAAGAGACTAAGATTGGTTTATTATGCAGGGAAGTTGCTGAACAATGTCTTTCAATGGGCAACTACAAAATCTGTCTGCTGCGATATGCCCTGTTCAAAACTGAAAAACAAACGTTTTTCTACCATGAAAGCAAAAATTATACAATCATATTGGAGTAAAGGACTTATTATAGGGAAAAAGTGAATTAGTAACAGTGTCCCCAAAGTCTTAGTGTGGTTTTAAGACTTTAATAACCCCAGAAGTATAAATGCTTACAAATATAAAAGAGACATCATTTGAAAACTTTTCATTTCTTTTATACTTGCTTAGAATTGTGTAATAGATTTTCATTTAATTTTTGAAATTTCATCTACAGCGTGACTGAAACAAGAATTTAAAAATGTATTCTTCAAACTTAAAAACAAGCGTGAGAATAATACAAGTAATTAACCTTTCAAATGATGTTTTTTTAAGTTTGTAGCATTTACACTTCTGAATTTATTAAAGCCCATAATTTCACTAAAACTTTGAGACACCCTCTATTTATATTTGCATGCATCTTGAGCTTAGTGGTAGCCTCTTTTTCAGTGTATGTGGGGAGGGGTCAGTATTTGTAGAAATATTTTATTTTCAAATATGTTATAAGATGTGATTCTAGCTTGTGAAGTAATAGGCCCTGATTTCTGGCTTATGATGGTGCCCTGTCTACCCACTTTCAAATACATGGGGGTATGATCATTTTGTTTACACAGACAGAAATGAAAACTGTGTCAGAAAAATATCTTGGTGAGATAGATTTGAGAAAGATGTAAGAAAAGAGCTGAGCTGAAAGGCTGTCTAGAAGGAGCCTGATAGGGAACATCCTGTAATTCCATTTAACCAGCAGATCTGTGTCCTTCTAAAACTTCACCTTGTGAGGAAGAAGAAAGGGTTCTAAGAAGGCAATTAAAGATATCTTTCTTGAAGTACAGACTCTTGGAGTATATCTTTATTACACACAAATGCTGAAGAATCAACGAGGAATGAGAAAAATCTGAAGGCTTTAATGTCATTCTTTTGAATGTGAACACATATTGCTCCTGAATAAATGAAAATTTTATTGTGATATACTTTGTCTAAGGGACCAAGTAGACAACAGCAATGACCAATCCTATTCCTATTACAGTTTAGGGAAAAGTCTATTGGTTGAAATGGTGTAAACTAGTAGCCAAGAAGGAAGAAGAAAACAAAACACAAAATAAGTAAAGATAAAGGATGACAAAGATAAGTGGAAAATAAAAAAATGTAGTAAGCCAGCAAGAAGGTAGGCCTGCTGACTCTTGAACATAAAAGTAGTACATTTAAGCTTAAGTTTATGATGGCAATGGTGGGCAGTTGCTCTTCTGACACAGATAAAAGATTTCAATGAATTTAACTGATATTTTACTCTTTGCAAAATGTAGCAGTAATAAAAATGAGAACAGAAATAGCACTTCTTGGACATTTAGTATATTAGTTTACTAAGGCTGCCAAAACAAAGCACCACAAACTGAGTGGCTCAAACAGAAATCTATTGTCACAGAGTTCTGGAGGCTAGAAGTCTAAAAGCAAGATGTGAGCCAGGTCGGTTCCTTCTGAGGGCGGTGAGGGGTAATCTGCACTAGACCTCTCTTTTCAGCTTCTGGATCACTGTCTTTTTGTGTGATTGTCTCATGTGATCATCTCTTCATATCATCTTCCCTCTATGTGTGCTTTTGTGTTCAAATTTCCTCTTTTATAAGGACACAAGTCATATTGGATCAGGCCCCACCCTTAGGACCTCATTTTAATTTGATTACTCTGTACAGATCCAATCTCCATGTAACATCCCATTCTGAGGTACTGGGGGTTAGGACCACAACATATGAATTTTGTAGGGACACCCAAAGGGTCTCTTAGACCCTTTTATGGTTGTGAGTAGATCTTAATTCTAACACTCCAGTCTCCCTAAGCCTTTGAATCCCTTTGTCTGCAGTAAACCAAGGCACACCTGGCATTACTAGCTTGTACACTTTGGTTAGTGAGCAATATGGTTAACTAAATATTGTTAGTCCATATTTAGGCCAACCAACCAAACTGTTAAAGCTCTTTACCACTTTAATAGCTGCAACATTAAAATGTAGAATCTCTGCTAAGTGGGCCCCTATCAACAATTTTGGTCTGATCCAACTTTGTTCCTTTTGCTACTATCCCACATCTTTAATACCTAGTTACACACATTCCAGGACTTTTGTCTGTACAAATTAGAAAACTCAAATAGTTTTTTGGAATGTAGTGTACCTCCTCATGGGTCATACTTTGTACCTCACCTTTAGTGGTCTGCTGGGACTTGAGTCTACTTGTAGGTCTATAACTACAGTCATAGCAAAAAGCAGTGGAGGGGGTCAGTCCTGAGGGGAATCAGCTGTTGTCCTGCATGGAAACTGCTTCAGGATTAATTTGAGACAGGGGTGGAGGGACTGCTTCTACTTGGGGTGGAGATGTTAATTCTTCTGGCAAAACAGATTCGTCAGAATTTAGGAGCTCAAACATTCCCAAGCTTCATGAGTATCTTTCCCCGCGTCCCCAGTCTAACTTTAAGGAGGGTGTTCCTTCCCAATCAATGCCCTCCCTTCAACAGTAAATAACTTGTGAGCCTGGCATTTTCATTTGTAATGTAATTTAGTCACTCACAGGATGAGATTCTGTTTTTGTTTTTCAGCAACCTCAGTTCTTACTTACAGGAGATACAGGTCTTAATACAGGACAGGCATAGAAGCTTTCAGGTCATTTATGTGATGTGTGAGCTAGGAATTCAAATCCTTGCCCTCATCCATTTCTTTCCTCACTATGTTCAGTGACCTTAGGAGCGACCAACCAATCTCATTATATTTGTTAGCTTGACAAAAATGCTCAAAGGTATTAAATACACGGTCAACTAGATCATTGATTCTTATAAGTGTTTTATTATGAGAACCCAAGGGCGATATTTTGTGTATTTCTATTGCTGTGGACTATCAATGCTTTCTTTACTACTAGAAATAGTCATTAAATCTAATCAGATTAGACAGTCAATTCCAGAAACCCCGCAACCAATTCAGAAGACTCATCCTTACAGCTACTCTCAGAGTCTCATAGAGGAGGCCAGCAGGCTGGAGACTTAGAAAAGAGTTATATGTTGAGTTCAAAGACAGTCAGCTGGAAACAAGAAAGATCTGGTCAGTTTGCTTATAGCCAGTAATATGGTGTTTGAATGAGAAGCCCTAAAAAGAGCCTTGAGGCCTGTGGATATGCTAACACACATTGCTGCCTCTCCTATACAACTGTATGTGCAAACCAAAGAGGAGTTATTGAAGCCAGGATATGGTCAGCAGAGCAACATCCTGCTGCCAGTCCCAACTGTACTAAGCCCTAGAAACTTTGTTGAGTGGATGTAGCCTTGGACATTTTGAGACATGGACCAGCGATGGCTGGCCCTTCTGGCACCTTGAGAACAAGGCCTGGAAGTTGGTCTCTGGTGTGTTCTTGGAGAAACAACAGAATGGCCCCCAAAGATCACAGTAGTGTAACTAAAACCGCTGGAGGTAAGAGCATTTTATGGAGAAGTTTTGTTTTATCTTTATGGCCATTACATTTACCTCCAGGAGCCCTATATATTGACCCATCTGTAACTCTCCCAGGGTGAAAGTCTGGTACACTGGACCAGGACAAAATCCCATTCCTGCCACTGTCCTATCACAGGACCACTCTCTGGCATGCATCCTACCTGATGGACAATACTTGCCTATTCTGGTGTCATTATGACTTTTATCTTATCGCCCTTAAGGTTATTTTCTTCTACTGTCCTTGCAGCTTGGACCCACCCCCTGGCTGCAGCTGCTGCTTGCTGTTGTGCTCAGAGCTCCCTACTAGTTCAGCTGCTGGTCTCCTCCTGTGGAATGGGGGAGCTATGGACTTAATCTGCATAGGACTTTGAACCTAGCTGAATCCTCCAGTTTAAGGATTATCATGATTTATTTCTGTTTTTATTGTATGTTATTGGTCTAGTTACAGTGCTCCAGTTTTCTCACTCTTTTTTCTCCAGTTTTCCAGCTTTTTAGGGGCTGTTATGGAAGATGGGAACTTGGTAGACTGTATGGCAAGAATTCTGGAGGGGTGGGCAGAGGGTAAAATTGCAGTATTTCCAGAATCTCTCATCTGACCTTCGTCCATCTCCATATCAATAAGTGTTTAGAAGGGGTGGAGAGAAACTGTTCTCTCCTTAGCCATTTCCACATCAATAGGTGTTCATGAGCAGCGAGAGTGGCGAGTGTGCCCCTGGATGGAGAGAAACGGGTGAGTAGGAGTAGCTGAAGGAGAGGCGTGAATCAGGCTTCTTGTAAGCAATAAATGGGTTTCCCCCACTTTAGGTTTTCCCTCAACTGATTTCGGCTTCACTGGTTTCACTGGTTTATTCACCCCATGCTGGGAACATTCTTTCCTCCTGTAACTACACAACCTTAATTTCTTTTTGCCATATGACTCACAGGTTCCAGGGATCAGGATGTGAGCATCTTTGGAGAGACATTTTCCTGCCTACCCCAACTACCTTTATTATGCACAATAAAAATAAGAGTTGCTACAATCTAGCAGGCACTATCGCACATGACATGACTCATTTAAACATTACTACTCTGTCCCTGATGTATGGCAGTGGTGGTACTGCAGATTAGTGAAGAAAGGAGAGGCTATTAAATGTTTTGGGAAATTAAGTATCCATACAGAAAAAAACAAAAAAGACCATGGGTCCCTAGTCTCGCATAAAAATTTGAGATGAATCAAACAGCTAAATGTCACAAAACTTTAAAATTTACAGAAACTGTATGTTGAGTGTAAACATGACTCATAGCATATTTAGAAATATGCCACTGAATAAAAAGTTTGATAAGCCTGAAATAACTGCTCTGCTTGTTAATGTTTGGGTAAAGGGAAGAAGGCAGGAAGAGAAAGGCATGCATATTCCACTCCTAAAGTCACATCGGACCTCCTAAATATGCTTTCCAAATAAACAATGGCTTGTTTGCAGGAAATTAGACACTAGTCCTCTGGCGCTTATCACTATGGCACTGTGTGTTTCATGGTATTTCTCACTGAACTCATTATTCCTGCATTCTACATAACTTCTTATTTCACAACTATTGTACATTTTTACCTAAATTCTCTTTTCTTAGCTTTACTTGAGGGACCTAAATTGCTTGTTTTCAACTCTAATCTTAGGATATGTTTATGCTACATTTAAGTTAAGTTTATTAGTGTAGGCACCAACGGCATGCCACCTCATGATGTGCCATTGTGACATGAAGATTATTTTGAGCTGAAAAACTGTCAAGGCCCAAAAGACTCAGGAAAATCCTTTGGGCATCCTCCTCCACTCCCAATAACAGAACAAGAAGTTGGAGGGAGGAACTCCTCTAGAAGAACCATCACCAAAGAGAGCTATATTATAATGTAAACTAGGATTGATAGAAAGGAATGTGACAGAGTCTGTTAAAATTTCTCTGTGCCTCATTGGTTCTGGGTGGCCCAAGAGGTATTTTGTTTACTAAACATTTACTTTTTCATAGTCCTCTGAATTGATTCCCCATTCCTTGATGGCCCCAGTCTCAGACCCCAACTGCCTTCTCCTTGGTTCAGGATGACATAAATAACTCATTCTCTTTGTCTTTGCAACCCATGTGTATGGCTTCCCTATGGATAGCTAAATAATTGAACTTTATGGAAGTTTTTTTCTCCTATTCATGCCTCATGTCAGTTTGATTCTTGGACCAGCTAGAAGAACCTCGAGGGACAGAGGAAATGTCTTCCTCCCCAGCATTAGTGACAACCTTTCCTTTGAGAATGATTTTTGGCTCCTTTTACCAGAGGCTGCCATTTGACTTGGAAATGAAAGCTCTAGCTAGACAGTTTTTTTTACTTAACAATGTCTTTGTCACAAATTAGAGTCTACAGCCTGGCAAAAATAAGAGCCAAACTTCTACTTTGCTCCTGGTGTAAATTCAAAAGGACAATTTGTACCATTTGTAAGCTAATCAAAATAGATCATCCACAGTAAGACTGGGATAACCTTTGGTTCCAATTCAATCTGCTCTGAGTTGGTTTTGGATTGTAGTGTTGGTGGAGATAATTGCCCCTATTGCCAAATTGATGTTTATTCTCTTTCATTCACAGAAAAGGCTGCCATAGAACAAATTAAGGGGGATTATCATGAAGAGTAGGTAATTGCCAATAAGTTCAATAAACTCATATGAGCTTTGGAGCCAGAGGGTATTTTTTAGGCTTCTGGTTTTGTCATTTGCTAGTTATGTTAACTAGGAGGAAATGCTATTCTAGCTGTGCATAAATTTCCTCATTTGTAATAATAGATTCCTAATAAGGTTGCAATAGGCATTTGAGATATATATGAATTTCCAAAAGTTATGTCTGGTATAGGAGTGGTTTTTGATAAACGATACATATTATTTTTGAAAAATATCATTGATAATTGAAAATAATTTAAAATTGAAATCACTGAAAAATATCACCACTTGCGGATTAATGTAATAGAAATAATGTGACCATTCTCTTAAGACTTAACATGCTATTTAATTTGCATGATAGCAACTAAATATAATAAGATCTGAATGTTTCAACTGGGGCATAGGCTAGAAATACAGTTTAAAGTTGTTTTTGAGAACAGACTGATAATGCTCAGACTTACTTGCTCCTTTTCTATGAGATCTCCTGCTGACTAAGGATACACAAATGTTTCCCTTTCTTACATTTTTGATTCAGAAACAAATCTATTTCCAATATTTTAATAGGAATGAAACATAAGAACAAAGTAAATTTGATGCATTATATCACTGAAAATTAAACAATAAACCACATGGTATAGCAGAATTTAAAAGCTTTTTCATTAAAAAAAAAAATCATGATTTAATAATTTATATTCCCCAGGCATGCAGCCCTAGGAAATTTCTAGCCCAGGACATCATAGCTCTGCTTAGAGTCTACCAAATGATTTTCATGAGATTTTCCACAGGGAAATAACGTCAAATTTCCTTCCTCCTAACACCCAGAAGCTTCTCTTTTCCCTCCATAGCTAGTGGGTTATTATGTTTAAAGCATACAAGATTGGTTAATATGAAATAAATTCATATTCAAAATCCAAATTGTGTCATCAAAAAGGTATATTTAAAATTAAACAGAAAACATTATTTAGTTGGTCAATTTTCTGGGCTATCCAAATTATGCTTATTCTATGGGCCTGAATAGTCAAGGGATAGTTATAATTATTGGGAGAAAATAATTCTATTTACATAAATATATATATATATTTAATAATCTTCAGACTAACATTGTGTTACATAATTTGTGAATTTGAATTTCTGAAATTTATAAACATATTAATGTGCTATTATATTAACATATGTTAACATATTAATGTGATATATTGAGGGTAATTTTTTTCAGAAGGTGCATAAAATTCAGATTCCACAGTTTATTAGCCTTTATCTAGTGTGTGTTGATAAATGTGTAACATGGTTTCCAGGAAAAAATAGCTGCAGTTTGTAGCATTGCTTGTAGGATCTGAAGAATCAAAAGTTAGCATAAGTACAGCCATCTTAAAGGCTTAAATACCACCCCCTAACCTAGAAGGTGGAAAATTATTAGAATCTTGAAAAACAAGTTAGTCAGCCAGTGTTAAATGTAGTGACCTTTAGTTAGCTGACCTCGAATCAGTTAATCATACACACCAAGCTTATCTTGCTAGAACCACCCTAAACATTCCAAGGTAATCTTATCTAACCAGACCCCAGGATGTGGCCCCAGCCAAAGATTTATGTGTCTATGAAAAAACACTGTATTGTGATTGTGGAAAATGTTGCCCCCTTTGAAAATGCTATAAAACCTTCTGGCTTTGTGTGCTCGGGGTCCTTGTTGAGACCCGCTGCTTCGGGCTAACTTGGACCCCAGCTAGCTGGTTCCTGAATAAATTCCTCTTGCTTATTGCATCAAGAGACGCCTTCCGTGAGTGATTTGGGGTGGCGTCCTCCTCTGGGAGAATCCAACATGCTTACTTCTGTGTGTAAAAACGCCCAGCATAGCAGATTTAAAGCTACCAAAGGAAAATCACTCAAACAGAATTGGGAACAAATGCATGGAATTGGCTCTCCTGAGCCTGAAAGAGTTCTCTCCAGCACACATCTGCATATTCATAATAACATTATTTCATATAATCAAATTGAATTTAACTTAAATTGAGAGCCTGTTATGAACCAGTTCCTATTCAAAATATTGGGGATATCTCCCTAACTGTGTATTATTTATGTTGTATGTTTTTGTTTATTTATTACCAGTTTTTACTCTAAGTAAAAGTCTCACAGATGTAAGGATTTTTTCTTTTTAGTTTATTTTTTATTTCTCTGAGCCTAAAATGATGCCTGACACATAGCAGACAAGAAATAAAGATATGTTGAACTGAAGGACACAATCTCTGTCTTCAATGAGCTTGAAGTCTATCAGGAAAAGAAATAAATGGCTTTTCAAGGAAAAAAACAAATTAGAGCATATTATAATTAATAAGCTTTAGAATTTTCCAAAGGTGAAAATTATAATAAATTCCATAGTACTATAATTAATAATCTATCTCTGTACCAACAGCTACATTTTTATTGATGTATTACATGTTTGTGATTCTGCAAAGAATAATAGCAATAATGCTGACAGTAATAGAAAGCTTTTATACAGTGCTTATTCCATTGTAGGATATACTGAATAAATTACTATATTATTGAATTTAATTCTCATAATAGTCTTTCAAATATGCACTAATTTTACCTCCCCACTTCACAAATGAGAAAACTGCACTACTTCCAAATACTTCAGTAACTTGCTTAAGTCAAAGGCCATAAATGTCAAGCTCCATTTTGAACCTGTCTTTCTGATTCTAGAATCTATATTCTTTTTTTGTTCATCTTTTACTATCAGTGTTTTTAGTGGCCAAATATTTGAATAACCTCAATATTCAAGAATAGGGTCAAACAGGTGATGTTCCTTCGCATGATGGAATACAATGGCTGCCATGGACAATCATGACATAGACTCTCCATTCTTAACCTCTATTCAGGTTAACATGAATTTCCCTCTTTTTTGTTTTAAAATGGTCTTGGAGAGTTCACATTTTCATTTTCATGCTTGCTTTTGCAATGTCCAGATGCAAGATTGGCAATTAGAATTTATTTTTTAAAATAAAAGATGCTCTACCATTGACAACAGGGTTCCTACAAAGTGCTTCAAACTGGCCACAGAATTTGAATGAGATCACTACAGGTTGTGAAAGGAGGGAGTCATAAATGATACTTTCCTGAGAGTGTTGGGAGCCCATGGGCTCATTATGAGTAGATATTAATGATGCAGACAAGTATTTTAGGGTCTTGTGGTGGAAAATAGGGTAATTAAACATTTCTTATACTAACTACCACTGATTCTCTTATCTAGTACCTACACAATTTTTATATGGTAATTTATTCAATGTCTTCATTTGATTTTTGTAATTATCATGATTTTGCCTTTTAGTAGTGCATGACTTTTGGCAGGTAAGTGGGGATATTAATAATAAAACCTCATATAGTTGAGAGGAGCAAATAAGATGATCCATGTATTTTAAATAATACCTGGTACATGGTAAGCACTTTCTATATATTAGTTTTTATTATTTTTATTCTGAATATTGGAGAGACCTAAGCTAAGGAAGAATAACCTTTCAGCATTTCTTAAGTTAGGTGACAGAATGCTGAAGTATAGTGTTATGGAGCTTGGAATGGGCTGAGGAGTGGGGTGTAGTCCAGGGCACAGTAAAGATCCTAACCCCCAATATTGTATCTTCTCCTAAATATTCCAGTTAGTCAGCAGTTCACAAGTTTCTCTTTTAAAATATACCCTCATTTTGCTTCAGATGTTCAATTACTGTCATTAGTTAGCTTTCTTCCTAATTTCCCTTTCAAATTCTTATTCTTATTACAGCATAATCTTTTATAATTGGAAGTGTATTTTATTTATTGATATATCTTATAACATTCCATTTAGTAGATTCCTCACTATAGTTGCTGACTCAGAAATTAAGAGGAAGCAAAGGGAATTAATAAATCTATGAGGTGTGTGTTTCTTCTAATGGAACCTACTTTTTAATTATTGCTTTTCCTATTTTACCTTATATCTGTCAATGTCCTAGTAAAATCCCATTTGAAATGCATTCACAGACTTATTTCAAAGATTATATCAATGAAGTTGCTCAGCCTGTTTAAGATAGGATCACCAAATTTTAGATAACTGAATTATTAAAGTTAAAACTTAAGGTTTGGCCTTCAATGACATAGAAAGGCATCAGATAGCCACTGATGCTCAATTCATTGATGTTCTTTCATGCAACAAGTATTTACATTAGTACTTCCTCAATACCTGTGCCAAAATTTCAGGGATATAGCAGTCAACAAACCAGGAAAAAAATCCTGCCTTTGTGGGCTTATATTGTACTGGGGAGAGACAGACAATGAGTATGTAGTAAGTCTTAATGATGATGAATCCTACGGAGATGGATGAACAAAGTTAAGGTGGAGAGAAGACTTGGGGATAGAACTTGCTATTCCAATAAGGGAGGAGAGCTCACTGATAGGGAGGTGTTTTGAACAAAGGTCTGAAGGAAGTGAGGAAGTAGCTCATGAAGATGAGCCTTGGGATCAACTCATTTCAGAGGGAGGGAATAGCAAATATTCAAAGCCTAAGGAATTAGGGTGCTTGCTGCTGGTTAAGAAGAATTGCACCTGACAGTTCACCCGGCAAAGAAGATTTTATTTGACTATTGTAATGGGGAAGAGAGATTCAACTCAACTCCACAAACAAAGGGCTGAAGACGTTTTAAGAGATGGGTTGGTGGGCATCCTAGGTTCTCAAGCTGAGCAGCACTGGTAGTTTGAATAACTATTTGCTGTGGGAGGCTATCTTAGTCCCTAAAGGATGTCTAGCAACATCCCAAGCCTCTAACCACTGAATACCAATAGCACCTCCCCATGCTCCCCAAATACTACCCGCAAATTGTGACAATCACAGATGTCTCCAGACATGGCCAAAGGTTCTCCTCAGGGCAAAATCACCCCTGGTTGAGAACCACTTTTCTTTGTTATGAGGATTATAGAATTTAGTAAAAGATACAAATATGGGTCCAGGAAATTAAGGAGGCTGCTGTATAATATTTGGTTGTCACAGATCTTAAAAAACAAAATAAGCACTCATCAAATACTAGTTATTATGATTTACTGATGGAGAAGCTGAGTCTGGGACTTGACGGCCAGGGTGGTGTGGGGCCTGATCACTGTGTTCTACTGCCCGTCTGGGAGGCTTGGCCGTGGCCGCTTGGCATGAGCTCACAGAGCCTGGGCGCTCTCTGCTGCTGGAGAACATGGCCACATCCAGCCCGATTTCAGAGGTTTCGATCTGATGTTACCTAAGCTGTGTGCAGGGATGTAATTAGCCCCAGATGGTCTAAGGATAATAAGAAGGCAGGAGATATTTGCTTAGTTGGAGGATCCTAATCTTTTCTGCTGAGTTATGTGTGAGTGAGAGATGTGGAGGGGGTTTTGGTGGGGAGGAGCCTGAGGGTCTTAAGGAATCTAGTGAGGGG
The DNA here is from genome assembly GCF_040802235.1 of Manis javanica. Classification (NCBI taxonomy): domain Eukaryota; kingdom Metazoa; phylum Chordata; class Mammalia; order Pholidota; family Manidae; genus Manis; species Manis javanica. The sequence goes on from NC_133165.1 coordinate 73,535,133, forward strand.
TGTCTTTGATTTCAGAGACCCCAGGAAACTGGTCAGCCCCATGCCAGGGATTTAAAGGCATCTGAGGGGATTTGGGAGGTCTGTTTTCCCCATTAGTTCTCATCAAAGTGATGGATAATTTGCTATTGGGTGTCCTGCTTCCTCAGCTGGCCAGGGAGTAAGTCTGGCGTGTTTACCTGGTCCTGGCACAGAGAAGGCACACTGCATTTTTATGGAAGGAAGGTAGACTGGCAGCCTAGGATTCTGGTCCTGATTCTGCCACTGTGATCTTGGGCAGATGTGGTATAATGTGAATAGCACTGGCCTTGAGGACAGAAAGACCTGGGTTTAATCTTAACTCCACCACAGAAAGACCTGGATTTAATTTTAGCTCAAGCTCTGAGTCTAGAATAAGGCTTTCACCTCTCTGACCTTCATTTCTCTAAAATGGTATCACAAGAAGCATGGAGAGAGAAAGTGCTCAGTAGATGTTAGGGATCAGCATTCGTTACTATTACCAGCTTTATTATGACGGCAGCCTGACAGTCTGCTGAGAGCAACAATTAATACGGTGAGAGTGATTTGGAAAACATGACATCTAAGCAGACTTTTTGCACATCACAGAGAAAATAGTTTAGCCCAGTGGTTAAGAACTCAGTCTGTGTTCCTGGGGTGTGAATCCTGGCTGGCCTGTAATTGCAAATCATTTCCTCTGTCTGGGCCTCAGTTTTCCCATGTGTGAAATGGGGATATAACAATCCCTGTATAGGATTCTTGGGAAGAATACATGTATGAAAGGCTCAAAAGGAGAGTGATGATGGTAATTACCCCCACACACTCATGTCCCTTGTGGGTATTTACAACTGGCCCCTGAGCCGAATGAGTGGTTATGGCTTAGTTCCTTAAGGACTGAGTAAGTCCATCCATCAGTATTAGCACCAGATGTGGGTAAAGCCTTCTGGTCTTTCACATTCATTTTCTCTTATTAAGAAAAGCAAACAAATGAATAAGCATTTCAGCTTCACAGTCCATCACTCCACACCACCATGTGGCTTCAGCCAACAGGCTCAGACATGTGTGTTTTTCCAGCTGTCACTGGTGCTGTGATCTCCTTAAGCAGACATGGCTTAGCCTCAAATCCCAAATTCAACAGTGGTGGAAAGGGCTTAGCAAAGCACTGAGGTCTCTTCCTGCCCTCCTTTTTCCTTTTGCAGGACCTACCACTGAGGGTAGCAGTGGCTGTAGATTGAATTATCTGAGCTTTCTCCTGTAGCTGCCCTGGGGTCCTAGGTTATTTGGATTTTTTTGTTAATACCCGGAAACAAGCTCAATTATTAAAACATACTTTCTTTTGGCATCAAATATTGAAGTGATTTATCCACTCACTCATGCATACCTGCATTCCAACAGACACCCTCCCTTCTTCTCTACCATCTCTCCACCAACTTGACCAGCCCTCCCACCACCTCCATCTTCTCCTCCAAGTCTATCATCTCCACCATCTGTCAGGTCCAGTACCTCCAACTCCACTGCCAGCCACATCCCATCTCCCACCTTCACCATGACTTCCACGGTTACTTCATCAACTTACCTTCTTCACCACTTCCATGAGGGGATCCACAAAGTTTATTAAGAGCCTGTCTGCATGACACTGATTCTGCCATAGATTTTCTATTCCAGAGGCACAAGTACTTCTCCACAAAAGGCTGGGGGCTTAAGGACTCTGTCATGGCTCGAAGATTAAAAGGTCCTTTGAAAGGATTCCAGTTCAATTCCTGATTGGGGAAACTGAGGTACACCTGAGGCTCTTGCATGAAAGTGTGCATAATCTCATTCTATACTGTAGGTATTAAAAGATAAACCAAGAGAAAATATGCAAACCTGGTTAGGTGGACAGCTGAGTGTGAAAATACTATATAAGATTTTTCATAATGATGGGAAAAAAAGTTTATCCTCCCCAGAGCCTTTCCACATTACCTAACTGAAATTTAGTCATTCCTATCTTTCCTGTGTGTACACCGAACACCTTCTGTATGCCAGGCACCAACTGACTCATGTAACAATTCAAATCAGACCTTCATGAATGTAATATTTTTAGTGAGCACCTGGTATGTACCAGGAGTTCTGCTCAGCATTGCCCCATAGATACCCAGAACCTACCAACCTTCCAGTAATATATTAACAAGGAGACAAAGGTAAGGTGATTATGTTCTCACCCCAGTGAGAACCTGGGGAAACTTCAATGTCTTTTCTCTACTTCTGTGTCCTCTGGCCAAAAAGAATGGGGTAGGTTATCTAGGACACTCTTCTCCAACTGTAACATGTAAACACATCATCTGGGGAGCTTGTTAAAATGCAGATTCTGGTTTGGTAGGTTTGGGGCAGGGCCTGAGATTCTGCATTTCTCAGAAGCACCCAAGCAATGTTGATGCTGTGGCTCAGCAGTATGCTCAGAGCAGTAAGTATTTCATCTATGCAATGGAAACATCTGGTCATCTGGGACCACCTGGACCAAAGGCTGGACCACAGTTGCCTAGGTGCAGGCAGACACAGCCATGGTTGTGAAATGCCTTGAGTTCATTTGGGATTCTGTCTCCTCGCAAAGTCGCAGCATAGCAAGTTCCAAAAATTCTAGCCTCTGTCACCTTCAATCCCAGAAAACTAAAGTGATTTTAAGTAATAGTCTGAACCTCTGTCCTAAGCCTTTATTTCTTGTCCAAAATTTTTTTTTGAGAACCTACTAAGTGTTGGGTTCTAACATTAGATGCCAGGGCTGCACAGTGGTAAGCAGGGCACACATAGCCCCAGCCCTGGAGCCATCACCGTGGCAAGGGGTCATCTCTGGGCCTTTCTTCCCCATCTGATGGACAGGAAAGGATGCTGGTGGTAGTGAGAGGTGGGGGGTATGTCCCATGTTCCTCCCCCAACTTCCACATAGTAGTAGATATGTTGACTAAATTTACAAAACAAATTGAGACATCCCCCTGCTGCCCTTCCCACAGAGTGCTGGAAATGCTGAAAGTATACAACCTGGCACTTAGTAGACTCACAACCAAACTACCAAATGACCAAACCACACGTTGAGCTGCGTTCTGGAGCTGCAGACATAGAGCAAATTTTGGCAAAAACAGAGTCAGGAAGTCTCATTGGAACACTTACTTTACTCAGTTTCACCACATGTGAAATGGCAAGAATTTTGATACTGGCTTCATAGGACTGTAGTGAGGCTTAAATGAAAAAACATATATGTACAGAGCTTAAGCGCAGTGACAGGCACACGGTAGGTGCTCCATAAATATTAGTTGCCAGTTATATGTGAAAGACATGATCCTTGCCAGCTTTCAGCAACTGAAAGCACCTCTCATGCTGGCCCTTCTGCACCTCACTTTGGGATGCTTCCACCCTCAATTTCCTGCCAATCCAAACCCTTCCTGGCAGCCCCAACAGGCCATACTTTTTGACTCCTCTGTCTTTGCCCAAACTATTCCCTCTACCTGAAAGGACTTTCCTTGCTTGGGGCCCTCTCTACTTGGGGGCCACCTCTGAGTTCCCACACTGTGCCCTCCTATCCCCATCCCAGCACTCTCCAAGGAAGCAGAACTATGTTGCCTGGCCAGTCAGACGCGGAGCTCCATGGCGAAGGCTTCTCTGAGTCATTCATGTCAATGAGCACCGTGTCTGGTCCCAGGGAGGTACTGGCCTGTGTACTGAAAGTGAACAAAGAAAGGCAGCTCAGCAACTAGGTCTTCCTTTAAATGTCACTTCCTCAGGGAGGCCTTCCTTGATCACCCATTCTCTACTCCAGTGGTTCTGACTTTGGCGCATCAGCACCACCTGAAGGGTTTATTAAGTCCGGGATTTCTGGTTCAGTAAGGCTGGGAAGGGTTCCGAGAATCTGCGTTTCTTCACAGTTCTAATGCTGCTCTTCACACTTAGCCACTGCCCCATAACCATGGTTTATCGCCCGCAAGGTACTTACCAATATCTGAAATGATACTTACTGCATATTTGTCTTGTACCTCTGCCGACCTTCTCCCATCCAAGCTGCGTGACGGCAAGAATTTGGAGCTGTCTAGTTCTGCGCTCAGCACCGCTCTTGGTGTAGGTCTGAATGAATGCGCGAGGTTGAAAACGAAGAGATGGATGGCCTCTTGGGCGAAGGGCCCAGGAAGGCCCCAAAGGCCCAACTCGCCCGCTTCCCCCGCCCTGATTCGAGTCCCTTAAACCCCGCGCGCTCCCGGAATCCCCACGGCCTCGGCCCCTTTAAATGTGCTCGGGGACGCCTCGCCCCTCGGCTGCCTAGATCCTTGACAGCAGAAAGGGAAAAAAAACTGCTCTCTTCGGGAGCGGGAGGAAACGTCTAGGAGGGGGCGCGGCTGCAGCGCACAGGCTCGAAGGCCAGAGCGCAACGCGCCGGGTGCAGAGCCGGGAGCCCGGAGCGGATGCGACGCCGCGCGCTGCCCCGGCCGTCGCCCCACGCGCGGCGCGCTCGCGCGCCCCCGGCTCCCGCCCCCAGCAGCGCGGCCCCGACCTTGGCGGCTCGCGCTCCGCGCCCACTTGCCCGGCGCTCCCCGCGGAACCCCGAGTGAACACGACGCCGCGCGCCGCCCCCGCCGCGGACCCCGCGCTCGCTCCCCGCTCCCCGGCCGGCCCCCTGGGGCGGCCATGGAGTGAGGCGGCGCGCGGATTCGCGCTCGGACGGACCGACGGACGCACGGACCGACCCTCGGCGGCCCCGGGCTCCGCGAGCCGAAAGATGAACAGGGCAGGTAGGAGACTCCGCGCAACTTCAGGGCGCCGCGCGCCGCGCGCGAGGGGCCCGGCCAGGCTCTCCAAGTTGGAGCGAGCCGCCCAGGATCCCCCTACCTTCCCACTCAGCGCCTCTTCGGCCGGGGTATGGGCGGGGCTGGAGTCCCCTCGCCCCAAGGCTGAGACTCTTCGAGGGACGCTGCCCGGGACGCCCCGCCTCAGGGAAGCCCCTCTGTCGGCGAGGCCGCTCCCTGGACTTGCACGCCCTTAGCCCACTCCCGCCGCGGCCCGCGTGAGGGTCCTCTCGGCAGTGGAGACACTCCCTTCGAAATGGCGACTTGGCGCGCCCCTAAACCCCACCCCTGCTCTTTGGGGACCCCGCCAGGCCCTTTTTGGCCCTTCGGAGGCCCCTTCTGGCCCACGGGATCCGTTCGGAGCTCTTCCTCACACTGGGGGCTGGTCCTGGTTCCTCAGTACCCGGCGGCGCACTCTTTGGATTCCTGCTCCCTTCTTTCTCCTAGACCCTGAGACTTGGAACTCACTCCCCTGATGAGACTAAAAAGCCCTAAATTATCCCCCTGCAGCGCACCCCTCCCTCGCAGCGCCCTAGCCCGGGGCCCTCCTGTGCCTTTCCCAGGGCACAGAGCGCCCAGGGGACACTTCGCGCCGAAGCCCAGCCGCACGCGCCGTGTTCCCACGCATCCCTGGCGTCTCTTCTCTGTGAATCTGACCCCACCAGTTCAGGGATTCCGTGGAATCCATAATTAGTTTTGACAGTCAATTTTAGCGATCCCCCCAGAGCAGTGCCACTTAACAGATTAAGTAACTGAGACTCAGAGATGGGCGGTGCCTGGAACCCATTTCTCGGAATTCCTGACTCCATCCACGAGGAGGGCATAAAGTTCCCTCCAAGAGGCGAGATTGCAGAGCAACGATCCAGCTGACTTCATTTGTCTGCCACGGAGCGGTCGTCAACACCCTTTTCTGAAGCCATACTCCAAAACACCCATCCCTAAAGAAACAGGAAGTCACCGTTTAGCTGTCTTCCTGCTGCCTTCTCTCGTGTGTGTGTTGTGGGTTTTTTCTTTCTAAAATATTTTTAATGAAAAAAGCCATTGTCTTAGGAGTGAGGTGCAAACAGGAGATGTTTGGCTGGACTGCTCTGACAAAGGAAAGGAAAAACTCAGGAACTTGGGAGTGTGGCAGCTGCCTCCCTGTGTCCAGACCCTGTTGTTGCTGGGCATGTGGACACCTGGGTAGTGAGTGAGTGTGGGTCACAGCATAGGTGGTGCAGTGAGAGCAGAGGTGCTACTCTGGGATTGGGAAAGGCTGGAGCAGAGCCCCAGTACCCAGCCAGCCACCCCTTGGAGAAACAAGGTCCCCTCCTGCCTGTTCTGGCACAGCCTGGACAGAGCCAGGCTAGCTTTTTCCTACACTCCTAATAAAACTTGCTTTAAAATAATGGTGAGAGCCGTTCCAGTTTTCCCACATTTCCCTGCAGAAGTTTTGGGCAAGCCCTCCCTCTCTGAGAATCTGGGGGATGGAGTGAGCCAGAAAAACTTGGAGTAGGTCTGGTCCCAGGAAATCTTAGCAGTTGTCACTAGGGGTCAGCCTCTGTAATTTGCCTCCAGCCTAAACCTGGTTACTATTTCAGCTGTGATGGCAGTGGTGGAAACCTCCCGTAATGATTTCTGTGTGCCATCCTCTGAATTTCCTGATCATATAAACAGTGGTTCTCACACTTCATGGGACTGAATCTCAAAACCACCATCTGCTTAGTTATGTGACCTTGAGCACATTACTTAACCTCTCTGTGCCTCAGTTTCTTCATTTGAAAAATGGGGATAGTGAGATCTTTGTCATTGAGTTCTCATGATTAAAAAAATCTCGTAAAGTGCCTGGAAGAGTGTCACATTGTCAGTGACCAATAAATACTAGCTAATGTTTACTGGGTACTTCCTTACTAGGAACCAGGTACTGCTTGTGTTTTACTTGTATAAATTCTGTTTTCTTCATGAGGTGAGTACTCTTGCTGACCACATTTTATAGGTGGGAAAACTGAGCTGCATGGATTTTTATGGTCACTGCCTTAACAGGAAGCTGAGACAGGATTGAAGTACAGTCTGTTCAGCTTGAGAGGCTGCTTTTTTATCCAGTGTCTGACACAAAGTAGGTACACAAGAAATGTCTGATGGTTGACTTTGTTAGGCATCTTCTATTATTTCTTTTCAATTTCTCAACAGCCTTATGAAAAAAGGGGGGTATTTCTCCATTTTATCAATAAAGAAACTGGATGCTCAGAGAGGAAAAGTAACATGTCCAAGATCACACAGCTGACGTCTGGCAGAGCTGGGTTTGTAGTCCAGGTCTGTCTGAGCCGGGAGCCCATGCTTTTCCCACTCTGGCCCATGCTGTCTTCTCAGGAAGTGGCCTGTCGTGGATCACTGGGCTAGTTTAACAGCAGCCTAATTAGAAGTCATCAGGCTTGGCTTGGATATTCCAGCAAGCACCCAGGAATTAAAGTTAAATTAAGATGTAATTGGAAGGTGAAATTGGAAGATAATTACTCTTGGAACATATGGTTATGAGAATTCCAGGGGGAATATATTGAACCGCAGTTGAAACAGATGCAGGGACTGAAGATGGGGATATCAGGGGCATCAGAAGAAGAGCCATGAGTTGAATAAGCTGCAGCTGGCCAGAGCAGAAGGCGCTGACTGCCTGGTACAGTCCTTCTGCTCTGCAGCTGGGGAAACTGAGGCCCAGAAAGAGGAAGGCACTTGCCCAAGGCCACACGTCCAGCTAGTGGAAGAGCCAGGTGTGGAGATCAGAACTCCTAACCCCAAGTCCAGTGCTCCTCCTGATGCTGCTTCTCATTTAACCTTGGCATAGCTGACAAGGGAGCAGCAGCATGAATGTGTGAGTGACAGATATTTAATTAAAATAGAGAAAATATAAACTTGTACCAGGGGCTGGCTGGGGAGATTTCTTTCACCAGAAGCTGTTAAGTCTGTTCCTTCTATCACTGGCATCCTCCACTCCCCCAGTTAACTTTTGGCCTCTTGGCTGGAGGGGTATTGCATTTGAGTCATCCTCAGGCACAGCAAATTGCCAGGTGGTCCTGGGTAGGTTGGGTACAACCCCCAAGCTCTGTGACACAGGGAGAAGGTTCCTGCAGCTGCCAGAGGGACTCAGGAGATGCAGAGGGTCTACCAGCTCCATCCATGAAAGTGAAGCTTCACCCAGAGGAGGAGACCCCAGCGCTGATTTGCCCTGTAATGCACTCATCCCCGCCATACTCTAAGGTCATCAAACTGAACTCTTTAACATACTTCAAGGAGCTTGCATCTCACTGCCTCTGGGCTGCTGCACATTCTGTTCTATCTGGAATAGTCAATCTCTTTTTTTTTTTTTTTTGTATATTCCTTCAATTAGGTTTATTGCATGTTTGTATTTCATATATGGATTTTCTATTTAAATTATATATACAAAAAATGAAAGCTAACATTTATAAGTTCATCACCATGTGCTGGCCTTTACTTTATGTATTTTTTTTTTTTTTGAGAGGGCATCTCTCATATTTATTGATCAAATGGTTGTTAACAACAATAAAATTCAGTATAGGGGGGTCAACGCTCAATGTACAATCATTAATCCATCTCAAGCCTAATTCTCGTCAGTTTCCAGTCTTCTGAAGCATAACAAACAAGTTCTTACATGGTGAACGAATTCTTACATAGTGAATAAATTCTTACATGGTGAACAGTACAAGGGCATTCATCACAGAAACTTTCGGTTTTGATCACGCATTATGACCTATAAACAATCAGGTCAAATATGAATATTTGTTTGATTTTTGTACTTGATTTATATGTTGATCCCACATTTCTCCTATTATTATTATTATTTTTATTTTTAATAAAATGCTGAAGTGGTAGGTAGATGCAAGATAAAGGTAGAAAACATAGTTTAGTGCTGTAAGAAGGCAAATGTAGATGATCAGATGATCAGGTCTGTGCCTGTGGACTAAGTATTAATCCAGGCTAGACAAGGGCAGAAAGACATCCACGGATGCAGAAGATTTCTCTCAAAGCAGGTGGGGTGAGGTTCTGAGCCTCACCTCTGTTGATCCCCAAATTCTCACCTGATGGCCCCCCTGCGACTGTGCCTGTCTTAGGTTGTTCCTCCCTTGAGGAATCTTACCCGTCTCTGGCTAACTAGTCATCTTCCGGGGCCATACAGGGAAATGTAAAGTTGGTAAGTGAGAGAGAAGCCATATTGTTTGCAAAGGTTAGCTTTTTACTTCTTTGCAGATTTATGCCCTGTGGCTTCTATGCCCAGCACTTGTCTCGAGGTATCTTTACCACCTGGAGGAATTATGATACTCGGTAAATTCGATATGAGGCACGAATTCTATTTAAGGGTTGTAATTAGGAAGGAAGAAGAAAAGCTATAGATGTAGCATATGAAGGAAACATGGGAGGATTGATTATTTCTTTGACCTATCTTCTTGTATAGTACCTTAAGTATGTATAGGTTTTAAACTACTAACTAATTTGCACACACATATTAACATAATAGGAATGCGGTGACATAAACAAAGCAAACCTATAATTACCATCCATCTCCAGTGAAGCCAAGAAAACCATTTAGGCACCCTAGGCATTTGTGAAAATTTATCTATGATATGATGGATATTGTCCAACTGTACTTGAACCATCAGACAAATTAAAGCAGCCCATTTCTGGGATCTGTTCACATCCCATATGTTCTTTTAACCATAGATAGTCTATAGTCATGAGATTTTGGAGTGCTACAACTTGCACCCCTCCCAACTCCTGGTTGAGTTCCAACAGTACAGATCCGGTCAAATTCGTTGTCTCACTGTATGCACATGCCAGCCTAGACATCTCCCTCCTCATTCCTATGGCAAGTCCAGGAGATGGTGGGCTGGATGCAGCCACAACCGCAGCATCGTCCGGATCCCTGTGGAGGCTTTTTGATGATCATCCCCCGGCACAAGTCCTCCAGAGAGTGCTGATGCCGGAAGCTCCTCCTCATATCGTATCTTAGTTCATTTTCTGGGTATCCAAGCTAGGCCTTGATCTTCTGCATAGAAACAAACAGACCCTTTGCCCACACTTTGACATGCCCTCTATACCACTGTGCAGAACTCATTGGAGGTCAGCACACAGTAACTGCTTTTTTTTTTTTTTTTAAATTAAGAGAAAGGAATATTATCAGAAAAGAGTACCTCCATAGCTGATCATCTGACACCCTTTAAGTGATCAACATTAAGGATATTTAAAGCATGTGTTGATCTTTGATTTACCAATAGTTTTATCCTGTTAAGGAGTAATCCCCCTTTTCTTTCTTTCTTTCTTTCTTTTTTTTTTTTTAATTTTTAATCTACACTTACATGAAGAATACTATGATTACTATGCTCTCCCCTATATCAGGTCCCCCCTAACAACCACATTACAGTTACTGTCCATCAGCTTAGCAAAATGTTGTAGAGTCACTACTTGTCCTCTCTGTGTTGTGCAGCCCACCCTCCCCTTTCTCCCTCCCCCCCATGCATGCTAATCTTTATACCCCTCTTCTTCTTCCCCCCCCTTATCCCTCCCTGCCCCCCCATCCTCCCCAGTTCCTTTCCCTTTGGTACCTGTTAGTCCATTTTTGGGTTCTGTAATTCCACTGCTGTTTTGTTCCTTCAGTTTTTCCTTTGTTCCTATACTCCTCAGATGAGTGAAATCATTTGGTATTTCTCTTTCTCCGCTTGGCTTATTTCACTGAGCATAATACTCTCCAGCTCCATCCATGTTGCTGCAAATGGTTGGATTTTTCCACTTCTTATGGCTGAGTAGTATTCCATTGTGTATATGTACCACATCTTCTTTATCCATTCATCTACCGATGGACATTTAGGTTGCTTCCAATTCTTGGCTATTGTAAATAGTGCTGCCATAAACATAGGAGTGCATCTGTCTTTCTCAAACGTGATTACTGCGTTCTTAGGGTAAATTCCTAGGAGTGGAATTCCTGGGTCAAATGGTAGTTCTGTTTTGAGCATTTTGATGCACCTCCATACTGCTTTCCACAATGGTTGAACTAATTTACATTCCCACCAGCAGTGTAGGAGGGTTCCCCATTCTCCACAGCATCGCCAACATTTGTTGTTGTTTGTCTTTTGGATGGTAGCTATCCTTACTGGTGTGAGGTGATACCTCATTATAGTTTTAATTTGCATTTCTCTGATAATTAGCGATGTGGAGCATCTTTTCATGTGTCTCTTGGCCATCTGTATTTCTTTTTTGGAGAACTGTTCAGTTCCTCTGCCCATTTTTTAATTGGGTTATTTGTTTTTTGTTTGTTGAGGCGTGTGAGCTCTTTATATATTCTGGACGTCAAGCCTTTATCAGATCTGTCATTTTCAAATATATTCTCCCATACTGTAGGGTTCCTTTTTGTTCTATTGATGGTGTCTTTCGCTGTACAGAAACTTTTCAGCTTAATGTAGTCCCACTTGCTCATTTTTGCTGTTGTTTTCTTTGCCCGGGGAGATATGTTCAAGAAGAGGTCACTCATGTTTATGTCTAAGAGGTTTTTGCCTATGTTTTTTTCCAAGAGTTTAATGGTTTCATGACTTACATTCAGGTCTTTGATCCATTTTGAGTTTACCTTTGTATATGGGGTTAGACAATGGTCCAGTTTCCTTCTCCTACATGTAGCTGTCCAGTTTTGCCAGCACCATCTGTTGAAGAGACTGTCATTTTGCCATTGTATGTCCATGGCTCCTTTATCAAGTATTAAGTGACCATATATGTTTGGGTTAATTTCTGGGGTCTCTAATCTGTTCCACTGGTCTGTGGCTCTGTTCTTGTGCCAGTACCAAATTGTCTTGATTACTATGGCTTTGTAGTAGAGCTTGAAGTTGGGGAGTGAGATCCCCCCTACTTTATTCTTCTTTTTCAGGATTGCTTTGGCTATTCGGGGTCTTTGGTGTTTCCATATAAATTTTTGAATTATTTGTTCCAATTCATTGAAGAATGTTGCTGGTAATTTGAGAGGGATTGCATCAAATATGTATATTGCTTTGGGCAGGATGGCCATTTTGACGATATTAATTCTTCCTAGCCATGAGCATGGGATGAGTTTCCATTTATTAGTGTCCCCTTTAATTTCTCTTAAGAGTGACTTGTAGTTTTCAGAGTATAAGTCTTTCACTTCTTTGGTTAGGTTTATTCCTAGGTATTTTATTCTTTTTGATGCAATGGTGAATGGAATTGTTTTCCTGATTTCTCTTTCTATTGATTCGTTGTTAGTGTATAGGAAAGCTACAGATTTCTGTGTGTTAATTTTGTATCCTGCAACTTTGCTGTATTCCGATATCAGTTCTGGTAGTTTTGGAGTGGAGTCTTTAGCATTTTTTATGTACAGTATCATATCATCTGCAAATAGTGACAGTTTAACTTCTTCTTTACCAATCTGGATTCCTTGTATTTTTTTGTTTTGTCTGATTGCCGTGGCTAGGACCTCCAGTATTATGTTAAATAACAGTGGGGAGAGTGGGCATCCCTGTCTGGTTCCCGATCTCAGAGGAAATGCTTTCAGCTTCTCACTGTTCAGTATAATGCTGGCTGTGGGTTTATCATATATGGCCTTTATTATGTTGAGGTACTTGCCCTCTATTCCCATTTTGCTGAGAGTTTTTATCATGAATGGATGTTGAATTTTGTCAAATGCTTTTTCAGCATCTATGGAGATGATCATGTGGTTTTTGTCTTTCTTTTTGTTGATGTGGTGGATGATGTTGATGGATTTTCGAATGTTGTACCATCCTTGCATCCCTGGGATGAACCCCACTTGGTCATGGTGTATGATCCTTTTGATATACTGTTGAATTCTGTTTGCTAATATTTTATTGAGTATTTTTGCATCTACATTCATCAGGGATATTGGTCTGTAATTTTCTTTTTTGGTGGGGTCTTTGCCTGGTTTTGGTATTAGGGTGATGCTGGCCTCATAGAATGAGTTTGGGAGTATTCCCTCTTCTTCTATTTTGTGGAACACTTTAAGGAGAATGGGTATTATGTCTTCTCTGTGTGTCTGATAAAATTCCGAGGTAAATCCGTCCGGCCCCGGGGTTTTGTTCTTGGGTAGTTTTTTGATTACTGTTTCAATTTCTTTGCTTGTAATTGGTTTGTTTAACTTTTGTGTTTCTTCCTTGGTCAGTCTTGGGAGGTTGTATTTTTCTAGGAAGTTGTCCATTTCTTCTAGGTTTTCCAGCTTGTTGGCATATAGGTTTTCATAGTAGTCATTAATAATTCTTTGTATTTCTGTGGAGTCTGTCGTGATTTTTCCATTCTCATTTCTGATTATGTTGATTTGTGTTGACTCTCTTTTTCTCTTAATAAGTTGGGCTAGAGGCTTATCTATTTTGTTTATTTTCTCAAAGAACCAGCTCTTGGTTTCGTTGATTTTTGCTATTGTTTTATTCTTCTCAATTTTGTTTATTTCTTCTCTGATCTTTATTATGTCCCTCCTTCTGCTGACTTTAGGCCTCATTTGTTCTTCTTTTTCCAGTTTTAATAATTGTGATGTTAGACTATTCATTTGGGATTGTTCTTCCTTCTTCAAGTGTGCCTGGATTGCTATATACTTTCCTCTTAAGACTGCTTTCACTGCATCCCACAGAAGTTGGGGCTTAGTGTTGTTGTTGTCATTTGTTTCTATATATTCCTTGATCTCTATTTTGATTTGTTCATTGATCCATTGATTATTTAGGAGCATGTTGTTAAGCCTCCATGTGTTTGTGAGCCTTTTTGTTTTCTTTGTAGAATGTATTTCTACTTTCATACCTTTGTGGTCTGAAAAATTGGTTGGTAGAATTTCAATATTTTGGAATTTACTGAGGCTCTTTTTGTGAGCTAGTATGTGGTCTATTCTGGAGAATGTTCCATGTGCACTTGAGAAGAATGTATATCCTGTTGCTTTTGGATGTAGAGTTCTATAGATGTCTATTAGGTCCATCTGTTCTAGTGTGTTGTTCAGTGCCTGTGTGTCTTTACTTATTTTCTGCCCGGTGGATCTATCCTTTAGGGTGAGTGGTGTGTTGAAGTCTCCTACAATGAATGCATTGCAGTCCATTTCCCTGTTTAGTTCTGTTAGTATTTGCTTCACATATGCTGGTGCTCCTGTGTTGGGTGCATATATATTTAGAATGGTTATATCCTCTTGTTGGACTGAGCCCTTTATCATTATGTAGTATCCTTCTTTATCTCTTGTTACTTTCTTTGTTTTGAAGTCTATTTTGTCTGATATTAGTACTGCAACCCCTGCTTTCTTCTCACTGTTGTTTGCCTGAAATATGTTTTTCCATCCCTTGACTTTTAGTCTATGCTTATCTTTGGGTTTAAGGTGAGTTTCTTGTAAGCAGCATATAGATGGGTCTTGCTTTTTTATCCATTCTATTACTCTATGTCTTTTGATTGGTGCATTAAGTCCATTTACATTTAGGGTGACTATTGAGAGATATGTACTTATTGCCATTGCAGGCTTTAGATTCGTGGTTACCAAAGGTTCAAGGTTAGCTTCTTTAGTATCTTACTGCCTAACTTAGCTCGCTTATTGAGCTGTTATATACACTGTCTGGAGATTCTTTTCTTCTCTCCCTTCTTATTCCTCCTCCTCCATTCTTCATATGTTGGGTGTTTTGTTCTGTGCTCTTTTTAGGGGTGCTCCCATCTAGAGCAGTCCCTGTAGGATGCCCTGTAGAGGTGCTTTGTGGGAAGCAAATTCCCTCAGCTTTTGCTTGTCTGGGAATTGTTTAATCCCGCCATCATATTTAAATGATAGTCGTGCTGGATACAGTATCCTTGGTTCAAGGCCCTTCTGTTTCATTGCATTAAGTATATCATGCCATTTTCTTCTGGCCTGTAGGGTTTCTGTCGAGAAGTCTGATGTTAGCCTGATGGGTTTTCCTTTATAGGTGACCTTTTTCTCTCTAGCTGCCTTTAAAACTCTTTCCTTGTCCTTGATCCTTGCCATTTTAATTACTATGTGTCTTGGTGTTGTCCTCCTTGAATCCTTTCTGTTGGGAGTTCTGTGTAATTCCATGGTCTGTTCGATTATTTCCTCCCCCAGTTTGGGGAAGTTTTCAGCAATTATTTCTTCAAAGACACTTTCTATCCCTTTTCCTTTTTCTTCCTCTTCTGGTATCCCTATAATACGAATTTTATTCCTTTTGGCTTGGTCACATATTTCTCTTAGTGTTGTTTCATTCCTGGAGATCCTTTTATCTCTCTCTCTCTGTCAGTTTCTATACGTTCCTGTTCTCTGGCTTCTATTCCTTCAATGGCCTCTTGCATCTTATCCATTCTGCTTATAAATCCTTCCAGGGATTGTTTCACTTCTGTGAACTCCTTCCTGACATCTGTGATCTCCTTCCGGACATCATCCCACTGCTCTTGCATTTTTCTCTGCATCTCATCCCACTGCTCTTGCATTTTTCTCTGCATCTCATCCCATTGCTCTTGCATTTTTCTCTGCATCTCTGTCAGCATGTTCATGATTTTTATTTTGAATTCTTTTTCAGGAGGACTAGTTAGGTCTGTCTCCCTCTCAGGTGTTGTCTCTGTGATCTTTGTCTGCCTGTAGTTTTGCCTTTTCATGGTGATAGAGATAGTTTGCAGAGCTGGTATAAGTGACTGCTGGAAGAGCTTCCCTTCTTGTTGGTTTGTGGCTTTTTCCTGGGAGAATAGCGACCTCTAGTGGCTTGTGCTGGGCAGCTGTGCGCAGACAGGGCTTCTGCTTCCTGCCCAGTTGCTTTGGGGTTTATCTCCGCTGTTGCTGTGGGCTTGGCCTGGCTGGGGCTGTTCCTCCAAAATGGTGGAGCCCCGTTGGAGGGGGAGCAGCCGGGAGGCTATTTATCTCCATAAGGGGCCTCTGTGCTCCCTGCTTCCCAGGGGGTTAGAGTGCCCAGAGATCCCCAGATTCCCTGCCTCTGGTCTAAGTGACCTGTCCTGCCCCTTTAAGACTTCCAAAAAGCACTCTCCAAACCAAAACAACAACAGCAACAATGAAAGAGGGAACAGAAAGGAAAAAAAAAAGAAAAAACAGGTGATTTTGTTTTTTTTTTTTTTTGTCCTCAGGTGCCGGTCCCAGGCACCCGCTCCCTGGTCCTGCTGCCCTGTCTCCCTAGCACCAGGGTCCCTGTCCTTTCAAGGCTTCCAAAAAGCACCCACCCACTGGTCCCGCAGGGAAGGAACGCTCGATATTCTTTGTCCTCAGGCACTGGTCCCAGGCACCCGCTCACCAGTCCCGCCGCCCTGCCTCCCTAGCACCGGGGTCCCTGTCCCTTTAAGGCTTCCAAAAAGCACTCACCAAAAAGAGAGAAAAAAAGGGGAAAAACGCGTGATTTCCTCTGTCCTCAAGTGCTGGTCTCAGGCACCCGCCCCCTTGTCCCGCAGGGAAAAACGTGGGATATTCTTTGTCCTCAGGCACTGGTCCCAGGCACCCGCTCACCAGTCCCGCCACCCTGCTTCCCTAGTACCGGGGTCCCTGCCCCTTTAAGGCTTCCAAAAAGCGCTCGCCAAAAAGAGAAAAAAAAGGGGAAAAACGCGCTATTTCCTCCGTCCTCAGGCGCCGGTCTCAGGCACCCGCTTGCTGGTCCCGCAGGGAGAAACGCGGAATATTCTTTGTCCTCAGGCGCCGGTCCCAGGCACCTGCTCACCGGTCCCGCCACCCTGCCTCCCTAGCAATGGGGGCCCGTCCCTTTAAGGCTTCCAAAAAGCACTCGCCAAAAAAAAAAACCACACCGGTTTCTTTCCACCCGCCAGGAGCCGGGGGGAGGGGCGCTCGGGTCCCGCCGGGCCGGGGCTTGTATCTTACCCCCTTCGCAAGGCGCTGGGTTCTTGCAGGTGTGGATGTGGTCTGGATGTTGTCCTGTGTCCTGTGGTCCCTATTTTAGGAAGATTTTTCTTTGGTATATTTTCATAGCTCTATGTGTTTTTGGGAGGAGATTTCCACTGCTCTACTCACGCCGCCATCCTGGCTCCGCCCCTCAGTCAATCTCTTTTTTAATTATGAAATTCATCCCTGTCCTTGAGCATGCACCCCAATGCTGCCTCTTCCCTGGGTCTCCAGGCAGAATTGGTCTGAGGCCCAGATAACTTTGTACTGAAGGTAAGGGCTCTATCCCCTTCCTTTTTGGAAGGGAGCAGAGCTAGAAGCTCTCACATTCCTTTTCTTTGCTCACTCCTTGGCCCTGCTTTTTCCTTTGTCCACCCTCATTCACTGGTAATCTCACCAGGTTTGTGCCTTAAATTCCATCTCTGTGATGGATCCTTCCAGCCAGGCCTCTGCTAGGACCCATCCAAGAGTCCGCTTGACATCTCCACCTCAGTGTGTGACAGGTAACTTGGATTTAATGTGCACATTTCTAATTTTCCCTCCCCAGCACCTGCAGCCTTCCCCAATTCAGTTGGTGGCAATTTCACTTTTTCAGCTGCTCCAATTCAGAACTTTGATGTTGTCCCTGACTTCTCTCTTACACCCCATGTTCAGACTGTCAGCAAATCCCACCAACTTTACCTTCATTTTTGGAATTCTGACACACACCCCTTTTTTTTTAACCACTTCCACTCCTACCAACATGGTCCAAGCCTCCATCATCTCCTGCCTGTATTACTGCAAGAGCCTCCTCCCTGGTCCCCCTGCCTCCATCCTCACTACTTCTGTTTATTTCAACACATTAGCCAGAGTGGGCATGTCCTCCGTCTGCTCATGGTCCTGCATAACCTACACCTTCCCCATAAGTTTCTGACCTCACTCCTGCCTCTCCCCTTCTCTTGCTTGCTCACTTCTAGCCTCTCTGGCCTCCTTAAACATGTCCTGGCTTCCCTCACCTCTTTCAAGTCTTTGCACTCATGTCCCCTCGGTGAGGCCTACCTGGGTCACTCTATTTAAAATTGCAAAAACCTCCAACTCCTAATCTTTTTCCATAGGCTTTGTGAACATCTATGATATGTAATACACTTACCCTTTTTATTGCTTATCTCCCACCAATAGAATGTAAGGCCCACAAGGGACAGGGTTTTTATTGTGTTTAGTGAATGAGCCAAAGAATGTAGATGAGTGTCTGGCACATAGTAGGTGCTCAGTAAATATCTGTTTAATTGAATTGGATACAGGAAATTGGATGGGAGCAAATGAAAGCCAGCCATTCACCTTATGGTCAGTTTGTACTTCTGAGCTCTGGACTCAGCCTTAGGTAAGTTTCTCACATAGTTAGCTGTTGCTGGTCTCTCTGGCCTCAGTTTCCCTGCATTTTACTCTTCTGCCTCACTGGAACCCTGAGTCTCCAACATAGAAGAAATGCTCAGTGGCAACAGGGTAAAGTCAGAGGTTCAAGTGAATGGATCAGGAAGCAGGAAACCACACTAGCTGGGCCTTGCTCTTAATGTGCTGAGTAACCCCAGGCCAGCCTGCCCTCTCTGTGCCTGAGCTTCCTCATCTTTCAGTGAGGGGTGCCACCAGGCCTTTCTGATTCTGGTATCTTCTGATCTCGGGGGAGATGCCAGTGAAGCGCTCTGATCTTCTGAGCTTGGAGCAGGGCATGGATGCTCCGTTGTCATTCCTAGGGGCTCCTGTGGGGAAGGCATTTTCTTGCAGGCTCATGCCTGAGACACCCAGTGTAACCTTTCTCGAGGAGATGGTGCCCACAGATCAATAGCTTGATTGGATGAAGGATGGGGTGGGGATGGTGGGGATGCAGCCAAGGTGACTCTAGTTTTTCACTGTCTCTCTGTCAGGCCTCGTGGTGCCCTTGTGAAATACAACCTCTTAAAGATGAGAAATGAGGATCCCCACCCCAAGGAATAATGTCATGCCAACACCTGACATCTGATGCTGAGATCTTGAAGCTAATGTCATATAATATATGAGTGGAGAGCAAGGCTTATACCAGGGTTGTGGGGTAGGCAAAGACTGACTTTATTAGAGCAATAATAGCTACTGTTTATTGAGTACCCCTATGCAAAGGCCTGCTGCTAAGCACTCTTAATATATTATATATGTTTTAAATTTCATAATGACCTCCTGGGAGTAGGAGAGTACCCATTTTACAGAAGAGGTAACTGAGGCTGGGTTTCATACTTCGTAAGTGGCCAAGACAGGATTTGAACCCAGATCAGCATGCCTCCAAAAGCTCACTCTGTAACTCGGTATTAACAGGTAGCTGAACTTGGCTGTTGAAGCTCCAAACAGTTGTTTGTTTGTTTGCTTTTTACCAATTTGAACAGGTATTTTTCTAGAGTAGGTTGTGTATTTGATTGCCTACAGAAACAAGGAGTTGGAAAGTCCCTCATTATCTCTTGAAGACTCTGGGTTATTATCTGGATGTTAGTGGCTGGCCTTGTTGTTTATGGGGATGAATTAGGTGTAGGTTAGAGGGTTGATGCCCTGGGGGCTTTAGTCTCTAAGGTCTTGACATTGGTGCCTCTTCTCCCTCTTCCTCTCTGTCAGCCGTCACATCTTACAGCTGGCAGTGCTCCTATTCTAACTCAGTTAGAACTCCCCTGCCCTCATTAACTGTGCACTGGGAAACCAGAGAGCCAAGTTCATTAGATTTATGGGCAAAGCCCAAGTAAAGAGGTTCTGAAATCAGGCCCTTTCAGGAACAGAGTGCATGGGTTTTATATACCTGTATTATTGCTGCTCCAGGCTTTTTTATTTCCTTTGGGGCCTCCTCAAAGGAAGTACACAGTCCTGCTAGTTTAGGGGAGCTGATAGTGACTTTGGCCTCAGACATATTGAAATTGGGGTTCCTATTAATTAGAGCTGTGCTAAGTCAGTACACAGCCACCACCCACATGTGGCTGCCCACCACTCGAAATGCAACCAGTCTGAATTGTGAAGTACTGTTAAACATAAAATACACATGTGGGTTTGAGGACTTAGTATGAAAAAGAATGTCAAATATCTCATTAATAAGTTTCATACATTTATTATATGTTGATCCAAACATGATTCATTGATTACATGATGATGTCCAAAGGGATAAAATTCTGGTTATATAAAGTCAAAAAATGTATTGCTGAAATTAATTTCACTTGATTCTTTTTTACTTTTTAATGTGGCTATGGGAAAAATTTAAATTACACATGTAATGATAAACATGGCTCACATTGTATTTCTGTCAGACAGATGTAGATTAGAGATGGCTGGAGTTAGGTGCTGCAGGGACTTAACTGCGAGTCAAATGCAGGGGGGAGAAGAGTTTGCTGATAGACCCCCAGGCCCTCTGCTCCATCTCACTTCTGTCATGCACCAGGCTGGCATTCTGAGGCTGCTCTGTGTAAAACTCCTGCCCTAGTGGGGATGGAACTAGAGATGAGACTGGCTGAAGGGGAAACTCATGCATCCTAATCCATGGGCCGGGATGCCAGGCAGTGCTTTTGAAGCCAAGCTGTCAGGATGGAGTTGTATCCCTGGAAACTGGCATGCCTCACGCTGCCCACTGTGTGCCCAGGGGCTTGGAGGCACAGGCAGGAAGCATGGAGGTTAGGGCTCACTTGTGGCAGGAGAGATGCTGACCTTGGAAGTGGGTGACCATTCCCTTGACTCTTCTACTTGTCCAGTTCCCTCCCAGCAAAATTCAGCTGAAATATCACCTTCTCCAAGAGGTGTTCCCTAGTCATGGCAACTCTTGCTTCTCTAACTCCATTTGTACAACATCTGTTATTTTGCCATGATCCTTAACATCCACAGGGGAAGAGACTTTTGCAAATATCCACATTGGGAAAGACCACATAATTTCTTTGCAGAGCAGTTAGCTGCACACCAGTCTTGAAGCACATAGAATTCAGAGAATCATACATCAGAAGAATCATACATCCCTGCCCAAACCTTTGATGTAGCATTCTTGAGGGAATGAGATAATGCCTATTGAGTCATATTATTCCAAGGGTCTGCAGTTCTGTCCTGCAGTTGTCCTCTTAGTCTTGTCTCCCTAAGTCAACTAGAGGTATTCTTCTCTTCTTGACCCTAGAAGACCGTACCATGTACAGTGCTATGTGTTTACATAGTAGGTATGCAATGAATGACCTGTAGGATGAATGTGAGCTCTGTGAGGACAGCAGGGGTGGTGACTGTCAAGTCCAGCACTGACTTATGGGTACCAGGCACATAGAAATTATTTCATATGTAGATGTTGAAAGGCTGAGCACAATGACCTGGACACCTTTATTTGAGAGGTACAAGGTACCATTCATTTGGGTTTTGTTAGCTGGACTATGTATAGAAGAAAGGTCTGTTCACTTTGTTTACAGAAGGAATCTTTAGTGCAAGGTCAAGGAGTTTTAAAGATGACGGTGGAGGGCAGAAACCTGAGACAGAGCACAGTAGATTGGGTTCTCAAAGGCTGGGAAATCATCTTCTGTGTTCGCTCTCAAAAATGGGAAGTAGGAGACTCTGAGTGGAAATAAAGGTAACTCTACTTTTGTCTCCTTCTTTTCTCCATTTTCATCCCTTACATTCACCAAAACCAACAGTTGCTCCCAAGCCAAGGACTGCCAGTCCTCTCACGTCAGAACAGCACCCAAATTTCCTTGGTCACCCCGGCCCGATAGTCCTCACAGTTGTAACTCCATGTCTAGGGGGCCAAAACCCCTCATCGCCCCTAAACCCAGGCTGGCCGCCCCTGACTAGTGGAGAGCCAGCATCTACTTGATCAACAGCTTGAACAAGTGCAGCAACGGGAAGTTGGCGTGTGTGGACAGGGGGCTTTATGAAAAGCACCTGTCCAACCCAGAGTGCTCTGAATCCGAGGGGGATGAGGATTGCATCGTGGTCCCTGGGGCTCCCCCAAAAGAGGATGAACCCAGGGATGGGGGCCCTGCAGAGAATGCAGTCACGATGCCTCTGGATGCCACTGGGGAAAAAGAGTGTCAGGAGGGAGGTGGGGAGTGTGACATGGAGGGAGCAGGAGCCGCTGAGGACGTCGCAGCCCCAGCTGACCTGGTTCTGAGTGGAGAGGGTGATGAAGCCCTCACTCCTGAGGACTGTGTCCCTGACCTGGGTGCAGAGGAGCAGAAGTTAGCAGTTAAAGAAGAAGTGCAGCTGGTAGAAGGACACAACATGGACAGCCTGGCGGACAGGAGCTCCTGGGATGGAGAGGTGGTGCTCCTGAGCTATATCATCCTGACTCACATTGATCTAGAAGATTCGCCAGCTCACTGGCGAGGAGCCCGGGCCCCCCGGGACACTCCCAGGGGCGGAAGAGGGTGGTGAGGAAGGCTGCACTCATGTAGAGCCAGGGGCGCCAGATGAGTGCGTGGATTCAGACAGGCCAGCCAAGGGGGATGTTGAAGATGCTAGTGAGGCCCCCTCAGAGAATGACGGATTGGCTGTGGGCAAACTGGAGGCAGAGATGGGCACACACAGCCCTCAAATCTCCAAGGAGTGTGAAAATGCCACAGGTGGCAGCAACCACAGTGATGAGGATGAACCACCTGACTGATGTGAGAAAACCAGCCAAGAAGAAATGGCAGCCACCCTGGAGGCGGGAGGAGACCCCTGGGAAGGTGAAGACCCTGTGCAGGAGGAACCTACCAAGGACAGCTGCCAGATCGTTCCTTTTGAGAATGAGTGTGTGGACAACTTTGTGACTTCACTCTCAGCAAGTCCCTATGACTTCTTCCCAACCGAGAGCACCTCCTTCTGTAGCAAAAGCTACTCCCCCTTTCTGGAGTCAGCAAAAGGCCTAGAGTCCGAGCAGGAAGCACAGCCAGGAGAATGTGCGGAGCAGGCCCCCAGGGCTGGGGTGCTGCATAGTCAGCGTGGCTCCCCTGCAGGGTGGCACTGGGAAAGGCCCCTCTGTCCCTCACATGGTGGTCATGCCAGAGGGCAAGGATGCTGCTGAAAACACAATCGCCAGCCCCTATTAGATGAGAGTCAGCCTGCCATGTGGGGCTGACCCAGGGGAGGAAGAGAAGCTGGGCACACAGGCTGCCCAGGATGGTCACGGCACCAAAGAGGAGATGACCTCGGATGCTGAGTGTGGGCTGGCCGCCATCAACAGGAAGAACATGATCCCAAGGGCCAGGCCCCACTCCGGGAAGATGTCAGGCTATGTCCTGGAAACTGTCCCTGAAGAAACCAGACCAGAAGCTGACTTGTCAGCCATTAGCATCAGAGGTGCCACCAAGAAGCATGAAAGACGGTTTTGTCATTGGAGGGGAAGCCGCTGGAAGCTGGCAGGGCCTTGCCAGCAATGCCGAGAGCCTTCACTTTGTACCTTTGGTCATTCTCCATGGAAAGCCGAGAGATTCCAGTCTCCTTGTCCCGGGAGCATCCAGCTTAGAGGACCGCAAGATCAAAAGGAAGGACGACACAAAGAAATAATCAATCTTCCCATGTTTTCTTCTGTCTGCTACTTCTATAGCTTTTCTTCTTCCTTCCTAATTACAACCCTTTAGTAGAATTCGTGCCTCATATCGAAAATTACCAAGTATCATAATTCTTCCAAGTGGTAAAGATACCTCGAGACAAATGTTGGGCATAGAAGCCACAGGGCATAAATCTGCAAAGAAGTAAAAAGCTAACCTTTTCAAAGAATATTGTTCTCTCTCACTTACCAACTTTACATTTCCCTGTATGGCCCCAGAAGATGGCTGGTTAGCCAGAGATGGTAAGATTCCTCAAGGGAGGAACAACCTAAGACAGGCACAGTCGCAGGGGGACCATCAGGTGAGAAATTGGGGATCAACAGAGGTGAGGCTTAGAACCTCACCCCCCCTGTTTTGAGAGAAATCTTCTGCATCCGTGGATGTTTTGTTGCCCTTTTCTAGCTTGGATTAATACGTAGTCTATAGGCACAGACCTGATCATCTACATTTGCCCTCTTACAGCACTAAATTATGTTTTCTACCTTTATCTTGCATCTACCTACCACTTCAGCATTTTATTTAAAAAAATATGGGAGAAATGTGGGATTTACATATAAATCAAGTATAAAAATCAAATGGATAATCATATCTGACTTGTTTATAGTTCATGGTGCGTGATCAAAACCGAAAGTTTCTGTGATATGACTGCCCTTGCACTGTTCACCATGTAAGAACTTACTCACTATGAAAGAACTTGTTCACCATGTAAGAACTTGTTCGTTATGCTTCAGAAGATTGGAGACTGTTGAGATTTAGGCTTGGGGTTGATTAATGATTGTGCATCGAGTCCCCTATACAGAATTTTATTGTTGTTAACAACCATTTGATCAATAAATATGAGAGATGCCCTCTCAAAAAAAAAAAAAAGCAGGAGGCACTTTATCCAACTCCATCTGCAACTAGCCCTACTTCTGGATTTTTCAATCATATGAGACAATAAATTGTTTTTATAATTAAAAAAAAAAAAGGAGGGATGACAGCCTTTCACTGCCTGGTGTGATTGGCTCCTCTGGGAGCTTCCCACAGGTGGCACTCTCCCATCCAGTGGCACCTCCACACTGTCTTCTGTGGTCGACGTCCCGCCCCCTTTCGACCTGGGCTGCATCACCGAAAAGCCCATCACGAAGAGCTCCCACTCCCTGCTGATAGAGAGCGAGCCCCTGGACAAGTACACCAAGAAGAAGAAGTCGTCCTTTAAGCAGTTCCTGGCACTGACGTTCAAAAAGAAGATGGAGAACAAAGTGCACGTGGATGTCAGCGTGTCCTCTTCCAGGTCCTCTTCAGAATCTAGCTACCACAGGCCTTCCAGGCTTCTGGAAATTGACCAGAGGAGCCTCAGCAACTCTCCCCAGCTTCAGGCTCAGACTGGCAAGCTCCGGGCCTCCGAGTCACCCTCCTCCCTCATCTTCTACAGGGACGGCAAGAGGAAAGGCGTCCCTTTCAGCACAACGGTGTCCAGGGTGGAGTCCTTCAAAGACTGATCCCAGCCCCCCTTTCTGCCCTTGCCCCTGACCAAGCCACAGTCCATCTCATTCCCCAACCCTGACACTTCGGACTACAAGAACATTCCAGCCATGAACTCGGACTATGAGAATATCCAGATTCTGCCCCGGAGGCCTGCGAGGGCTGGGACGTTTACAAAGCTGTTTGAAGAGCAGAGCAGAGCCCTGTCCACAGCCAATGAAAACGATGGCTACATGGACATGAGCAGCTTCAACGCCTTTGAGAGCAAACAGCAGAGCGCAGACCAGGATGCAGAAAGGTACTGTGAAGTTCTGTTTTCTTTGTTGTTGGGCAGGTGTAACTATCTGAGCGGCAAGCTCAGGTGCAGGGGACAGTGGACTTGCTTTTCAACCTTAGGCTCTATTCCTTTCTAGCTGTGTGACTTGGGTGAGTGGCTTTACCTCCCAGAGCCTCAGTTACTGCATCTGTGAAGTGGGATTCATGCTCCCTCACAGAGGGTTTGAGAAGATCCAAGTAGATAATTTCTGTAAAGGTGTTATCTAAAATGCCAAATGTGGTACAAATGTAAGCATTTGTGTGGAATTGATGGGGTTAATACATGATTCAAGTAATATAGAAATCAAATGTATAAGTACACATGACTTGATTGTTTTTCCCACATACTCTGTTGATGTGTAATCAAGGACAGAGTGATGAGAACCAAAGCAGTTCTCATGGCTCGGAGCCGCCTTCACACAGTTTTGGTATCCTTGAGAAGCGTCGTGTCCTTGGGCTAGACTCAAGGCTGGATAGTGATGTTTGAGTTCACTGCAAGTTCATTTGCTCAATAAATATGAGGAGTGCCTTTTCGGCATTGCTCTTGCGCTGTTATGCCTTGAGTCGCCTGGCTGGCCCTTTCAGATCTTCCATATCTCATCGAGTCTCCTCCCTTGTCTGCCACTCAGAAGCAGGGAGGGGACCAACAATTTGTATTTCCATTATTTAGGGAACATTTCTCATCTCCTAGGTAGATGGCTTTGCCACTCCCCTCTGGAAAAGTTACCAAGAGAGAATGTTCTGGAACCTTGCCAAGCTTAATATCTTTCACCATCAGGAAAATACCCTAAATTGAGATTGATACCTTTTTATTGTGTAAACATACCCTCTATTCAAGGGAATGAGAAGCAGCAATTTATTTAAATTGTTTGAAAAGCTAAGGGTGCCCTGAGCTAAATTTCTGAATAGAGGTCTTCAGGAGGTGCACCCAAGCTGATTTTGTTTTTTTTGGACTCATTCAGCCTGGTTATAGGAGCGGAACACTGAAATTACTGACAATAGCAGGGATTTTCTGACCCCACCATCCCAAGACTGACTGAATGCCTCTATTGATCATCCCAAATGGATAATTACCAAATCTTGCTATTCCTTGTACGTTGTGGATGCATCTTAAAGGCAACGCTGTTCAGCCTCCACACGGATGCTCTTTGGGGGTGCCTGATCTGAATGAGTGAAAGCCAAACGGTGGTGATTTTAAAGGGTAGCCTGATTCTTTCCCCCATGTCAGCATCATCACCTACTCCCACACAGGCTGTTCCTCCTAAGAATTCCCAGGGCACCTGCAGTAATGGATAGAAAAGAATGATTTGCAATTAGCATTAGCGCGTGCTGGAATATAAGTGCTAAGAAGTGTTTGTATGGTTTATTCTCCTGAGTTTTTTTTACCCGGTTCCGCACCCTGGCTGCATCTGCTCCCTGCTGAAAGGGCTGCAGCAAAGGTAAACACCAGCCCTGCTGGAGGGGTGAGTTTAATTTGGGGAACGTGGACATGTGCAGACTCTAAGGGGGTGAGAGCAGTCCTGCTGACAGTTTATTGCATTAGTAGTTAGCAGCAGGGTTTGACAAGACCCAACCCTAGCTGGGCGCCTGCTAGCACTGATGAAAATGGAACCAGCTCCAAAACCAAACTCTCCAGGCTGGAAAGGACCTCCTCCAGCATATGGCCAAACTTCCCATCTCTAACACTGCCTGGGCTTGAATTCCTCAAGCCATGGGGAACTCACCACCTCCCACAGCTGCCTTGTCTGTTGCTGGGTATTCCGATGAAGTTTTTCCTTCCAACCCAGGCAAAAGCTGTCCCCCTGAAATATTCCTGCCCCGCTCACACTGGCTCTTCCCTCTCAGTCAGGCTAGGGAGCTCATTTCCAGTTTTGAAGGACAACTCTTTAGAAATTGAAATCTGCTTTCTGTAGAGTCACCAAATTTTATAGCAGGAAGGGAACTTTGACAACCTTGGATCCTGTTACAGAGGAGGAAACGGAGGCACAGAGAGGGAAAGGGACTTGCCTAAGGCTTCTCAGGGATTTAGTGGAGAAATCAGTGCTAGGACTCAGATTTCCTGACACCTGGTTCAGGCGTTTGCAGTGAATTACGCTGAGATGTCCGGTCTGCTTGTTTAAGCTGTGCACTGCACAGCCCCAGGGCCACACCCTCTTTCAGTCAAGCCCCTGCGCTGTTTGACCATATGCAAAGGCCTATTGCCTTGATCTGTACTTTGTTCAAAAACCGAAAGTACCTTTGTCCAAATTAACATAACAATAAAGGAATAAAATACTCAAGAAAATGCTAATGCTACCATATCTTGACTACTTACTGTATGCCAGGCACTGGGCTAGTTCTTCCCTTATGTCACCTCTTGGACATCAAACAGTGAGCAAAGCTTTCTCTGTCTTTCTGCATGAAAGAGGTGCAAGCAAATGGGGAGAAAAAAATCCCTGCTTTGGGCTGGAACAGGTCTGGGCAAGGGAGGTTTCAGACACATCAAGCTGAGCATAAGGGACCTCCATGGGGCTGTTGGCCCTACTGCTTCTTCGCCGGAATGGGGACTTGGAGAATTAGGTGGCTTTAGGTTGGATGGGATGGAATAAGAGGATGGGGAGGCAGTTCTCTTTCCTCTTTCTGCTACTTGTCCTACCCCACACCTTGCTTCACATGAGGCTCAGAGGCAGAAGCTAAAATAAACATCAACAGCCCTGAAGTAGGGCAAGACAGGGCATGGGGAAACCTGGATTCAAAGCCCTCATGATCACTGACCTGCTGTGGGGTCTTGGAAAAGGCTAGGACACAGTTTGCTCATCTGTAAAATGGTGAATTGGAGCAGATCTCTAGTTCTCAGTAGCAGTTTGCTTTTCCTGGACCACCTTTGCAATTTCTGTTTGACCACCTGTACTATCACTGTTTTCTTCAATGCAGTCCATCTTTTTTACTTAAAAATATTTAGAAAAGGAATTTTATGTCACAGTTGGGAAGTGGAAAAAACACTCTCAGTTGTACAAATAAGATACAGAGAAAAAAAATAAGCAGGGTAAATTCTCATTTGGGGTTATTACTTGCCAAGGCTGTGAGCTGGAAGCCTGAGCCCTTTGTTAAGCAGGGAGCGGTGTTAAAGACATCCTGGCACCATACAGAGGCCTTTTCCGTGTAATCAGAAGGACTCAAAAGGATTGAAAAGGGAATAACTCTTTCGTGGTGTGATTCAGTGTTATTTAAATCCAAGTCCTTTTTCCACTCAAAGTACCTCCCTTCAAGAAACTGTATATAATAGAGTTCAGAGAGCCCTTAGAGATCCCTGAAGCAGAGCAGCAGCTCAGGGGCTTGGTGGATGATGATAAAGGTTCTTCTATGAAGTTACTTCCTTTGAAAACTGTGCACACAGATAATAACATTTTAGGGGCTGCAATGATATTCTTATTGACAGTCTTCTATCTTATAAAATTGGACTCTTCTGTCTTACATACACCTTTCCCATAGTATGCAGAAAAGGTTTTATCACTCTTTAGGTTAAAGGCTACCCCCAAAGCATTCTTTTTTTCTTGAATTGACCTTCATGCAAAAAACAAAAAAAAAAGGTGGAGAAATGTGGTCCAATCCTCTTACTTTTTTCAAGCAGGATGTTTTAGGTCCTCAGTCAGTACTCATAGTTGGGGGAACCTACTCTTTACTTCTGAATATCCCATGATACCTCAGTATGTTGGTTATGCACTAGGAGCTTAATAAGTGCATGTTGCTGACCAGGGGTTTTATGATCCCATGCAAGCTGGTGGTTTTGAGCTTCACCATGGGGCTGCATATGTCTTCGGCAAGACAGTGCTAGGTGTTAGCATCCATTTACTAAATTCCATTTGAAGCAAAACACTGCACCATCCGGTTTGTCCTAAGATTCTCATTGAGATTCTCATAATTGTGTGGGGGTTTTTTTTTGCATTATGACGAGTCTACTTTAATCACTCAGCACTATACACCAACACAGATCCCTGATGCCTCTTATCCCCATCCCATTATGAAAATATCCAAACTTAGAGGAAAGTTGAGTTGTTAGAGCAAATGCCCATATACCCACCACCTAGATTCACAATGAGTATGTTGCCCCACTGTTTTTGTTCTCATCTCTCTCTAGCATTCTCTCCAACCATTAAGGCATATTGTTTTTGATGCCTTTTTGGTGGCTTTTTATGTTCAGAGACAGAACACTGCAGCCCAGGGAGAGCCTATGAGAGCGTGGTGGATGAGTACACAGGCTTTAGCCAAGCTGCCTGGGTTTTTAGACTGCACTCCTCCACTTACTCTCTGTGTGACCTGGGACAAGTTACATACCTCTTTGTGCCTCTGTTTCTCTACCTGCAAAGGGCAATGATAATAGTGCCTGCCTCATAATGTTTTTAAGGCCAAATGAGTTAATATAGCACATAGTGAAATCATCAGTAAGTCTTAGCTGTTATTAAGTGACATGATCAAGGTCACATAGCAATGGATGCAGGATTTAAATTTGATTCCAGAGGTGTCATGGAGAATCTGGTCCTTTCACTGTGGGGTTCTCTCCCCTTCCTGTGACTGTTCTGCATGTGTTTTATTCAGTGTGGAGGACATCACATCAGCAAAACTGGGACCACAAACTTGCAAGCTTCAGCTATTGAGGGTGGTGTCAGCGTTACCTCGAACTCCCACAGTGGGGTCACAGCTGCTGACAGCAGGCTGAGTGAGACTGATTTGGAGTCATTCACAGCATCTTACACCAAAAACAGCAGTATCAGGAACTTTATGATTCTGTAACCATAGTAGGACAAATGTCCATCTCTGTGACCCGGACTATAGCTGTTATTTCTCTTATAATTCACAATTAGTTAGACATATGAGGAGTTTCCATGCCCCATTTTCCAGGTGAGAAAACTGAGGCCCAGTGAAGTGAAATTAACTTTCCTCTGTCGCACAGGTAGTAAGTGGCCAAACTAAGATTCGAACCCAAGTCTCTCTGACTCAGTCCACTCTTTCCACTACTACATGTTTCCTGTGATTGAAAAGTGCCATGTTTTCTGGTGGTCTTTGTCCAGCAGCTGCAGAGTGTCTGCCATGCAGAAGACAGGCCAGCACAGCCACCTCCATTGCTTTGCTTGTTGGCCCAGAGGGCTCAAGGAAGGGTGGAAGGAGGCTTTGCTTTCCTAATGGCTGCTGGCGGGTTTGTGCATCCATTGACAGCTCATCAGGAAGACTGACAGGCTTTCTTGGAATTGCTAATGAGCTACTCAGACAACTTTCCCTCCCCCAGGGCCATGGTGGGGGACCCTTGCCCTCCTTTGGGCAGCTGTGCCTGCAGAGCCACCAGGAGCTCTGGCTTTGGAGCAGGCCATATATTTGGGATCATACTGCTCGTTAAGGGAGCTTCAGATGGCTCAGCCCACTCAAGAGCTGCAGTTCAGGAGTGCTTGTGTCTTCCAGGGAGAGCTCTGGAAGATGGAGCTCCAACATTTCATGACTCTCTTCTCCCAGCCCAGGATCCTTACAGAGCTGTTTATTGTTGGAATGCAACTCAAATTACACGTTTAACAGTTTGTTGATTGGCCTAAAATTGTATAGCCTGCTAGAGGATAAGGAGTGAAAAGATCCAGGTAACCCCAGTGATTTGGCTAACTGATAGGTGCCATTGGAGAAATGAGTATTCCTGGTAAGGAGTTGCACCAAGTGAAGTGTGGAAGGAGAGAGAGGTAGACCAGGTACCATCACTGACCTTATAGTTGGGAAGTAGGAAAAGCACTCAGACCCAAGTCCCTGAAATCCCAGGTAGAAAATGCTTAGGACCTGAAGAGCAGGCATCCAAAGGAGGGCGATGGCACCATGGATGAGGTGGCATTTGAATGGACACTGAAGGACAAGTAGGATTTTGACATATGGAGGTAGGAGAAAGGTCTATGTGAGAACATGTAGAGAAACATAGTACTGTGGTTTTAGCAGGTAAAGCTGCAATCAAAATGACCTAATCTTGGTTCATAAGGTACCTTGATATCTTTATTTTGGCAGACAGTTCCCATCATCTACAGACATAGAGACTATAGGAAGCAGTTGGGTTGAAAAGCTCTAAGGACTAAACTCAAACACCACTTTTTTCTAATTCTAGTTCTTACAGTAGAATGCTGTTGCCCCAGCTCACATGGTGCACTCACCCTGCCAACATTTGTTCAGCATCTACATGTCAGCTACTAGTCCAGGCACCAGCGGGATGAAGGTGTCTGCCCTTACAATGCCTTTCTGGCTGGCGGGGCGGAAGGCTGGTGGAGGCCACTGGGACCTAGTGTGATGCAGGCTTTGGTAAAGGCCTGTCCAGACAGTTCTGGAGGAGAGGCAGTGGGGAGGCTTTTGACTATCTGGGGGACACTGAGGCAGGTACCGCCAGTGGAATAGGAGTTCCCAATGGAGACAGACAGTCTAGGAGGAGCACGAAGTATGAGTCTGGGAGTCAGAAAGGACCGTGATGTATTCAGATGGAGCTCAGTGCACCGTCTGGGGGATGAAGCTGGAGAGGCACACTTGTTGGCCGAGACAGCTTGCCTTGTACACCAGCCTGCTGAGTCAGGCCGTTCCCTCTGGGGCTGGGGAGGCTCTGGGGGGCTTTCAGCAGGGGTGTGCGTGGCAGGGAGGGGGACTGACACCAGCCACTCCTTGGCTGGTGGAGAGTGGAGGGGCTGGAGAGTTGGGAAGCAGGGAGATTAGCCCAGAGGCCATTGCAACAGCCCCTCCAGAGACAACGAGGACTGAGCAGGGCTGTGGCAGGCAGCATGGGGGGCACTTCCAGAATGTGCACAGAAGCCCAGTTCTCCAGTACTGAGCAAGTCCAGGACTAGCTGGGTCTGCCTTTGCTTTTCTCTTTTTGTCCTTTCATTTCTGTTACAGTCTGTCCAGTCCCAAATACGTAAAAGATCTGAGTGGGTTTCCAGTAAAAGACACAGCAAGAAACAGTAAGAATTCAGTCCTGAAAATAAAGTGGAAGGACACAAGTCATAACAAAGTTGGAAGGCGGGTAATGGAATGGGCAGTCAGACCAAGGACAGCAGCTGCAATTAAAATTTGGAAATGCAGCCCGGAATCAGGCCTAAGAGCCCCTCCCTCTCTCCCATCCCCAATCCCTAGCACACCCCCTGCATCCTTAGAATACCATAAATATTTTGCTGAAGAGATTGCCTGGGAGAGAGAATGAAACCTGACTTATATTTTTTACAACCTTAGACAGTGGTGCAGCAACAAATATATGCATGATTGTAAAACAAAGGTGATTTACAGCAGCTCTAAGTCCTTGGGTGGGTGTACTGTGGAGCCTCAACCGAACCTCCTGCTGACTGATGCCACTGGTGCTGAGAGCTGCCGTGGCTGGAGTTTTGGCACATTTTAGCCATGGTATTCATTCATATCTTCGTATCTGCCTGTAAACTGGGAGCCTTCCTATTATTATGTATTTGATAAATTAACTCATGCAGAGTTTTCATTAAGTTTCACTGAAAGGACCTAGAAATGCCAGAAAAATTATTATCAGCTCAAAACCATCACATTCCTAATGTGTGGCTGTGCTTCTTATTGAAATTGACTGATGAGAATATTCACTTTTTAATTTTCTGACTAAAGACCATCTGCAGCTGTTTCTTTTAGCAGTAATTTTTAATTAAATGCAGTAAAATTTACAGGGAAGGACCCTAATAAGAAAATCATGTCAGGAACACACTTACTGTAACATTTACTAGTGTGATATTAAGGCCCCCAACTATTTTTTTTCCCTTTAATAGCTAGCTGTAATATAGCTGAAATCCTGATTAAGTGTTAATCAGAATGCAGTTTTACCTTCATAAAGTCAGGGTATCCCCCTGTGGGAGGTGTGAAAATAATTCTCACTAATAGAAGACAGTCTTGTTGCATGAGTTGTTTGGTGAAATTTCAGCAGGTCTTCTTGGGCAGCTGTGCCCCAGTGGAGGAGTGAGGACTTTGTTCCAGCCTGGGTTTGGATGGGGCTTGATTCCCTGGGCCTCACCCACTCCTCCCCACCTCAGGGTTGGGCATGAGCACATCACACACAGGATGCAGCCAGAGAGAAAAATCATCTCTGTATTTGTACATTTCTTCAGTGTATCTGCATCAAGTGCCTACTGTGTGCCAGGCGTGGTTCTGTGAGCTTTGGCGACAGGAGGGAGCAGACGGATTAGGTCCCTGCTCTGGCAGAGCTAATATCCCCCTGCGGAGAGGCAGACAGTGAACATACTAATAACTAAATGAGATAATCATAGACAAACAGGTCATTCTTTTGTGGTGAGATGATTCTTTTGTGGAAAAGAAAAAGGAATGTGGTAGAAAGTGACTGGTGGAAGGGACATTTTAGGGTGGTTGGGGAAGGCTTCTTTAGGGAGGTGACATCTGATTGAAACCTGAATGATAATCAGACATCATCAAGGGGAAGAGCATTGCAGGCAGAGAGAACATCAGGGACAAAGGCCCCAAGGCTGGAGGCCCCTGTAGGGTTTGTCGGGGGGTGGGGGGTCCAGAGGCCAGCATGGCTAGAGTACAGAATGCCATAGAGAATGATGGGGTGTGGGGTGGCGGGGCCTTTGTAAAGTTTTTGATTTTACTTTAATAGGCACCATTGGATGGAAGCATTAGGATCCAAAAATGTTTAAATGATCTGAACTCTCCGGACCATTTCATAGGCCTCATACATTTAGTATCAACTCAACAAATAACTTGAAAATGCAGCAGAGTATATGCTGATACTCAAAATGGTTCTGAAAGCTTAAATTAAAGGTTTGAATTTGGTCGCAGCTCTGTCCCTGGTTATGTGAATTTTGAGATCCGGGTCTCAGGTCCCTGTCCCCGCTGTGACTGCTCTGGAATGGCTTAGAGACAGTGGTTCTAATGTTCCATGTGATTGCTCTTTCCAGAAGAGGGTGGTGGCCCAGAGGACTGAGAGGAGACTGACCCAGCCACCTCAGAGGAGGGGAAGAAGGTGATAAGAGTGGGAGGTTCTTGGAAATGAATGTGCAGCCTTTGGACTTGTATTCCCTTGGTGAACTAATTTGATCTGTGAACCACAGGGAGCTATTGAAGGTTTTAGAGCAAGGGAGCAACACGATCGGCTAGTGCTCCAGCAGTCATTGCCAGCTGTGTGGGGTGGAATGGAAGAAAAGAAGCCAGCCCAATGAGGTGTGTAAATGCCCAGGGACCTGGGTATGGCAACAGGTTCCAGCATCTTCATTTCTGTACTGTGATGGCCTCCCAGCTGCAGCTATTGCAGTCACGCAGAGCAGAATAAACCAGACCTCTGGCTATGCTGCAGCTCCCCAGCAGAGGAGTTCTCAGGGTGGTTAATGGCATTTAGGTGGCATGGGTGACAGAACCAGAGAGGCAGCATGGTGTGGCAAGAAGAGACAGTGAGCTCAAACCTGGCTCTGCCCCTTAACCTTGTCATCTGATCTGAGCCTCAGTTTCCTCACCTGTTGAAGGAGCACAGTGTGACCTTCATCACTGAGGTGACATGAGGAGGCAGAGATAATGCCTGTTATAAGGGCTTTGCCAGGTATTAAAAAATCACACTGTCAGTCCTGGACTTGCTGGAGGGAGCTGAAGTGAACATACACAGCTATGCACTACAGCACGTGAGGCTTTATGGAGTGTTCAGTGTATGCCAGGCACTGCTTTACACCCTCTGTATGTATTAACTCAGTTAATCTGAAAAACCACCTTGCCACAAATATACTTCTTAAAAAATCTATACTCAGCAGATGACGAAAATAAGGTTAAAGAAGTTAAGTAAAGGGCCCAAGGTCACACAGCTGGTCAGTGACAGAGCCAGGATTTTAGCCCAGGCAGCTTCCAGCACTTGTGCTCTCAATTATGCTGTGAGGTTTGTTCTCACTTTTGCACATCATTTCATTTAATTTGCTGAATGCCCTTTTGGGAATAGTCACTCAGTTTTGCTTTTTACTAGAAGAGGAAGCTGAGGTTCAGAGTAGTGACAGGACTTGTTAGCTAATAAGTGATAGATCTAGGACCAGAAGGAGGGTGTCTCTAGGTATAGGTTCTTCCCTCTGCTGGTTCACGCCCTTTGAGAACTTCCCAGCTGGAATTGGCTTTCTAGGTGTCAAAGGTGAGGACATACAGTGGGGTCTGAATCTTCAGAATGGAAACGTCCTTGTTATGGACATTCAGAATGGTCAGCCTATAATGACTGTCCACTTGCTTAGATCTGCATGGCCAGGGATGATGTAAAAATTATAAGCAGAGAGAACAGCGCATACTCTTGCACTGAAAATCAAAAGGATGATATTATGCAGGAAGTTGACACTTCCTTAGATTGCCTGGCTAGGCGCAGCAAGGGCCCTTGGGGAATTTATCATCCATGCTCACAATTCTCCAGGTCAACAGGACAAAGAACCCATAATAATTTCTGTGTGATGAATTAATGTGTTTCATCTGGATCCTTGAGGATACCACAAGACTTTCCAGCCTCCGAGAGATGAAGGCAGACACTGAGCCATGTGTCAGGGAATTCTGAGCCTGCAGCTGTGAACTGCAGGGTTTCCCTGTCTTAGGCCTGTGTCTTTGGCTGTTTTTCTGCAAGATGAATGTCTCAGGGTTGGGATTGTTTTGGGGGATGATGTGGCTGGTCTCTATGTAAACACCCATCCTCTCTGTGCATGGGGTTGGCCTGAAGCCCCGGATGGAGCCCAAGAGAAGTTTCCTCCAGGTCAAGGCATGACCCAAACACTTGAAAATTCAGGCTTGCTTGTATAATTTTAATTAAGAAAACAACACACATGCACACACACAGTCCTGCCTTACAGAATCTGCTCTGATGCCTCAAGTTCTGCTCTACTCCGTTATGATGAGGTGTTCTCCCCGAGAGATGTGTCCAACTGGGATGTCCTGTGAGACGGTGAGCTCACCATCTTGGTCAGTGATTTAGCACACGTGGAGGGGATACCAGAATCTATCAGGAGCCGGTTGTGATTTGCCCAGGCAAGGAATTCTGAGCTCTTGGGATCATTTTTGACTGGGAAGATAGAGTTCTGAGAAGGTAGGTCGGCTGCTGTAGGCACCACCTCAGCCCCTGAAAGGTGTCCAGCACCTGAGGCTAGAGAAGCCCCAGAAGACTTTAGGAAGAAATCATTATCCAGAAGATGCCCCCCGGCACAGTGAAACACATTTTTCATGCCTAAAGCCCACTGCATCTGAATCCTAAAGTACTGAAATGCTGAAAGGCTCCCCTGCAGAGAAGGCAGCACTCAGAGGGGTGGTAGTCCCTGGGCTCTGCCTGCCTCAGGAGAGGGTAGATGTCCCCCTTCTTGAGCCAGGGGCCTGGCCACATTGAAGAAGATGGGCAGATTGGTTAGTTGGGGCTCCTTGGGGGCTCCCTCATACATTTAATCTCAGTGGTTTCCAAAGGTTCTGTTGCAGCAGGAACCATTTCAAGTGAAATCTTACTTAGAACCCCCATGTAGAAGGCAAGGCTTTGTTACTCAAATTCTCTCCAATTTTTAATACTTCACAGGAAAACGAATGAGATTTTCATGATGAATGGAAACCATGGAAATTGGGAGTTAGGGATGGTGGTGCTGTTCTTACAGCCTAAGGAGGGGCAATGATTATGCCAAGTGTTATATTGTGGGGGCTAAGAGCATGTTTTCTAGAGCAGGTGGCTGGGTTCTCATCCCAGTTACTAGCTGTGTGTCCTTGGGAAAATTACTCAGCCTCTCTGTGCTTTTGCCATCTCATCTGTAAAAACAGGGAAGCAAACACTACCTACTTCAACCTCAAGAAGTTGTGAGGTTTGAATTTGCAAGGAATGTAGCTGGGGTGCGGTGCATTCTGAATGCCCAGCACTTTAGCTGTCGTTACTAACACTGTAGCAGTGTCTGTGTCCCGGAAAGTCAAAGCAGACGTTTGTGACTCTTTGCCCATGGGAGCCTAGTGTTTCTGAGGAATGCAGTTTGAAAACCCCACTTCATCTCATACAGTCTGGGCAGGCTTCTTTTAATAAGTGTATGTTTCAGGTGTACATATTTATAAGTCTTTTTCACCAATAATTTAATCAGTGGTTTACAAAACCCTGTGCCCTCAGATACAGTAGGGAAGGTGGAGAAATGGTGGTTTCTGCTTATCTTTAAAAAACAGGCCTTTGTTATTTGAGGAGGAAAATGTGTCAGGTTATGAAGCAGTTTAGGGGTAAATAACGATTTGATCCTTAACTCCTAAATTTGTAAAAAACCCCTCACAAGGGGTTTTACAAGAATGGACATGAAATGAATGACATGAATGGGGAAAGGGAGCAATACTCAGTAGGTTCCCCCACCTATGAATATTTTATATACATCAGTACTTGATGTATATTATTTCACTGATTATCACCCCCATTTTATAGGTGAGAAAACTGAGGCTTCAAGGTATAGTGGGGCAGAGGCAGGACAGAGACAGGGTCTGAGAGCTGAACATAATGCCAGGACCTGCAGGGAAGGCACAGGCAGGCAGGTCCTGGCTCCACTGAGCAGTGTGCTCCTGTAGGAGCTGCCTTGCCTTAAGAGGCTGTGATTCACCCTCAGGAGCCATCCTGGGGAGCCCTCTGTGGCCCAGAAAGCTAGACTAGAAAACCTAGAAAGCTCAGAAAGTCATGAAACGTTGATGTGGCAGCCATATACTTGTGCTCTACACTTCACAGTAGCTGCATTGATTCTCCCAACAACCACCATTCAGAGCAGGCAAGACACTGATTCAAAGCAAAAGTTAAGCAAAGACCTTCTGAAGCAAATTTTTCTTGTTTTTTATTTAAGAAGGAGAATAGTAGTAGTGAGGCAGAGTTATTTTCTGTGCGGGGCCTCAGGAAAGCCACTTTCCTGGAAAGCTCCTCCGTTTCCTCACTGTACAATGGCGATAAGAAGTGGTGGCAGGTATCTAATGGCTAACAGTACCCCATGCCGAGGGCCTGGTGTGAAATAGGTTCTCAGTGACTCTAACTGTGGTTATTGCTCTGATTGTACCTATTATGAAGAAAGGGTCTGGGGAAGTACAGCAGGTGAAGGTCCCTACAGACAGAGGATTGGGAAAATACCAGGGGAGGGGTGATGAGGAGCAGGAAGATAACTGGAGGCTGAAGGAGGTTTGTCCACTCACATAGCCTGCAAGTGGCAGTTTGCACATAAGAACTCAGGTGTCTGCTGCAAAGCACCGTGCCAGGGATTTAGGTAGCAAAGCTGGGCCCTGGGACTGAACTGGGCTGGGTGTGGTGGGTCCTGAGCAATACCTGGAGCTGCTCTGGGTGATGATAGGAGAAAAGAGGGTGATGTCATGCTGCTAGAGATTGTTCTGGACCTGCGCTCTCCTCCCAGGAAGCTCCTTGTAGATATTGCATCTGATTTCTAGGGGGGTCCCTGGTCCAAACCCAAGTTTCCTTGTAGGCCTAAGGCCAGAGGTCCAGGCTGGGTTCAGAGCTGTGGAATGAGTCAGTACCTTAGTGGGGATCAGAGTTTAAGTGGCTGCTCAGTGTCTGGCATGAGGAATCCCCCTGCCGCCCTTCCACCCCCAAAGTTCCATTAGTGCTCTGGGTGCCTGGGCAACAGGAGAATTGAGGCAGGTTGATATGAAATGCCTGATTGCACAGTTAATTATTTAAATTCAACTGTGCTAAGCACTCCAAAGAAGTACAGGCAGTTTTAAGAGCTTCTAACAGGTGCCCTGACCTGTTTGTGGCTGAGAAAGACCTCTGAGAAAATGAGATTGAACTTAGTATTGAATATGATGAGGAATTAACTGAGTAGAGGGAGTTTAGACAGAGAGAGAAGATCAGGAAGGACCCTGTGAGAAAGGTACATTGTTCCCATTTTACGAACGAGGAGACTGAGGCTCAGAGCAGGGACGTGACTTGCCTAAGGCCACATGGGTATCAAGAGGAGATGCTGGGATTTACATGCAGATCTGTCAGACTCCAAAGCCTAAGGCAGGAAGTCTGAGCAGGCTGTGATGGCATCCTAGTGCCTGGGGCCAAAGCCCTTCCTTCCGCCTCACTAAGATGGGACTCCACACACTCCCTGTACCCAGGGGCTCACCACCACCAGCTCCTTCTGCTCTCATTCACTCTGTGCCTCGCCTGTCCTGGCATCACTGTGTGACCCGGGTCTCTGTTTCCCCAGCTGTGCAATGAGAGTACCAGGCAACAGACTTTCTCAGGCTCCAGACAGTCTGGGATTTTACTACATATAATTCTGACCTTGGGAAACATTCATGAGCCTCATGTCTAGAAAGAAATACACAAATCAATTGAAGGAGCATTCACTGAGCATCGACTCCATGCCAGTAAGATTGGGAGCTGGGGGAATCACAGATGGAGCTCAGACTTCAAGTCTTGGTGGGCGGTAGATCCCTAAAGAGCTAACTGGATGCTATTATAGGTACAACAGGAAAATGAACCATATTATGGCCACACAGAAGGAGTGGTCAAGAAAAGGCTTCCCTGACAAGTTTGCAGGGTTCCAGTTGGACATTTGACCTGGGCTTGAAGGGCAAGTGAGATCTGCAAAGTGAAGAAGCCTGGGAAGGGCATTCGGAACAGAAGAGATGGCAGGCACACAGTTGTAAAGGACCAGTGGTGTGCAAAGACTGAGGGCGAGCACATGGTGGCCAGACTGTACGTGGCAGTGGGTGACGAAAGTGAGAGCTTAAAGCCACCAGCCTGGGTGAGTGCAGAGGCTGATGGTGCAGGTCAGGTGCAGGGGACTCCCAGGTCTGGGCTCTCCCTGCCCTTGTTTCCTTCATCAGATCAGCCCCTGCCATTTTTCAGCCTCCATTGAAATTATCTGGATTATGTGAGCTTCACCCATCATAAAAGGGGAATGTGTGGCTGTAACAGCGTCTTTTGAGGCTGGGGTATGGTCTGCCAGTTATAGCTGGAGAGGCAGGTACTCAGCACACAGAGCTTCATTTTCAAGTTGCTTCTGATCTGCAATGCCCTGGTGACAGTCATAAATTGGAGTCCTTTTAATAGTCCAATTAGAGCTAATTGCTGGAGCAGGGGGCGGGGGGATGTATTTAGGTGTCTTTGGCCCAAGGACTAGCCTTCTCTAGGTTGAGGCTTTTCAGAATCCTAGTCTCTGAGTCAGCATCTGCTTGTCCCATTCCTATCTCTTTGGCCGGAGGAGCAGCTGGATTTCGTATAAATAAAAGTCTAGCCTGGGTGGACTCCTCCCAGATAGACGGAGGCAGGCTGGGAACTGCTTGCGGGCTCTATTTGAATCACCATGTCTAGAATGATTATGGTCATTCATAAAGGTTTTCATTGTGTTCCATGGTTTAGTGTTGGGCTTAGAGCCCTGAGCCTCCCTCTGAGAGCAAGAAAACTGTCCTGGAACATTTGGACTCTTTTGCTGTGTAATCTTTTTGCTGTGTTCTGCTTTCTGGGCCTCAGTTTCCCCATTTTCAAAACGAAGGATTCAGGGAAGTGATTTCTGAGATGACGTATTAGTTTTGTATTGCTGCTGTAGCAGTTTACTACCCACTTCTATTGGCTTAAAACAACATCCATTTCTAAGTCACAGTTCTGGAGGTTAGAAGTCCAGTGGGCTGGGCTGGGTACACTGCTTAGGGTCTCACAAGGTTGAAACTGAGGTATCAGCTGGCTTGGGTTTTTATCCGGAGGGCTGAGAGGAAGAATTCGCTTCCAAGTGCATTCAGGTTGTTGGCCCACTTCAGTTCCACACAGGACTGGGGCTCTATTTCCTTGCTGGCTGTTGGTGGGAACTGTTTTTTGCTCCTGGAAGCTGCCTGCATTCTGTCTCATGCTTTCCTTGGGGTCCCTGGAAAAAGTAGAGTCTTTCTCACACTTTGAATCTCTGACTCCAACCAGAGAAAGTTTTGTTTTAAAGATCAGTGTAATTTGATTGGCCCACCCAGATAATTCAGGATAATCTCCCCATTATAACATCTGTCACTGTAAATATACCTGCAAAATATCTTTTGCCATATAATGCACAGTTTCCATTCATATGTTCCACTATTAGGGTGTAGACATTTTAGGGCTGTTACTCTGCCTACAATAGTCTGCCCTCTGACCTCCCAAGATTCATGTCTATCCCAGATGAAGAATTCACTCCAAGTCCCCAAAGGTCACATCCCAGCATCAGCTCAACATCAGCC
The DNA here is from genome assembly GCF_040802235.1 of Manis javanica. Classification (NCBI taxonomy): domain Eukaryota; kingdom Metazoa; phylum Chordata; class Mammalia; order Pholidota; family Manidae; genus Manis; species Manis javanica. Next base: position 73,576,238 of record NC_133165.1, read on the forward strand.
CAGAAATCCCAGATCTCATGTCTAAACCATCTCATAGGGATTGGTGAGGCTCATCCAGCCTGGGGTGTAATTCCCCTCCATTTGTACACATGGGAACACACAGAAATTATCTGCCCCCAGATTCATGGTGGGACCAGTTACAGACATCCTGCTCAAACAGGGAGAAAATGGAAAACAGAGTTAGCCGACGCCGAGGGGACTCATACATACGCCTCTCCCAAAACTGTGGAGAAAAAACACAGCAGAACCAGCCGCCTAGCCCCTCCTCACCTCTGCAGAGAGTGGTGAATATATTCTGGCCTTATCTTTGGGATTTTTGGAAAAACATTTGCACAGCTTTGTATCAGTTAGCTAGAAGCAGTAGAGAATGTGGTTGAGATACAGCAGAAAAGGACTTAGGTAGGACTTAAGATTGATGTTTGCTAAGAAAAGGGATTCTTAGAATCCAGAAAGGAAAAGCATGTGTTTCTAGCACCTTCCCTTCACTTTTCTCACTAGGAAGTGAGAAATGCAGATTTTTTACATTAGGGCTCCCACTTAGGAGCTAGGTGGAATTAGGGAATTCATTTCACCTTCCTGAGCCTTGGTCTCTTTCAGTGTAAAGTGGAGATAGTACTGCACACCCCATGGACTTGTGCATATCCAGTGGGAATAATATGTGAAGTGTTTTACAGATCTGGAACTGTTTGCAAGTAGTAGCTGTGTTTGTGGTCTGAGCCCTTCTGTGCCCACCCAGGGAGGCCCCAGGAGGTTTGCCTGCCATGGCACCTTCTCCTCCTCCTTTGGAATATCGCCCCCATGCTAATTGGGTTAACTGACAAGTATCTAGAGGAAGAGGGAGCAGGATCCTATCTTGGGGGGCACAGCACGAGGTGCAGGAGGTCACTACAATGGCCAGAACTGTAGCCACAGGGGAAACCATGGTATTGGATGGTCCTCTGAGAGAGAAATTTGACCAGTCCATTTTGGTTCAAAAACCACTTCTAAAATGTTTTACGAAAGGCAACATGCACTCCAAAAATTTAGATCTGCAGGGAAAAAAATCAAATTTTGCATGATTAAACTCTTGTTCTCCAGCCCCTTCCCAGGTGTTTATGTGTGTTCAAACACACAGTGATACGCAACATACACACATACATATTCATCTCCTGACCCTCGACTTTTTCTAAAATAAGTGGAAGAGTATTGCATGTGCTCTTCTGGACCTTGCTCTTATCACTGCAGACATTGTCCCCATTCAAAGCATATAGATCTGCCCCAATTATTATTACTTTTTGTATCATTAATATACAATACATGAGCAACATTGTGGTTACTAGATTCCCCCCATTATCAAGTCCCCCCCAAATACCCCATTACAGTCACTCTCCATCAGCATAGTAAGATGCTATAGACTCACTACTTGTCTTCTCTGTGTTGTCCCGCCCCTAAATTATGTGTGCTAATTGTAATGCCCCTTTCCCCCCTTATCCCTCCCTTCCCACCCATCCTCCCCAGTAACTTTCCCTTTGGTAACTGTTAGTCCATTCTTGGGTTCTGTGATTCTGCTGCTGTTTTGTTCCTTCAGTTTTTTTCTTTGTTCTTATACTCCACAGATGAGTGAAATCATTTGATACTTGTCTTTCTCCTCCTGGCTTATTTCACTGAGCATAATACCCTCTAGCTCCATCCATGTTGTTGCATATGGTAGGATCTATTTTCTTCTTATGGCTGAATAATATTCCATTGTGCATATATACCACCTCTTCTTTATCCATTCATCTACTGATGGACACTTAGGTTGCTTCCATTTCTTGGTTATTGTAAATAGTGCTGTGATAAACACAGGGGTGCATATGTCTTTTTGAAACTGGGCTGCTGCATTCTTAGGGTAAATTCCTAGGAGTGGAATTCCTGGGTCAAATGGTATTTCTATTTTTAGTTTTTTGAGGAACCTCCATACTGCTTTCCACAATGGTTGGACTAGTTTACATTCCCACCAGCAGTGTAGAAGGGTTACCCTTTCTCTCTATCCTTGCCATCATTTGTTGTTCTGCCCCCATTATTTTTAATAAATGCAAAGAATTCCAATATCTAGTTACCTATTGATGGATAGCTAGGTTGTTTCCAATCTTATGTTCTTCTGCAAATGCTAAAATTAATAACTTTATACATACATTTGCACATATTTACAAATACATCTGAAAGTTACAAAACAAAGACAATGCCACCATGTGAACATTATCGCTGTTAGCATTGGGTTGTATTTAATCTTTTCTTGTGTGACTGTACCTAGGGGTTACTTAACATGGATACAGTTGTCATGTGCATAAAATCCCTTATGTTGCTTATTTTATTTAACCAGATATTATATTTGCCTGTTATTAAATGACTTACTAAATTAATAAAAATTAGTATGAGAGAATCTCCACGAGGCTTTGCAGATACAGCAGCCCTGAGGGACCGCACATATTCCATTTGAGTGTTTGCACCCAAATTAATGTACTCATTCCCTTGTGTATTTTGGGTGTTTGTAATACCTTGCATTGTAAAGAACGCTCAGGTGGACATGTCTCTAATTAAAACATTTTCAGCATTTGGGTTTATTTCCATAGGAGAGGTGGCAGTGGGAAAAGGGACTCCATGTTTCTCTCCAATGGGGCTGCACCCATAATCACCTGGGACTGCTCAGGGAGTCCCATTAAAACACAAACTGTGGTGTGGCCAAGAGGCAGTGGGGAATAATGGTAACACCTGCTAGTAAAAGCCAAGACAGTGGGAGTTACAGAGGGAAGGTGCTATGTATACAGAGTTAATGACTGCCTACGTTTGGGCAAGCTGGAGTGCGGGCACTTGCAGAGCACCAGGGTCCACGGGGTTGAACTTGTTTGCTCTGCCCTGATTCATATCAAATTAGGGATGGCTGTTGAGTAGAGATGGGTTGGTGTGAATAATTCAAGATTCTCAGACTCTAAAAGGACTGTTGAAGGGAAGGAGAGGCTCAGTTAAGGAGAAGATGTATTTTTTTAAAGGATAAGATTTCAGAAAAGATACAGAAAAAGTTAAACACCAAAGGACATGGATGTAATTGACAGTTGTCCTTTCTCCCTTATCTGGAGAGAACGGCGGGGGGGCCTCTGTGGATCTGGGTGCTTGAGGAAGTGCTGTCACCAGGCAGCACTGACCCCGTGGGTCTGATGGAGAGGTACCTGGCCCCCAGCAGTCCTCTCCTGCTTGCCTCCCCAGCTCCTAGCCACTGCAGAGTGCTCAGGAGCTCCCCACCCAGTGCAGTATGCCGGGTCCCAGACTCTGGCTGTCTGCAGTACTTTTTCCCCAAAGAGGTCTCAGGCAATTGCTAAAATCCAGGCATTTGGCTTCCATCTCTTCTTGGCATAGTGCTCAGCCTGACAGCTAAGTTGGGTGTGCTTTTTTCCTGGGAAGGCATCCCGACTTGGGGAGCTTAGCTCTCTGGAACCCAGAGAAATATAACTATATGCCCCCATGTTGATCCAGCAGTGTTCCTGGCTGGGCCCCTGTTCCCTGTAAGGAGTCTGAGGGGAGCAGAGCCATTACCCGCAGACCTCAGGATCACAGCCGTCCCTCCCCCCTCAGTATGCCACCAGCTGCTGCCTGGCAGCTGGAAACGGCTTTCCGGGAGTGCCGGGCACTTTTCACAGTGGGCGCTTCTCTGATCACTAACCAGAGCAGGTAGGCAGGTCTCAGGAAGTCCACCTAGCCAGGGCATTTGTGAGGCCCGCATGGCCTTTCCTTAGCCCGGCTCTTCCCAGCAGGGCCCCAGAGCCTACCTCCAGGCTGTGCCAGCTTGTTGGGACCCGTTTCTCCTAATCTCTCTCTGCTGCTCTTCCATCCATCAAGCAGAATGCTTTCTGGTCCCCTGACAACGTGCTGAGCTATCTGGCTTCCCTGACTTGTTCACACTCTCCTTTATGCTCAGCTACTCGGTTCCTCTTTCTGCAGGTTCTAAGGCTTCCCAGTGACACTGTTTGGTCCATTTTAAGTACCACCTTCTCCTTGAAGCCTTCATCACATCCTCTGGCTATTAGTGGTACCTGATGTCATCTGAATTTTCCCAGTAGTTTATCTGTCCTCCTCCTCTGGCTGCTGGGACTCAGGCTGCCTTCCCTTGTGCTGTGGCTGTGTGCACAGAATGGTGCATAGTTTTCCCACTAGACCAGACCCCTAGTGAGCAGGCTTTCCTCTCCCCACATTCCCTCCCTATCTAGCAGGGGCACCGCATGTGCATACCTGTGTGTGGATGTGAAACAGGGTGGTGGTGGGTGGGCAGGCACATGGGTAGGTGGGTGGGCAGGCACATGTGTAGGCGGCTGGACAGGAGAGGGGGTGGCACACACTGGTCCCATGGACTGTGGTGTCCGTGGTGTCATTTTGCCCAAGACTGATTGCCCCAGGTCAGCCCCTGCTGGGTTCCTCCCCACCATCTCCCTCCCCACTATGAAGATAGAATTCAAATATATTTTTAAGAGTTTGTTATATTTGTCAAATGAATTTGATGTTTCTTGTTCTTAATTTAAAAATCCTGACAGCAGAATACTTAGTATTTCTTCAAGACAAATAGAATCTACAGTGAGCTGCCTTTTCCTCATGTTCGACATCTTGCCTGATTGGTTTTTGTCCTTTGTAGACTCGGGCTCTCCGTGAAAGCAAGGGCCCCCATCCTAAATTCAGCACAGCACCTGCCACACAGCAGAGTCTCTGCAAATCCTGAACTAAATTGCACGGTGGGTGAGCCGAGGAGCCCTTGGGCCTCTGCCGCTTGGAGAGGGCCCTGTAGGTGTGCTAAAGGGGGTTCTCAGCTGGGCAGAAGAGTGAGGCTGGTGTGCCTACCAGATGTCCCCTCTGCTGTGGCCGCCCCCTTTAGTCTTGCAGTCTGGGACCAGGCTCCCCTCTCCCTCTGCAGAGGCTCCCCTGGGGGCAAGCATGGACTCAGACCTGGTTGCAGATGGCCCTCCCCACTAGGACTGTGCAGTAGGCATCACTGGCAGAGCACCATCTGGGTGCCAGGCAACTCGCCCTGCTGGGGGGATGTGCCAGGTCCACCCTGCCCCCTCTCCCCACCTACCCCTGCTGTTGAGGAAGTCACAGCCAGCCACTCCCCACCAGGGAGTGGTTTCCATGGACAAAGCACCAGTTTGGTGGCTGGAAGAAACCCAGGCCTCTTGGGGTCTACACATGTGTCCAGAGAGTTTTTCTAACTTCCTTTGATCCTCATAGCAACTTGGAAGGAGGGAAGGGGTTCTCACCTGGCAATGGAGAAACTGAGGCTCAGAAAAGAGAAGTGGCTTGCCCAGGCTTGCACATCTAGGGGAGCTGGGATTTGAACCTCAGTGTCTTGACTCTCTTAACTCCAGCATTTCTCAAATATTAATATGCCATAAAAAAAAAACTCTTAAAAATGCAGGTTTCTAGGCTCTGTTCCAAGAGATTCTGTAGTATGGCCCAGAAACCTGTATTTGTAACAGATTCCCCCAGGTATTCCCAGTTCTCTCTTAAAGAAACTCTCCCCTAACCATATGGCTTCTCCTTACATAGCTGCATGGAGAAATTGCCTCCCCCTGGGTCAGCTCCATTCTGGAGGGGAGGCAGCCTCGGAACCAGGCAGACTGGGTATGAGACTCCGGCTCCATGGTTGGGCAGCAGCGTGATGTGGAGTTTGCTGTCTCATGTCTCTGCACCTCGGTGTTTCATTGGTGAAATGGAGCTAATAACTCCAGTCTCACAGACTTGTTGCGAGAACTAAGTTAAATAATGTATATAAAGAGCTGTTTATGTTGTGTTTGACTAAAAAAAGAACCCAAATTTCTCCTAAATAAGTCATGTATCTCTCTTCATGCCCCTTTTTTGTGGCTTTTCCTTCCTGGAAACCCTTTCCCCCATCTCTCCTCGTAACTAAGTGTTGCTGGTCCGGTCAGTTGTAATAGCCCATGACTAGTGTCTCATTACCTTCTAAGGTGTGCAAGGAAGCCCCCACCCTGGGTTTTGGACAGGTGTCTACCTCCGCTCAGGTTCTAACTTCTGTGCCTTCTGGAGTTTGAGAATTAACAGAACTGCCTTAGCTCACTCAGAAAATGCCTAGAACTTCTAGGTTTTGTTTCGGTTTTGGTTTTTCCTTTTCTGTAATTTGTACATGTCAACAAAATCCTCCTGATGCCTCACAACCACCCACCCAGGTCATTTCCTTTGTAGGGGTTCTGAAGGCAGACCCTGTAGGTTGAGGTGGACTGCAGGAGAGGTTTTATCCAGCTGCATCCTGAGTTCATTCTCAACTTGCTGGCTTCATCAACCCATAACTTACTTTGCTGTGGGAAGTCTGAATTCAAGCTAGAGAAGGTAGACACTCTGGGTTGGAAGGAACTTTGGAGATCGGGACACCCTGTGCCTCGCTGGACACTTCAGTTGTCGATGGGCTGGTGCTTGAATTCCTCCAGGGATGGGGTTCTCATCTCCCCATGGGAGGCAGTGGCATCAACTGCAGTTTTATGTGTTGATTCCTCCTGCTGCTCGGAGAAGTTCAGGAAGTTTCTCCGAACCAGGTATTCTGGGAGCAAGTGGAGCAGGCAGGGTGAATGTAGTAGCACATTCTATTTACTGAGGCTGGGATGTGCCAGAGTTTATCAAGATAGGCACGCAGACTCTGGAGTAGGGTTATAATGTGAGCGTGATATCAAACAGCAGATGGGCTCTGGAGTTGGATCACCCCAGCACACTATCTCTTACATAGACTTTACAGTTTGATAACTGCCTTAATGCACTTTACGTTCAGACCCTGCAGGCCTGAATGAAGTCCCCCATTCCTCCCTGACTAATGGCAGAATGAATCCTAGAATCTGGAGAGGAGCTATGGCTGAGGTTGGGAGCCAGGTGGTCCAGTGGGTAGAGAGGAAGGATGAAGGGATGCAGAATTGGGTGCTTGGAGGATAGATTTGGGGCTGGGTGGAGGTACAGAGGTACAGAGGACTCAACTGATCAAGTCCTGTAATTTGTTTCAGTAAAGGTGAGTTGCTCTTCCCAGGTGATGATACTTCCAGCTTGTTTCATATAAGATTTGTCTCCTGAATCACTAACTAGGGACAAACTCATCATTTTAATTGAAGTGGGGTGCACAGAAGAAAATGTTTCAACTGGTTTAGGGGCTCAGGGTTCCTCCATGGGGGTGGGGGCTGAAAGATGGGATTTGGGAGGACTAACTGCAGGAGGAGGACAATGTGCTGTCCTCAGGGGTTCTGTTTTCCAGCTCTTTGCCTCTTTTTCAGCACTTTCTTTCAGCAGTGGAATTGGAAATACTCATAGAATGGCCTGTGTGATGGGTGGTTTCTCCAGCCTGCCACTGTTGTAGACTCTTTCCTGGGCATGTGGGGAGAGGGCTGTGCCAGCTGGCATTACAGCTGAACTCTCAGAACCCACATTTCAAAGCAATCACTGACAAAAAAAATTAGACTTAGCTGCACAGCTCATAAATACTTCCAGATACACGGCCACAGGCCCCCCAAAAATGCTCACACAGTACCCTGGGTCCATGGGTGAGTTGCCATACCTGCCCCCACGCCATCCGGGGTCCTCTGGGGGCATTACCATGTGAAGGGGAGAATTCTCAGCCTGGGGATCAGACACCCAGGTTCTTGTCCTCCATTTCTAATCCCTTCCTGTGGGACCCTGGGCAGGTCACTTAGCCTCTCTGGGCCTCATTCTCTCCTCTTTGTTGGAAGTGATGATGTCTACATTATAGGTTGGTGGGAAGAATCAACTGAGATGAAGTATGCAGAGGTGTTTATAGACTGTAAAGTGCTGGGCAGATCTTAGCTGGGCTATAAGGAAATCCTGTAGAGCCCATTCTTAGTGCCTAAGCCGTCAAGTTAAAGACAAATCAGAGGCTAAACTTAGGGTCTCACTCCCCTGGAGGCAGCATGTGTAGTCTCTCTGGAGACAGAGAGTGGTTCCAGGCCTCCTCCACTGCTTCAGGCCTTGGTTTCATCATCCAGGACATGGGGTAGTACTGCCCCACTCGGACACCTGTCATGAGGAGTGAGCAAGAGATCATGCAGGTGGGTGCTCGGCCAGGGCCTGGTACGCAGGTGCAGCTGTAACACTAACACTGTACCAGGAAGGACTTTGAGAGTTTATCACTGAAGATGAGGTTCCATGATGATTTGTTGGCGACTGCTGGCCCCTGATTTAAACCCTTAACATACTGATTTGCTTCCAGTCTTTTGCTCACACAGACAGTGCTGCAGTGAAAAAGCTAAGTTCACCTTTTGTTTTACGTTGCTAGACGTGGTTGTGGTGTGTCAATTCAGCAATAAATATTGCTATAGGTAAAGATACCTATGTATATTGCTAGATTCTCCCTGTAGAGGTTGCACATCTTCATTCCCCATAGGATGTGTTATCAAACTGTGATCTTTGCTTCTCTGTGCAAAAATACACACACATCTCAAAGAAACAACACGTTTCACACATAGCTAGCTGCTAAAGTGGCAGCAGGAGGCAAATGGACTCAGGGCAGCGATCTCCTAGGGGGAAACAGGACATAGGAGGAAGCTGGGCAAAGTCCCTATCTTTCCTCCCTCATGGTCCTATGGGCTGTTCAGAGGCACATCTGTATTAGTTCCCCTGTATTAGTTTCCTGTGGCTGCTGTAACAAATTAGCACAGATGGAGTTGCTTAAAACAACAGGAACTTACTCTCTCATTTTTTCTGGAGGTCTTCAGTCTTAAATCAAGGTGCTGCTAAGGCTGTACTCCCTCTGAAGGCTCTAGGGGAGAAATCTTCCTTGCCTCTTCCAGCTTCTGGTGGTCCCAGACATTCCTCAGCTTGTGGCTGCATCCCTCCACTCTCTGCCTCTATCTTGACGTGGCCTCTTCTCTGTGTGTCTGTCCAAATTGTCCTCTTCTTTCTCTTAGAAAGACACCAGTCATCAAATTTACAGCCTGCTCTAAATACAGGATGATTTTTAGCTTGAGATCATCCACTAATACATCGGCAAGGACCCTATTTCCAGGTGGACAAGAATTCTGGGGGAAGCAGACATAATGTAGGAGGGGGCACGGGGAGGGCTGTACAATGCAGAGAAGACAAGTAGTGATTCTATAGTATCTTACTACGCTGATGGATGGTGACTATAATGGGGTATGTGGTGGGGATTTTATGATGGGGTGAGTGTAGAAACCATAATGTTGCTCTTGTAATTGTAGATTAATGATACCAAAAAAAAAAAAGTTCTTGGAGGAAAAAAAAAGAATTCTGGGGACACTGTTCAATCAGTTATACAACCCACCTGGACAAGTGCTGCATGGGGAACAGGCAGCACCTGCTTTGTCCCCTCCCAGCTCATCCTGCATCAGTAGCTGTTGAGGTAACTCACTGCATTAGTGTTCTAGGGCTGCCATAGTCAAAGACCATAGACCGGGGTGCCTAGACAACAGACATTTGTTTCTCACAGTTCTGTAGGCTGCAAGCCCAAGCCTAAGGGGTCCCACATTTGGGTCTCCTGAGGCCTCTCTCCTTGGCTTGCAGATGGCTGCCTTCTCACTGCCTCCTCATAGGGCCTTTCCTCTGGGCATACCCATCCCTTACATGGCATCTCTTCTTATATGGACAGCATTCAGGTTGGATTAGGCCCACCCTAATGCCCTCATTTTAACTGAACCACCTTTTTAATGACCTCACCTCCAAATACAGTCACAATCTGAGCTATGGTGTCTCGGGTTAGGACTTGAATATATGAATTTGGGGTGGGTGGGGAACAACTCAGCCCACAATACTCATTATTTGCATTACCTCTGATCTTCCTTGGTGACTGCTTCTTGGAAGACCCCAAACTAACATCAGACTCTCTTCCCCCAAACCCACACTCACCTCTTTTATTCTGTATATTAGCACCATCCCTTTTCCTTAATAGCATTTCCACAATTGTATGTACTTAATTTATTACATTTTTTGTTCTGTTTACCCTATCTGATGGAAAACTGCATTAGGGTAAGAACCACATATAAAATGGATTCACTGTTATGCCTTGATGCCTGGCATAGTGCCTAGTATGAAGTGGGCATGTGACCAATATTTATTGAATGGGAGTATTTTTTCTGCCTCTCAAATCATCTAATGATGCAGATACCACTGTCAGCATGTTTTGTGTCTTGTGATTTTTGGTGGAAGCCAATTATTTGAAACCAAGAAATCAAACTTCCCTGAAAAGACATGATGAGCCTTAAAATCGCAAATAATCAGGACACCCTGGAAATCAGAGTGAAGCCACTTTGAAAAATTCTTAAGACCTGACAGAATGTGACACTTCAGACAGTGCTGATGAGACAGGGGCCTTGGGTGTAGTCAGACTAAGGTGAGGGCCTCCGGAAAAAGTAAGGCAGGATATTTACAGTCAAACCAATGTAACAATATAAAGGATGGCCAACTAGGAATGTAAACATGTTCAGTGAGATCAGTTAAAGGTCAAAAGGCCAGGAGCAACTTGGCCTGGAATGTCTGAGTGTTCTGCAAGGGTACCTCAGCATAACCCATGACTTCACTGTATCTCAACTGTAAACAGCCCTAGCAAAGAGACAATAACCCAGCCCACCTTGGGGGCAGGGCACATGGTACAAGTCTGCACCCCTAGCCCTTTACCCACATTCCTGAAAATCGTCAATGAACTGTAAATACCCTAGACAACGCACCACCCTGAGCTCTCTTGTCCCCTCCTGGTGTAAGGCAGGAGCTCTTTCCTCTCACTTTATTTCTCAATAAAAGCCTCTCCCTGGCTCTCCTACCTTGGGTGTTTGCTAAGTTCATTCTTTGGCTTTGTAAACAAGAACCCCAGCTTCACTGAGAGAAAGCAGGAATTCAGAGGAGCTGATTTTCAAAGGGAATCTTCATGGGAAACTAGCAGAGGACCCCAAGACCTGGCCCAATAAAATTAGCCTTTTCATGCCTATAAGCAAACAAGGCTTCTGAGGGACATTCAGAAATCTAAGTTAGAGGGAGAGAAGAGAGGAAGAACACCTTTGCCTTGGAATCTGCCATTGCAGGACTCACTCAGCAGGGTTTCCTAGCTGTGTACTTCTTTAGATCCTGGCTCTGAGCTGTTTTATCTCCTCCAACACCTTTAGCACAAGGCCAACTTCCCCACACTCTGGTTTAAGTGAAAGAAGAAACAAAACTGTCTTCAGCTTATGGGTGAGCTAAAGGGCCAATGTACCTGGCTTGGTGTTTGCTCTTCCTTTGTGTTGTTAATTTTGTGTTCTTTTAGGTTTCTTTCATTTTGGACTGCAGTACACTATACAGGACTTGTTCAGTAATATTAAGTCTCATAAAGATGTTTCTGGTGGCAGTGAAGAGGCAGTATTGCACAGTGATTAATCCATGGTTTCGGACGCTATATTGGTCAAGATAGATGAGGTCATGGTGCAGTAACAAACACCACCCAAATTCCATTCATGCAATTTGGTGGTCATAGGCTGCTCAGGCTGCTAGAACAAAATATTGGAGGCTGAGTGGTTTAAACAACAGAAACTTATTTCTAACAGTTTTGGAGGCTAGGAAGTCCAAGGTCAAGGGACCAGCAGATTTGGTGGCTGCTGAGAGCTCTCTTCCTAGCTTTCAGTGGCCAACTTTTTAATGCATCCTTCCCATGGCATAATAGCATTCAAGAGAAGAAGTTCTTGGGTGTGTTTTCTTATAAGCACATGAATTCTTCATGAACCAGCATAAACTTAATCACATCCCAAAGGCCTCACCTCCAAATATCATCACAATGCATTTTGAGGGGACACAGACATTCAACCTGTAACAGTGCCCCTCCTTGGTCACCTGGGGCTATGCTCCGATCATTCTCCCATTGCAACCCAGGCTCACAGAGCCATAACCATCTGGGACATTGCCATTCAGCAGAGCAGAGGGAAAAAGAATGTTTTAAGCTAAGCACTGACCTCTGCCTTCAAGAGGCACATGTCCCTTCTGTAAACAAACATTTCCTTGAACAAAAGCAAGTCACAACAGTGGAATTTAGTCAGAGCAGAAAAATGAAAAAAGGGGAAGATAGCTTCAGGGACATATGGGATAACATCAAACAGACTAATATTTGCATTATAGGGCTCCTGGAAGGAGAAAGAGGGAGAAAGGGGCAGAAATCTTATTTGATGAAATAATGGTTGAAAGCTTCCCTAACATGGTGAAGGAAATGGACATCAAGATCCAGGAATCCCAAAGAGTTCCAGAAAAGGTGAACCTAAAGAGATCCACACCAGGACACATTAATTAAAATGTCAAAATTTAAAGACAAGAAGAGAATATTAAAAGCATCAGGAGAAGAGCAACTTGTTATATATAAGGAAACCCTCAAAAGACTACTAAGATTTTTCAGTGCAATTTTGTAGGCCAGGTGGAAGTGACATGATATATTCAAAGTGCTGAAAGAAAAAAAATTTCAAGCAGCAATACTCTACCCAGGAAAGTTATCATTCAGAATTGAAGGAGAGAGAAAGATTTTTTCCAGACAAGCAAAAACTAAAGGAGTTTATCATGGTAAACTGCCTTACAAGAAATACTAAAGGGTCCTCTTTAAACTGAAAAGAACGGGCAATAATTACTAACAAGGACGCATATGAAAAATACATTTCACTGGAAAAGTAAATATATAGTAGAGGTAGTGGGTTAATTACTTATAAAGCTACTATGAAGGTTAAAAGACAAAAGTTGTAAAAATAATTATCACAATAATTAGTTAAAGGATACACAAGATACAAAGATGTAAACTGTGACATGAAAAATATAAAATGTTGGGGGAAGGAGAGTAAAAATGTTTTAGAATGGGACCAAACTCAAGTGGTTATCAACTTAAGATAGGTGGTTATAGAGGTAAGTTGTTACATGTAAACCTCATGGTAACCACGAAGCAAAAAACTATAGTAAAGACATAAAAGAGAAAGAGAAAGGAATATAAGCGTACAATTCAAAGAAACTCATCAAACCACAAAAAAAGAGAGCAAGATGGTGTTGGCAAAACTGGACAGCTACATGTAAGAGAATGAAACTGGATCATTGTCTAACCCCACACACAAAAGTAAACTCGAAATGGATCAAAGACCTGAATGTACGTCATGAAACCATAAAACTCTTAAAAAAAAACATAGGCAAAAATCTCTTGGACATAAACATGAGCAACTTCTTCATGAACATATCTCCCCAGGCAGGGGAAACAAAAGCAAAAATGAAGAAATGAAACTATATCAAGCTGAAACGCTTCTGTACAGCAAAGGACACCATCAATAGCACAAAAAGGCATCCTACAGCATGGGAGGATATATTCATAAATGACATATCCAATAAGGGGTTGACATCCAAAATACATAAAGAGCTCATGCACCTCAACAAACAAAAAGCAAATAATCCAATTAAAAAAATGGGCACAGGATCTGAACAGACACTTCTCCAAATAAGAAACTCAGATGGCCAACAGGCACATGAAAAGATCCTCCACAAGGCTAATCATCAGAGAAATGCAAATTAAAACCACAATGAGATATCACCTCAGACCAGTTAGGACGCCATCATCCAAAAGACAAACAACAACACATTCTGGCGAAAATGTGGAGAAAGGGGAACCCTCCTACACTGCTAGTGGGTATGTAAACGAGTTCAAGCATTGTAGAAAGCAGTATGGAGGTTCCTCAAAAAACTTAAAATAGAAATACCATTTGACCCTGGAATTCGTCTCCTAGGAATTTACCCAAAGAAAACAGGATCCCAGGTTCAAAAAGACATATGCACCCCTATATTTATTGAGGCACTACTCACAACAGCCAAGATATGGAAGCAACCTAAGTGTCCATCAGTAGATGAATGGATAAAGAAGAGGTGGCACATATACAAAATGGAACACTATTCAGCCATAAGAAGAAAACAAATCCTCCATTTGCAACAACATGGATGGAGCTAAAGGGTATTATGCTCAGTGAAATAAGCCAGACGGAGAAAGACAAGTACCAAATGATTTCCCTCATTTGTGGAATATATCAACAAAGCAAATCTGAAGGAACAAAACAGCAGCAGACTCACAGACTCCAAGAAGCGACTAGGGGTTACCAAAGGAGAGGGGCGTGTGGGAGGGAGAAGGGGATTCAGGGTGTTATGATTGGTGCACATGGTGTGTGTGAGGTCACGGGGAAGACAGTGTAGCTCAGAGAAGACAAGTAGGGACTCCATGGCATCGTGCTATGCTGATGCACAGCGACGGCAATGGGGTATGGGGGGACTCGATAATATGGGTGAATGTAGTACCCACACTGTTTCTCTTGTGACACCTTCAGAGCGGTGTATATCAATGATACCTTAATAAAAAAGAAAAAAAAAGTTCACATTATACCAACTGACTTTTATGAAAGACTTAAATGCTTTTCCTTTTCCTTTTTCTTTTTTGCTGTCTCGCCAGAGGGTCTCGTGCTGAGTACCTGGTGTCCGCGGCGGCCGCGCTGGCCGAGCTGGCTGGGGGGCCACCGCGGCCTGGGGGGGCCCTGAGCCGCGAGCCCTGAGCTTGCCATTCGCGCGCCGTCTCCCGGCAACTTCGGAACGCGCGCCGCCAGCACACAATGCCCGCCCGCCTCTAGCCCAGGCGCGCTAGCGAAGGCAGGCAGTCTGGCAGAGGGAGCCACGGAAGCCGCTCGCCCGCCGGACAGAGTTCCCTGATGGCTCCCGATGGGAGGTTTTATGAGCAAGCTCCGCCCCCCGCAGCCCGCCCTCGTCCCGGAGGCCAGGAGCCGGCGGAGAGGCCGTGACCGCCGCCAGCCCGCGCGCCCGGCCTTCCTCGCAAGCCCCGCCCTCCCCGCAAACCCCGCCTCGCCTACTCCCTGGACCCACCAAGATTCCATTCAGCCCTCAGTCCCCACTCGTTTCCTCGGGTCCCCTCGGAGGCCTTCCCGCCGGTAAGACGCGCTGACCCTCCCCAGACCGAGGACTTGACTTTGAAAGTTTTTTTTTCTTAAGTCCTAAGTGGTGGGTTCTGTGCTGTTTTCACCTCTTCAAACACCTTGGTGCGCGTCCGCCGTGTCCTGCCTCCCTTTAGCCTTTACTATGAGATGTGCTGCCAGAACTGTTCCCTTCTTTCAGTTCTTTCTTTTGGGGTCATTTTTCTATTCCTTTTATTTTTAGTTTTTAATTTTTTTGGTAATACTAGTGTACAGTTACATGAGCAACATTGTGCTTACTAGACACCCCCATCAAGTCCCCCCCACATACCCCATTACAGTCACTGTCCATCAGCATAGTAAGATGCTATAGAGTCAGTACTTGTCTTCTTTGTGTGCTATACTGCCCTCCCCGTGCCCACCCTCCTACATCATGTATGCTGATCCTAATGCCCCTTATTCCCCTTCTCCCTCCCTCCCCACCCACCGTCCCCAGTCCCTTTTCCTTTGGTATCTGTTAGTCCATTCTCGGGTTCTGTGAGTCTGCTGCTGTTTTGTGTCTTCAGTTTGTCTTTGTTCTTATGCTCCACAGATGAGTGAAATCATTTGATACTTGTCTTTCTCTGCCTGGCTGATTGCACTGAGCATAATACCCTCCAGCCCCATCCATATTGTTGCAAATCCTTCTTTCAGTTCTTAAAGCTCTGAACTTTAATACAGTATGGGTTTAGCAGAATACTTGGTAAATCACTTAAAATATCCCTGCTTCAGGTGAGAATAACTTCTGTCTGTAAAGTATAGTACTCTAATAGGTTTTGTTACTTTTTTATCTTTGGACCGATAAATTATATCAACTGAGCTCATAGAGGTGTACCCAGGAAACCTCCTTGATGGATATAACTTGGCTGATAAAGATGATTAGATTAAAAAGACTTGTGTTTTTGTTTAGTCCCAGTAGCTGAGTGATAACAAAATTCAAAACTTCGGTGACAACACTAGATCCTTGATAAGTACATTTATTTGAAAAGGTGAGCATTCAGGTTTTTAAAATGTTTGACTTTGGATGTATGTTTCTGATGACTGAACATAAGAGATTGAAGGATTCTAAAATTTGTCCCTGCACGTCCTTATGCACTCTTTTCTTCCACTGTAGTTTTACTAGTGTGGGCAGTTTTTCAATTTTCCCCTCAAAGTTGTTGAATCCATTGCAGGGACAGCTGTTAAGTACCTGCCACTTCCTGCCCTTAGGTGAAACGGGGAAAGTTGCCATAAAAATGCCGTGTTTTGTATTGCTTAGAGGCTTAAGCTCTCTGGAAAGTAACTGAACACACATGGTTCTTAAGGAATTTAAATTTTCTGTCATTCTTCTAAGCTGCTTTGATTCCATAATGTGTCTCCCATTCTCCACAGGGACTGTGGGACTTCACCACACCACTTTGGCATAACACCTCCAAGACGATACCCAGTCCAGCAGGCCCAGTATTCCTGTGTGCTTCCCACGCTGTGCCGGAATGGCGGTCACAGGAAGCGTGTGCTGTCTCCTGGTAATTCCAGAGTGGTGTGCAGGCCTTCAACAGTGAGGATCGCTCCTCCCGGGAGCAACCTGGCTCGTTTTCCAATGTGAGCATTGCTGGAGGAACAGACTCCCAGTGTGTCCACTTTATTCTCCTGCAGTTGTTCATCTGAGAGAATAACTAACTCAAAGAAAGGAAGAAGCTCCTTATGTGAAGGAGAAATCTCAAGTTCTAGTTATTGAGCCATTTTTTATTTTTTGGGTTTTTCCCAAGACTGTAGCTTTAACAGCTAAGGGCAATTTGTGTGAGTGTATAAATTACTCTTTTCCTTTTTGGATAGCTTCTGATTTCCAGCACCTGAAGTTCATGCTATGTAGCATGATGATCAGAATATCTTAATGCTAGAATCCTGTTTTCTGTTACAGAGCACTGCAGACCCCAGACCCGTGGTCAAAGGAGGCTGTTCTGCTTGCCCTGGAACATTGGAAGAGGAAGAGAAGGACAGTGGAGGAGGAGGAAGACCAAACATCTGCTGCTGGTCAGGAGGAGAAAAGAAGGTAACATGCCCTGCAGAGTACTCAACGTGCCTCCCACACGGGCTCCTGGGATTTGTTGAAAGAAGAGATCAATCCCCAAAAGAATCAGAGGCCACCTCCTGGGTGTGAACAGCAGGTCCCCTTCTTTGGGTTTCATGGAAGAGCTTGGTAACAAGAGCTTTAATGCTATACCTTTCATTAGGCACAGGTTACGTACATTTTATAATATACCTCTTCCATAAGTAATAGAGAAAAGCCGACAGTTACTGGCCACATCAGTTTCATACTTTTGATATAAATGTGTTAAATTTTATTTTGAGAGAATGCTGAAAGTCTTCCCCTTGTGGTGGTCAGTTATTTGGGTGACCATCAGCTTAGGTGTCATGTTTGTGCTGAAGGAAATTCTTAGCAAAGAACAGTGAAGACTGGAATATGGTAACTTTATGAGTAATGAGAGTAAAACCCGTTTCATTATTTGGATTTTGAAAATGTAACGAAAATAGAGGAAGCAGTCTGTTTCCTCGATGGAAAGCCAGGAAGTTGAACGTGCTGAGCAAGCTGCAGAACTGCTTGTGGCTTTCCAAGGAGTCAGTTAAGGATTCCACTCATTTTCTTGTAACTCAGCAAATTCCAAGACCCACCATGTGCCAGAGCCTACTCCAGGGACTGTGGATAGAGCAGTGAGCAAGAAAAAAGTCTCCTGGGACTTGGGTAATCAATGAAACAGGGTAATTATAGATTGTAAGCATATAAAGATTTTTAAAAAGCAGTGCTATAAAAGGGTCATGAGAAAGGGGGAGCTCTGTATATACGGTGGTCAAGGAAACATGCTCTGAGGAGACAATGGGCCCTACATTTGAGAAATAGAACCAGTGTCCTCAGGTTCACAGCTGGCCATCTTTGATACTGTAGATGGCAAAATTAGGTAAGGAAATACTAATAATTGCAAGTGTGTTCATTGGAAGATTGGTTGGAAGTAACATTGGAAGATCAGGTAATGAATACTAGGGATATGCTTTACAAGTGAGCAGTCTGAGCTCATGTCAGCCAACTAAGCAGGAGTGGCAGAGGGAGATGGTGTGTTGGAGGTCAGAGAGAAAATAACTATTCTTATGGTCAAAACAGGTTTCTCATGTTCTCCAGGTTGGTGATTTGTCTAGACCCCAGTGAGCCTGTAACTGAGGGCTCTGTATTGTCTTGCCCATAATTGGAATAAGCAGTGATTATGTGCACCATGCGCAGGCCCTTATCTGTGACCTGTGAAGTTCTTCTCTTACAGGCTGAACTAAGTGAAAGCACTGGGGGATGTGTGTAGGTGGGTCGCTAAAGTGTTTTTTTGTCTTTAGTTTATGGATGGTAGGATATTAAATTTGTGATTGAAGTGCTTTGGTGAGAAGTTAGCAAATAATCAGTACACCTGAGTAGTTCAAAAGGTCTTGATGCATTTTTATACTTTTCTTATTAGATTAGGACAGTCCTAGAATAAACTGAGCTTCCCGAATCTTAGAGATCTGAAGCAACCTTTTCTTGTCTAGCATGAACCTATGTTTGGTAGAAAGAGTATAAGATCCCAGGAATATGAGAGTATGCTTTGAAGAAGAAGAAGTATCATCTAACTGAGGGATTGCGATTTGTCACAGGTGCCATGACAGCAGTGGGAGTGGCCATTCAGCTTTTAAGCCCAAGGTGGCCAACGGAGTCTCTGCTGCTTTTGTGTCTGAGTAAGTGAGAATCCATCTGGGTGAGGTTTCCTGTTTGGGAAAAGGTCATTGTCAGACTTACTGACCTGTAAGTTTTCCTCTTTGAAATCAGAGGGGAACATTCTGAGTAACTTGCCACAATAACTATTTTCTCTAATTCCTTTTACTATTTTTCATTAATATGCATAAAATATGCTAAGGCTAAGAGGGTTTGTAGATACACTGAATAACCAAGTATGTAACAAAAAGATCACAAGGTTTGTGCAATGGATAGAATGTAGCAGTACGAAATTTAAGAAAAATGTGAGATTTCTGCATTTGAGCTTGATTATATTTGAGGAAGAATTGGCTGGGAGGGAAAGAGGCTGGAAATGTATGTGAAAAGACTTGGGGTAACTTACATTTTTTAAAATTTTGGTATCATTATTCTACAATTACATGAAGAACATTATGTTTACTAGGCTTTCCCCTTCACCAAGAGCCCCCCACATACCCCTTCACAGTCACTGTCCATCTGTGTAGTAAGATGCTGTAAAATCACTACATGTCTTCTCTGTGTTGTACAGCCCTCCCCGTGCCCCCCTCGCACTATACATACTAATTGTAATGCCCTTTTTCTTTTTCCCCGCCCTTATCCCTCCCTTCCCACCCATCCTCCCCAGTCCCTTTCCCTTTGGTAACTGTTAGTCCATTCTTGGGTTCTGTGATTCTGCTGCTGTTTTGTTCCTTCAGTTTTCGTTTGTTCTTACACTCCACATATGAGTGAAATCATTTGGTACTTGTCTTTCTCCACCAGGCTTATTTCACTGAGCATAATACCCTCTAGCTCCATTCATGTTGTGAATGGTAGGATCTGTTTTTTCCTTATGGCTGAGTAATATTCCATTGTGTACATTTACCACATCTTCTTAGTCCATTCATCTACTGATGGACATTTAGTTTGCTTCCATATCTTGGCTATTGTAAATAGTGCAGCAATAAACATAGGGGTGCATCTGTCTTTCTCAAATTGGAGTGCTGCATTCTTAGGATAAATTCCTAGGAGTGGAATTCCTGGGTCAAGTGGTATTTCTATTTTTAGCCTTTTGAGGAACCTCCATACTGCTTTCCACAATGGTTGAACTAATTTACATTCCCACCAGCAGTGTAGGAGGGTTCCCCTTTCTCCACAACCTTGTTGTTTGCCTTTTCAATGATAGCGATCCTTACTGGTGTGAGGTGATATCTCATTGTGGTTTTAATTTCCATTTCTCTGATGATTAGCAATGTGGAGCATCTTTTCATATGCCTGTTGGCCATCTGGATTTCTTCTTTAGAGAACTGTCTATTCAGCTCCTCTGCCCATTTTTTAATTGGATTATTTGCTTTTTGTTTGTTGAGATGTGTGAGCTCTTTTATATATTTTGGATGTCAGTCCTTTACTGAATCTGTCATTTATGAATCTATTCTCCCATACTGTAGGATACCTTTTTGTTCTATTGATGGTGTCCTTTGCTGTACAGAAGCTTTTTAGCTTGATATAGGCCCACTTGTTCATTTTTGTCTTTGTTTCCCTTGCCTGGGGAGATATGTTCATGAAGAAGTCACTCATGTTTATGTCCATGAGATTTTTGCCTATGTTTTTTTCTAAGAGTTTTATAGTTTCATGACTTACATTCAGGTCTTTGATCCATTTCGAATTGACTTTTGTATATGGGGTTAGACAGTGATCCAGTTTCATTCTCTTACATGTAGCTGTCCAGTTTTGCCAGCACCATCTGTTGAAGAGATTGTTATTTCCCCATTGTATGTCCATGGCCTCTTTATCAAATATTAGTTGACCATATAGTGTAAAGTGGTTCAGGGAAAGGGAGCTAGTGTCTTAGAGGAGTGTAAGATGGCCTGATCTACAAGATGTGGCTTTTGTAGTAAAAGAAAACAGTACTTTTATCATGGAACATGAAAGTAGGACATTAGTTACTGAGAATGAGATAAAATGAGTGTTTATTCACAGAGTAAAAACAGGAGAAAAATTGGGGTGTAAGGAGCAAGCCTGTGGAAAAAGCTAAATTAAGGAAAAACACCCAATTTTCTTTCAAACAGCCCCTTAAATCCCCCCACCTGCCCCAGATGGGACATGGTTGTATTGAAATCCTTATGCAGGAGCACCAGTTAAAATAATTTGAACAAATACCTCAAAGGAATGAAAATAAGCTCAAATCCTAAAATGAAAATTACATATAGCATGCAGCTCTTTGGTTTGTATTTAGGAGTTATATTCAGCAGTGTATTGAAAACCTGAAATTTTCATGCGAAGTATATGTGAAAAATGGAAGCAAAAATTAGACTTCTGCCCTAAATTTTCCCCCAAAAGGAGCAAGCCCTATATATAACCTTAATTATTGAAGATATAAATATATTTGGAACTCATTTTGTATCATTATATTCTACAGTAGTTTTTTAAAACCAGCCTTATTGAGATACAATTAACATGATGAACTGCATGTATTCATAATACACACTTTGATAAGTTTTGACATTTATATATACCCATGAAACTATCACCAAAATTAAAATTAAATATATCATCCCTCTCAAAAGTTTTCTCTTGCATGTAATTTTCCTCCTGCTCTAGCCCCTCACACCCATGCAATCACTAGCCTGGTTTCTGTAACTAGACTATTTTGCATTTTGTTTTTTTATGTAAATGGCATCATATATCATGTGCTCTTTTTTGCCTGAGTTTTTAAAAATTCAACGTAACTATTTTGAGTTTCTTTTTTTTTTTTTTATTCTTTCCTGAGTAGTATGTCATTGTGGGAATATGTCAAAGTTTATCCAGTCATCTGCTGGACATTTGCGCTGTTCCCAGTTTTTAATGAAATAAAGCTGCTAGGAAGATTCATGTACAACTTTGCCACTTCTAGAATTCTTGTGATTTTTTAGAGTATAGCTGGTCAGCTGGGAAAGTCAGGATGAAATAGTGAAAAAAGCAGTTCAAGAGAATTGTAAAATATGTGTGGCCTCAGTGGAACATTAATATCTCTTCTCCTCCATGACTGCTCACTATATTCCATCAAAGCAAAGACCCATGGTCACAGTCAGGATGAATATGTGCCTAAATAAGATTCTATGATATAGTAAAGCATATTGAACTAAATTCTCTGTTGTTTGAAGTTCTAACATCATCATTAATTTCTTTATTCTCAGAGTTCCCATCTAAAACATTGTAGGGAAGATGCCCACACTTCATAATTGTGAATTTTGGAATATAATCATCTATAAATTATTTCTAATCAAAATTTAAAAGTTTCATGTAAAGGGAAGTCATACCCATATGCTTTGGTTTCTAAGATTTTCTGTAAGAAAATCTGTAAGACCAAATTTTTTAGGTCTAAAAACATTTAAGATTCATTACATATCTTTGTATGCTGACAGATGGTAGCTACACTTATCATGGTGATCATTTAATAATGCATATAATTGTCAAGTAACTTTGTTGTGTACCTGAAATCAATATAATATTCTATATAAACGGTAATTCAATTAAAAATGATTTACTACAAACTTCCCTTCAAAACAATGATAATGGAAAACAAATAAGAATATGAAAACTACATTTTCTCAGGGACCTAATAAATACCACAGACTAAAATCATAGGAAAAAAGACTTGGTTGAAAGCTTAACCATCATCTAATCAAGGCTACTTATTTTACACACCTGGAGGTGACACGATTTGCTTTTAAGTAACAAAAGAATATTTGTTAATGACTAAGTAGGTATTCAAACCAGTTTCCAGATTTTTCTGATGTAGTTTTATTTCCATTTATTCCTGTTGCCTTCTCAGTTTTTAAAATGGCTTTGAAATTTGGGGAGATACACAGCATTTTTATGCTAAATTTTTCATGAAAATAGATTTGTATTTTCTTTAGCCAAAAGGTGTTATTTTACCAAGACAAGCTGTCATCACTGTGAAAGCTACACACTTCTATCCATGGAGAAAGAAGTCCAAAGTCTATACTTTCGTTCTTCCTCTAAGTAAAATGTTCTATTTATTTACTTTAATTTAGAGCTGCTCTTGCTGGTAGAAATAACATCAGTTTGCTTTAGATTAAGTGTTCTTTTAAAATGTCATAGCTCTTTTACTTCCTACCTAAACACCCCATTCTCATCCAAAGAACTTTTCTCCATAAAACCTCTTCTGCAGTGTAATAAAAAGAGAAATAGGTTCTTTTAAGTCACATAGTGGAGTATATGCCCTGAAGCAAGAATATTATGCCACTTAGTAAATGTACAGACTTGTGTATGTGAATTTAACTTCCAAAGCTCCTGTTTCATTAGAAAATATACATGATATTCTCTTCTGTGTCAAATTCAAAAGATTTTTGTGAGAAGGAAATGAGATAGATACTTTATGGGAAAGCAGCTTGTAGAATGTAACATGCTATAGACAATGTACTTGTAATTTTTTTTATTTTGGTATCATTAATCTACAATGACATGAAGAACATTATGTTTACTAGGCTCCCCCTTTCACAAAGTCCCCCCACATATCCCTTCACAGTCACTGTCCATCTGCGTAGTAAGATGCTGTAAAATCACTACTTGTCTTCTCTGTGTTGCACAGCGCTCCCCGTGCCTCCCCCACACTATACATGCTAATCGTAATGCCCTCTTTCTTTTTCCCCGCCGTTATCCCTCCCTTCCCACCCATCCTCCCCAGTCCCTTTCCCTTTGGTAACTATTACTCCATTCTTGGATTCTGTGATTCTGCTGCTGTTTTGTTCCTTTAGTTTCCTTTGTTCTTATACTCCACAAATGAGTGAAATCATTTGGTACTTGTCTTTCTCTGCCTGGCTAATTTCACTGAGCATAATAGCCTCTAGCTCCATCCATGTTGTTGTGAATGGTAGGATCTGTTTTTTTCTTATGGCTGAGTAATATTCCATTGTGTATATATACCACATCTTCTTTATCCATTCATCTACTGATGGACATTTAGCTTGCTTCCATATCTTGGCTATTGTAAATACTGCAGTGATAAACATGGGGGTACATCTGTCTTTTTCAAACTGGAGTGCTGCATTCTTAGGGTAAATTCCTAGAAGTGGAATTCCTGGGTCAAATGGTATTCCTATTTTGAGCATTCTGAGGAACCTCCATACAGCTTTCCACAATGGTTGAACTAACTTACATTCCCACCAGCAGTGTAGGAGGGTTCCCCTCTCTCTGCAAGCTCACCAACATTTGTTGTTGTTTGTCTTTTTGATGATAGCGATCCTTACTGGTGTGAGGTGACATCTCATTGTGG
Organism: Manis javanica; assembly: GCF_040802235.1. NCBI lineage: Eukaryota > Metazoa > Chordata > Mammalia > Pholidota > Manidae > Manis > Manis javanica. Next base: position 73,600,194 of record NC_133165.1, read on the forward strand.
TTTTAATTTGCATTTCTCTGATTATTAGCAATGTGGAGCATCTTTTCATGTGCCTGTTGGCCATCTGAATTTCTTCTTTAGAGAACTGTCTATTCAGCTCCTCTGCCCATTTTTTAATTGGATTATTTGCTTTTTGTTTGTTGAGGTGTGTGAGCTCTTTATATATTTTGGTTATCAATCCTTTATCAGATCTGTCATTTATGAATATATTCTCCCATACTGTAGGGTACCTTTTTGTTCTATTGATGGTGTCCTTTGCTGTACAGAAGCTTTTTAGCTTGATATGGTCCCACTTGTTCATTTTTGCCTTTGTTTCCCTTGCGCAGGGAGATATGTTCATGAAAAAGTCACTCATGTTTATGTCCATGATATTTTTGCCTATGTTTTTTTCTAAGAGTTTTGTGGTTTCATGACTTACATTCAGGTCTTTGATCCATTTGGAGTTTACTTTTGTGTATGGGGTTAGACAGTGATCCAGTTTCATTCTCTTACATGTAGCTGTCCAGTTTTGCCAGCACCATCTGTTGAAGAGACTGTTATTTCCCCATTGTATGTCCATGGCTCCTTTATCGTATATTAATTGGCCATATATGTTTCGGTTAATGTCTGGAGTCTCTATTCTGTTCCACTGGTCTGTGGCTATGTTCTTGTTCTGTTCTTGATTACTGTGGCTTTGTAGTAGAGCTTGAAGTTGGGGAGCTTGATTCCCCCCCCCCCCACTTTATTCTTCCTTCTCAGGATTGCTTTGGCTATTCAGGGTCTTTGGCAGTACCATATGAATTTTTGAACTATTTGATCCAGTTCATTGAAGAATGCTGTTGGTAATTTGATAGGGATTGCATCGAATCTGTATATTTCTTTGGGCAGGATGGCCATTTTGACGATATTAATTCTTCCTAGCCAGGAGCATGGGAGAGTTTCCATTTGTTAGTGTCCTCTTTAATTTCTCTTAGGAGTGTCTTGTAGTTTTCAGGGTATAGGTCTTTCACTTCCTTGATTAGGTTTATTCCTAGGTATTTTATTCTTTTTGATGCTATTGTGAATGTAATTGTTTTCCTGATTTCTCTTTCTATTAGTTCATTGTTAGTGTATAGGAAAGCTACAGATTTCTCTGTGTTAATTTTGTATCTTGCAACTTTGCTGAATTCTGATATTAGTTCTAGTTTGCTGTGGAGTCTTTAGGATTTTTTATGTATAATATCGTGTCATCTGCAAATAGTGACAGTTTGACGTCTTCTTTACCAATCTGGATTCCTTGTGTTTCTTTGTTTTGTCTAATTGCCGTGCTAGGACCCTAAGTACTATGTTGAATAACAGTGGGGAGAGTGGCATCCCTGTCTTGTTTGTGATCTCAGAGGAAAAGCTTTCAGCCTCTCACTGTTCAATATGATGTTAGCTGTGGGTTTATCTTATTTGGCCCTTATTATGTTGAGGTACTTGCCCTCTATGCCCATTTTGTTAAGAGTTTTTATCATGAATGGATGTTGAATTTTGTCGAATGCTTTTTCAGCATCTATGGAGATGACCATGTGGTTCTTGTCCTTCTTTTTGTTAATGTGGTAGATGATGTTGATGAATTTTTGAATGTTGTACCATCCTTGCATCCCTGGGATGAATCCCACTTGGTCATGGTGTATGATCCTCTTGATGTATTTTTGAATTCGGTTTGCTAATATTTGGTTGAGTATTTTTGAATCTACATTCATCAGGGATATTGGTCTGTAGTTTTCTTTTTTGGTGGGGTCTTTGCCTGGTTTTGGTATTAGGGTGATGTTGGCTTCATAGAATGAGTTTGGGAGTATCCCCTCCTCTTCTATTTTTTGGAAAACTTTAAGGAGAATGGGTATTATGTTTTCTCTGTATGTGTGATAAAATTATGAGGTAAATCCATTTGGCCCGGGGGTTTTGTTCTTGGGTAGTTTTTTGATTAGTGATTTAATTTTGTTGCTGGTAATTGGTCTGTTAAGATTTTCTGGGTCAGTCTTGGAAGGTTGTATTTTTCTAGGAAGGTGTTCATTTCTCCTAGGTTTTCCAGCTTGTTAGCATATAGGTTTTCATAGTATTCTCTAATAATTCTTTGTATTTCTGTGGGGTCCGTCATGATTTTTCCTTTCTTGTTTCTGATTCTGTTGATGTGTGTTGACTCTCTTTTCCTCTTAATGAGTCTAAGTAGAGGCTTATCTATTTTATTTATTTTCTCAAAGAGCCAGCTCTTGGTTTCATTGATTTTTTCTATTATTTTATTCTTCTCAATTTTATTTATTTCTTCTCTGATCTTTATTATGTCCCTCCATCTGCTGACCTTAGGCCTCACTTGTTCTTCTTTTTCCAATTTCGATAATTGTGACATTAGATCATTCATTTGGGATTGTTCTTCCTTCTTTAAATATGCCTGGATTGCTATATACTTTCCTCTTAAGACTGCTTTTGCTGTGTCCCACAGTAGTTGGGGCTTTGTGTTGTTGTTATCATTTGTTTCCATATATTGCTGGATCTCCATTTTGATTTGGTCATTGATCCATTGATTATTTAGGAGCGTGTTGTTAAGCGTCCATGTGTTTGTGAGCCTTTTTGCTTTCTTTGTAGACTTTATTTCTAGTTTTGTGCCTTTGTGGTCTGAAAAGTTGGTTGGTAGGATTTCAATCTTTTGGAATTTACAGAGGCTCTTTTTGTGGCCTAATATGTGGTGTATTCTGGAGAATGTTCCATGTGCACTTGAGAAGAATGTGTATCCTGTTGCTTTTGGATGTAGAGTTCTATAGATGTCTATTAGGTCCATCTGTTCTAGTGTGTTGTTCAGTGCCTCTGTGTCCTTACTTATTTTCTGTCTGGTGGATCTGTCCTTTGGAGTGAGTGGTGTGCTGAAGTTTCCTAGAATGTGAATGCATTGCATTCTATTTCCTCCTTTAGTTCTGTTAGTATTTGTTTCAGATATGTTGGTGCTCCTGTATTGGGTGCATATATATTTATAATGGTTATATCCTCTTGTTGAACTGAGCCCTTTATCATTATATAATGTCCTTCTTTATCTTTTGTTACTTCCTTTATTTTGAAGTCTGTTTTGTCTGATACCAGAATTGCAACACCTGCTTTTTTCTCCCTATTGTTTGCATGAAATGTCTTTTTCCATCCCTTGACTTTAAGTGTGTGCATGTCTTTGGGTTTGAGGTGAGTCTCTTGTAAGCAGCATATAGATGGATCTTGCTTTTTTGTCCATTCTATTACTCTGTGTCTTTTGATTGGTGTATTCAGTCCATTTACATTTAGGGTGATTATTGAAAGGTATGTACTTATTGCCATTGCAGGCTTTAAGTTTGTGGTTACCAAAGGTTCACGGTTAGCTTCTTTACTATCTTACTGTCTAACTTAACTCGCTTGTTGAGCTATTATAAACACGGTCTGATGATTCTTTATTTCTCTTCCTTCTTATTCCTCCTCCTCCCGTCTTCATATGTTGGGTATTTTATTCTGTGCTCTTTTTAGGAGTGCTCCCATCTAGAGCAGTCCCTGTAGGATGCCCTGTAGAGGTGGTTTGTGGGAGGCAAATTCCCTCAACTTTTGCTTGTCTGGGAATTGTTTAATCCCTCCTTCATATTTAAATGATAATCGTGCTGGATACAGTATTCTTGGTTCGAGGCCCTTCTGTTTCATTGCATTAAGTGTATCATGCCATTCTCTTCTGGCCTGTAGGGTTTCTGTTGAGAAGTCTGACGATAGCCTGATTGGTTTTCCTTTGTAGGTAACCTTTTATTTCTCTCTGGCTGCCTTTAGTACTTTGTCCTTGTCTTTGATCTTTGCCATTTTAATTATTATGTGTCTTGGTGTTGCCCTCCTTGCATCCCTTGTCATGGGAGTTTTGTGTACCTCTGTGGTCTGAGAGGCCATTTCTTCCCCTAGTTTGGGGAAGTTTTCAGCAATTATTTCTTCAAAGACACTTTCTGTCCCTTTTACTCTCTCTTTTTCTTCTGGTACACCTATAATATGGATATTGTTCCCTTTTGATTGGTCACTCAGCTCTCTTAGGATTCTTTCATTCCTGGAGATCCTTTTATCTCTCTCTGCATCAGCTTCTCTGAGTTCCTGTTCTCTGTTTTGTAGTCCACTAATGGTCTCTTGCATCTGTCCATTCTGTTCTGAAGTCCTTTCAGAGCTTGTTTTATTTCTGTATTCTCCTTCCTTAGTTCTTGCATATTTCTCTGCAAGTCCATCAGCATGGTTATGACTTTTGTTTTGAATTCTTTTTCAGGAAGACTGGTTAAATCTATCTCCCCATGTTCCTTCTCAGGGGAAGATGTTTCAGATGCCGAAGCTGTCTGGGTTAGTCTTGTCTGGATCATATTTTTTTGCCTTTTCATGTTGATAGGTGCTATTGAGTGTCAGCTTGGGGGGCCAAGCTTGCTACTGGCCTTTCTTTACTGGGACAACTTTTCACTTGCTACTGGCCTTTCTTTACTGGGACAACTGCAACCCCTAGTGGCTTGTGTTGGGTAATTGCATGTAGATTGGGTCTTTGTGTCTTGCCCTGCTGGTGTGGAGGAAGCCCCCTTTCTGAGGGCGGGGCCTGCCTTAGGCTGCTTCTCTGCTTTCACAGCGCCCAGAGGGGTAATGGACGGTGGGGGGGGGGCTGTTTGGCTGTTTACCTCCATGAGGGGTCTCAGAGCTGTTGCCCAGGGGGTTAGTGTGCCCGGTTTTCCCTGTAATTTCCAGCCACTGGGCTGTGACCTGTGTTGTTTCCATCCAGCTGTTACATCCCTGTTCCTTTAAGACTTTGAAAAAGCACTCGCTTTTCTTTGTCACAGGGGCGTCAGCTTCGGAACCTGCTCAGAGGTCTTGCTGCCCTGTTTCCCTAGTTTCCAGCCCTCCACGCATGCACTGTGTCTGCGCTCTGGTCCGGATGGCTGCGGCTGGGTGTTCAGCAGTCCTGGGCTCCTTCTCCCTCCCGCTCAGACCTCTCTCCTCCCACTTGGAGCTGGGGTGAGGGGCACTCAGGTCCCACCGGGCCGGGGCTTGTATCTTATCCTTTCACCAGGCGCTGGGCTCTCGCACGTGTGGATGTAGTCTGGCTGTTGTCCTGTGTCTTCTGGTCTCTCTTTTAGGATTAGTTGTATTTGTTGTATTTTCAAAAATATATGTTTTTGGGAGGAAATTCCCACTGTCCTACTCACGCCGCCATGTTGGCTCTGCCTCCACCTTCACTTTTTTTCATTGTTAGAATTCAACTTGAACTGAATTCCTTAAACAATCCTACTAATAAATGTAGATAAATTCCCTTCAAAAAAATATATATATATAACCTAGAGACTTCCAGCTCCATCTGGAAGGTTCTGGCTCAAGAGTTGGGGATTCAGGCCAGAGAGATGCAGCAGTTGCTACTTTTATCTTTAGTTAATAATTGATAGGGAAACTTAAAATAATCTTAACCTGTTTCATTTTTTTAAATCTTACCTGTTTCCATCAAAATTATAAATATATTTACCCATGAGCCTAATAACTCCACTTTTAAGGATATGTCCTGCAGATATTATTGCATATGATTAAAATACATTTGAGAGTTTAGCATTGATACTTACTCATAATCCCAAAGGACTGGTAACACACAGGTGTTTATTAAGATGGGACTGATTTAGTCAACTGTGAAATATCCATGCTCTGGAACTTTCTGCAATTGTTGAAAACTTTAAGGAAAGAAAAGGCAAATGAGGAAATTCTCCATGTGCTAAAGTGAATAGATTTCCAAAATATTAGGTTTTGCCATATGAAATTGATGAGTCAAATGTAATAGTCCTTGGGCAGTTTTATGTGGTTCATATTACTAATCCTAAAACAAGCAAACAAAAAACAAGATGTAGACAATGCATACGTCATGCTAACTTTTGTGGAAAAAATGGAAGAACTGTGTGATTTCTTGGATATGATATGGTCCTTTCTCCTTGGAAACAGAGACATTCATAAAATTAGTTACTTAGGTAGGGGAGAAGGAGGGGACAAGGTGAGATAATTTTCACTGTAAACATTTGTATATTATTTCATATTTTACCAAGTGAATGCATTACTTATTTAAAAGAACCACTTTATTTTTGCATTCATTATGCATGGTGAATTTTAGCTCAGCCTCCTACATTTTTTTTGGAGAAATTTGTGCTATAAGTCCTCAATAAATTAGATAAAACAAGAAAAAAAAAGACAGAGTGGCTGAATGGATAAAAAACAAGACTTATCTATATACTGCCTACAAGACACTCACATGAGAAGTAAGGACACATGTAGACTGAAAGTGAAGGGATAGAAAAATATATCCAATATATGACAAACCCATAGCCAACATCATACTGAACAGTGAGAAGCTGAAAGCTTTTCACCTAAGATTGGGAACAAGACAGGGATGCCCACTCTCCCCACTGTTATTCAACATAGTACTGGAGGTCCTAGCCATGGTAATCAGACAAAACAAAGAAATACAAGGAATCCAGATTGGTAAAGAAGAAGTCAAACTGTCACTATTTGCAGATGACATGATATTGTACATAAAAAACCCTAAAGACTCCACTCCAAAACTACTAGAACTAATACTGGAATTCAGCAAAATTGCAGGATACAAAATTAGTACACAGAAATTTGTTGCATTCCTTTACACTAACAATGAACTAGCAGAAAGAGAAATCAGGAAAACAATTCCATTCACAACTGCATCAAAAAGAATAAAATACCTAGGAATAAACCTAACCAAGGAAGTGAAAGACCTATACCCTGAAAACTACAAGACTCTCTTCAGAGAAATTAAAGAGGACAGGAACAAATGGAAACTCATCCCATGCTCTTGGCTAGGAAGAATTAATATTGCCAAAATGGCCATCCTGCCTAAAGCAATCTACAGATTCAATGCAATCCCTATCAAAATACTGACAGCATTCTTCAATGAACTGGAACAAATAGTTTTAAAATTCATATGGAACCACAAAAGACCCCGAATAGCCAAAGCAATCCTGAGAAGGAAGAGTAAAGCTGGGGGGATTACACTCCCCATCTTTAAGCTCTACTACAAAGCCACAGTAATCACGACAATTTGGTAATGGCACAAGAACAGAGCCACAGACCAGTGGAACAGAATAGAGTGCCCAGATATCAACTCAAACATATATGGTCAATTAATATATGATAAAGGAGCCATAGATATACAATGGGGAAATGACAGCCTCTTCAACAGCTGGTGTTGGCAAAACTGGGCAGCTACATATAAGAGAATGAAACTGGGTCATTGTTCAACCCCATACACAAAAGTAAATTCAAAATGGATCAAAGACCTGAATGTAAGTCATGAAACCACAAAACTCTTAGGAAAAAACATAGGCAAAAATCTCTTGGACATAAACATGAGCAACTTCTTCATGAACATACCTCCCCGGGCAAGGGAAACAAAAGCAAAAATGAACAAGTGGGACTATATCAAGCTGAAAACCTTCTGTAAAGCAAAGGACACAATCAATAGATCAAGAAGACATCCTACAGTATAGGAGAATATATTCATAAATGACATTCCCGATAAAGGATTGACATCCAAAATATATAAAGAGCTCACGCACCTCAACAAACAAAAAAGCAAAAAATCCAATTAAAAAATGGGCAGAGGATCTGAACAGACACTTTTCCAAAGAAGAATTTGATATGGCCAACAGGCACATGAAAAGATGCTCCACATTGTTCATCATCAGAAAAATGCAAATTAGAACCACAATGAGATTATCACCTCACACCAGTAAGGATGGCCACCATCCAAAAGACAAACAACAACAAATGTTGGTGAGGATGTAGATTAAGGGAACCCTCCTACACTGCTGGTGGGATTGTAAATTATTTCAACCATTGTGGAAAGCAATATGGTTCCTCAAAAAACTCAAAATAGAAATACCATTTGACCCAGGAATTCTACTCCTAGGAATTTACCCTAAGAATGCAGCACTCCAGTTTGAAAAAGACAGATGCACCCCTATGTTTATAGCAGCACTATTTACAATAGCCAAGAAATGGAAGCAACCTAAGTGTCCATCAGTAGATGAATGGATAAAGAAGAGGTGGTACATATACACAATGGAGTATTATTCAGCCATCAGAGAAAACAAATCCTACCATTTGCAACAACATGGATGGAGCTAAAGGGTATTATGCTCAGTGAAATAAGCCAGGTGGAGAAAGACAAGTATTAAATGATTTCACTCATCTGTGGAGTATAAGGACAAAGAAGAAACTGAAGGAACAAAACAGCAGCAGACTCATAGAACCCAAGAATGGATTAACAGTTACCCAAGGGAAAGGGATCGGGGAGGATGGGTGGGAAGGGAGGGACAAGGGGGAAAAAGGTGCATTACGATTGGCAGACATAATGTAGAGGGGTCATGGGGAGGGCTGTACAACACAGAAAAGACAAGTAGTGATTCTACAGCATCTTACTATGCTGATGGACAGTGACTGTGATGGGGTATATGGTGGGGACTTGATGATGGGGGGTCTAGTAACCATAATGCTGCTCATGTAGTTGTAGATTAATGATACCAAAAGAAAAAATTAAAAAAAAGTAAAAGATATCCATGGAAATGGAAATGAAAAGAATGCTAGTGTATCAGACACTTTGTATACTTGTATCAGACAAAATAACCTTTACTATGAAGACTATAATAAAAGACAAAGAGGGGCACTATATAATGATAAAGTGGTAAACACAGCAAGAAGATATAGCATTTACAAATATCTTTGCATCCAACATAGTACTACCAAAATATTTAATGCAAATATTAACAGACCTACACAGAGAAAGTGGCAGCTAAATAATAATAATAATAATAGGGGATTTTTAACTCCCCACCTATATCAATGAATAAATTGTCCAGACAGAAAATTAATAAGAAAACAGTAGCCTTAAATGACACACTAGACTGGATGGGCTTAATAAGTATATAGAGAATAGTCCATGCAAAAGCAGAAGAATACACATTCTTCTCAAATGCAGGTGGAACATTCTCCAGGATGAATCACATGAGATCACAAAACAAGCTGCAATAAACTGAAGGAGATTGAAATCATATCAAGCATTTAATAACCATGGCATGAAATTAGAAATCACTGTAATAAGAAAACTGGAAAAACTACAAACACATAGAGATTAAGCAACATGTTACTGAACAACTACTGAGTCATGGAAGAAATCAAAAGAGAAATTAAAATATACCTAGAGATAAATGAAAATAGAAATTTGTTTCCACTATGGAAAGCAGTATGAAAGCAAAAACTAAAAATAGAAATACCATATGCCCAGTAATTTCACTTCTGAAATTTACCCAAAGAAAACAAAATCAATGATTTGAAAAGATATATGAACTCCTTTGTTTATTGCAGCATTACTTGTAATAGCCAAGATATAGAAGCAACCAAGTGTCCATCAATAGATGAATGGATAAAGATGTAGGACATACATACAATGGAATTTAGTCAGCCATAAAAAAGAAAGAAATCTTGCCATTTGCAACAAAATGGATAGACCATGAGAGTTTTATGCTAAGTGAAATGAACCAGGTGAAGAAAGACAAATACCATATCATTTCACTTACATGTGTAATCTAGAAAAACTAAACAAAAGAGAAAGTGACTCATAGACACTGAGAAATGACTGGTGGTTACCATGGCGGAGGGGTTGGGCCAGATGGGTGAAATAGGTGAAGAGAATAAAGAGGCACAAAAATCTCAATCATATATAAATTAGTCATGGAGATGAAAGCACAGCATAGAGAATATAGTAAAAAATTATGTAACATTATTCTATGTTGACAGATAGTAATTATACTAGTTGAGGTGAGCATTTAATAAAGTAGATAACTGTCAAATCACTATGTTGTATACTTGAAACCAATATAATATTATGTATAAACTGTGCTTCAATAAAAAAAAGACATATCCCAGTCCCCAAACCTAGAGATAAATGAAAACAGAAATATACCATACCAAAATCTATGGGATGCAGCAAAAACAGTTCTAAGAGGGAAGATAGTAACAATACAGGCCTACCTTAAGAAATAAGAGAAATGTGAAATAAACATTTACCTTTACATTTAAGGAAACTAGAAAAAGATCAAATGAAGCCAAAAATTAACAGAAGGAAGGAAATCATAGAGATCAGAGTAGAAAGAGACTAAAGAGACAATAGAAAAGATCAGTGAAATTAAGATCTCATTCTTTGAAAAGATACAAGTTGATGAACCTTTAGCCAGATTCACCAAGAAAGAGAGAAGCCTCAAATAAATAAAATGAGAAAGAAACAAGTAGCTACAAATGATACCACAGAAATACAAAGGATCATAAAAGACTATTATGAACAATTACACACAGAAAAAATTGGACAATCTAGAAGAAATGGGTAATTCCTAGAAATGTACAATCTTCCAAGATTAAGTCATGAAGAAATAGAAAAACTGAATAAACTGATACAATAGTAAGGGGATTAAATTAAAACTTTCCAACAAACAAAAGTCCAGAACTAAACAGTTTCACTAGTGAATTCTACCAAACATTCAAAGGAGATTTAATACCTATCCTTCCCAAAATTTTCCAAAAAAAATTGAAGAGAGGGAATACTTCCAAAATTTTAAGAGGCCAGCATTATCTTGACACCAAAACCAGAATAAGGGCACTTGAAAAAAAAAAAAGAAGAAGATAAAGAAAGAAAAAAGAAAAAGAAGGAAAGAAAATTATAATCCTGTAACTCTAATGAAAATAGATGGAAATATTCCCAACAAAATATTGGAAAATTGAATTCAACAATACTTTAAAAGGATTCTACATCACAATCAAGTGGGATTTATTCCAGGGATGCAAGAATGGTTCAACATATGCAAATCAATCAGTGTGATATGCCCCATTAATAAAAAAAGATAAAAATCATATTATCATCTCAATAGATGCAAACAAAGCATTTGACAAGAGTCAACATGAATTTATGATAAAAACTCTCAACAAAGTGGGTATAGAGGGAATGTATCTTAACATAATAAAGGCCACATATGAGAAGCCCATAGCTAATACCATACTCCAATGGTAAGAAACTGAAAGCTTCTCATCTAAGACAAGGATCAAGATGAGGATGCCCACTATCCCCATTTTTATTCAACATTGTATTGGAAGTCCCAACCACAGCACTTAGGCAAGGAAAATAAATGAAAGTCATAAAAATTGGAGAGGAAGAAGTAAAACTGTAACTATATGCAGATGACATGATACTATATATAAAAAACACAAACACTAAAGACTCCACCAAAAAACTGCTAGAATAAATGAATTTACTTAATTTCTAGGATACAAAATTAATATACAGAAATCTGTTGCATTTCTATACACTAGTATTAAACTATCAGAAAGACAAATCAAGAAAACAATACTACTTACAATTGCATCAAAAAGAATGAAATATCTAGGAATGAACTTAACTAAGGAGGTAAAAGACCTGCACACTGAAAACTATAAGACACTGATGAAAGAAATTGGATAAGAGACAAGTATGTGAAAAGATATTTCATGCTGATGGATTGGAAATATTAATATTCTTAAATGCCCATACTACTCAAAGCAATCTACAGATTCAGTGCAGTCCCTATCCAAATTTCAATGACATTTTTCCCAGAACTAAAGCAAATTATCCTATGATTTGTATGGAAACACAAAAGACCCCAAATAGCCAAAATAATCTTGAGAAAGAAGAACAAATCTAGAGGTATCATGCTACCTGATTTTAAACTGTATTACAAAGCTATTGTAATTAAAACAGTATGATATTGGCATTAAAACAGACACATAGATCAATGGGATGAGACAGAGACCCCAGAAATAAATCCACCCATTTATGTTAAATTAATTTATGATAAAGAAGACAGAATATACAATGGAGAAAGGACAGCCTCTTTTATAAATTATGTTGGTAAAACTGGACAGCTACATGCAGAAAATAAACTGAACTACTATCTTATAACATTAACAAAAATTAACTAAAACTGGATTAAGGACTTGAGTATAAGATCTTAAACCACAAAATTTCAGGAGGGAAACATAGGTGGTAAACTCCTTGACATCATTCTTAGCAATGTTTTTTTGGATCTGACTCCAAAGGTAAGGTAAACAAAAGCAAATATAAACAAATGGGACTAGATCAAACTAAACAGCTTCTGCACAGTGAAAGAAACCACCAACAAAATGAAAAGGCAACATACTGAATGGGAGAATATATTTGCAAATGATATATCCAATAAGAGGTTGTTACCTAAAATATATAAAGAACTTATAAAACTCAGAAACAAAAACACAATCTAATTAAAAATGAGCAGAGGACCTGAATAGACATTTTTCTAAAGAAGACATACAGATCACCAAAAGGTGCAACGTCCCTAATTATGAGGGGAATGCAAATCAAAACCACAGTGAGATATCACCTTACAGCTGTCAAAATACTATTATGAAAAAGAAGAAATAACAAGTGTTGGTAAAGATGTGGAAAAAAGGAAACCCTTGTGCACTGTTGGTGGGAATGTAAATTGGTGCAGCCACTATGGAAACCAATATGGAAGTTCCTTAAATATTAAAAATAGCAGTACCATGGCATATAGCAATTCCATTACTGGGTATCTTGCCAAAGAAAACAAAAACACTAATTCGAAAAGACATATGCACCCCTATGTTCTTGTAGCATTATTTATTAATAGCCAGGTTATGGAAACAAATACCCACTAATGGATGAATAAAAATGTAGTACATATACAGAATGGAATATTACTCAGCCATAATACATGAAATCTTGCCATTTGTGACAACATGGTTGGACCTTGGAGGTATTATGCCAAGCAAAATAAGTCAACAGAGAAAGACAAATTCCACATGATTTCACCTCTAGGTGGATTCTGAAAACCAAAACAAATAAACAAAACAAAACACTGACTCATAGATACAGAGAACAGATTGGTGGTTGCCAGAGGGGAGAGGGTTGGGGTAGTGAAATAGGTAAAGGATACTGAGAAGTATAAACTTCTAGTTAGAAAATAAATAAGTCATGGAGATGTAATGTACAGAGTAGGGAATATAGTCAATAACATTGTATTAACTTTATGAAGTTACAGATGATAACTAGACTTAGTGGTGACCATTTTGTAAATCTCTGTTGCACACTTGAAACTAATATTCTATGTCAATTATACCTAAGATAAAAAAAATGACACTGCCTTTCTTGAGGGAAATAACTTTGTGTTATTAATTAATGCTAGTAAAATAATATCAAGTATGTGTATATATAGTACTTTGTGAAGGGAGAGTTAGGTTACCATTAGAGTAGTAACTGCACTCATGATGATCTCTTCTTTTTATAGGATCCCAATCATTCCCAGAACTAATGATTTAAAATAAATTTTTAAATGCATTATTATCCCAAATGACTTCATTTTATTTTTCTATCTCCCTAAACATTTTAACTACAGATAAAAAAGAATTTTTTTTCAGCAAAAGTTTCTTGTCGATTTTCAACCTAATTACCATTTCCCATTTTTGTTGATATAACCAAATTTAATAATTTTGTTAAAATCCAGAGTGAATCAGTTCCTTTGGTACTTAAATGACAATTACTGGAAACAAAGGAAAGAAACAATGCCATTTCAATAAGCTATAAATCCAAATCTGTTGAATTTAAACATCTCAATTCCACAAACCCTAAAGTTCTGATACAATGAGCTAAAATAATGATGATGATAATAATAATAATAATAAATATCTTGGTTTGAAAAATATCACTTTAAAGCTAGTCAAAAATAACTACCTTTTCTCCCTGCTTTCTTCCTTCCTTCTGGTCCATTTTCCTTATTAATCTACAAGTTACTTAGATACTTGATATGTTATTTGATTAAGGCAGAGTTAGTGGGAAAGGAAAGAGCCCCGCCTTGTCTATTGCCCATTTTGATAAACAGGGTTTATCTTGTTTTCATGAAGGTTCACATGATCAATATTTAACCCTTGAGGAAAGCAATACTCTACCTGTGAAAATCAGTGAATGGAATTAAGGAAATAAGGGTATATTTCCTTCTTTTTAACCACCAATGAATTTTTTTATACTGCTCATTTAATAGCTATTCCCATATCTTATTTTCATTTATTCTGTAAAGCAGAGATTATTTGTGAGAAGACAGGAATAGGAGAGTGAATTAAGACATATTTGTATATTTAAAGGAAACAGCCTAGGTAAGTCCTATGCATTAAACAAAGATCTGAGTCATACAAGCGAATATATTATTTGCTGATATTTAGGAAATACCAGCGTGAGATAGCAAAATGATTTTTTTAAAATTACAAAACAGTTCCAAGTGCACAGGGATAAATTTTAAGTTGCCCTCCTTAGCAAATCTTACTTGAAATGGATAAAATAATTATTTTGGGGGATATTATTGACTGCCATAGGACATAATAATACTTTGTTCAGCAATTAGCCACCCAGAAAGAAAGCAAATCCTAGTTTGGTAAATTGACATTGAATACATGAGCATGGAATCTATCAGAACTAAATATTACTGATTGAGAAATTTCTTATATCTAGATTTTTTATATTCCTGTCTTTTTAAAAAAAATATGAGAAACTTTCCTTCTGCTGGTAATATCAGATGGAGCAAAGCCAGGATACAGTTGCTTTAAGCCCTTACAATACTCCAAACATCACTTCTCTCCACTTTCAGATAGCAACTCTTTGAAAATTAAATCATGGGTATACTTGTCAATATCCATCAGAAACTGAAATGGAAGACATAGTGTAGTCCCTTACCCTTTGGCTGAGGTTTGGAATAGACTGCTGCTGCCTTCAGTAGTGATCATGAAAGAAAGAAAGACAAAAAGACTGGAAGGTATAAACACAGTGCTTTAACCAAGTCCTGAGTGTTCTGCATGCATTATCTTTAGAAAACAATGACATGCTCACAGCTGGAAAGCCCAGCAAGAAAAACCAGGGACATCTTGATTACCTTCATAGATAATGACAAATCAGAGCCAGCTTGAGACCCACCCCCCCTCCCCGCACACACACAAATGCATCCTCAAAAGAGAAAAGCAGTCAGCGATGTTGTAGAGGCATTATTTAGCATTTCCAACCAGTTGCCAAACCTTGATGGGATATACAATTCAAACTGTGCCTTGTACCACTGGGAGGCTACTCTTAAAAGCTTTCTACTGGAAAAGTGACTGCCACCTTCCTCTAATATTTTTCCTCATCAGTATCTGTACAGGGAGAAGGGGTGTGAGAATCTATGACCAAGGTGAGGAGAGCAGGTCTGAGACAAACTTTACCTAAGGTGAAAGCAGAATGAGCGAGAGGGACTTACGTGTTTTCTGGAATGAATGGGAAAGGGACTCGAATGCTAAGTATTCCCCTGTCACAGAGACTCTTCCTTGTTTCCATTAAGAGAAGTGACTCCTCTCAGTTTCTTATCCCTGCAACCTTGGAAATGAAGCTGCCCTGCTCACATGCTGGCTTGAAGATACAGTCACTGGGTCTTATCTCCCTTCTCTGGGGCTCACCAGCTCTGCTTGGAAGTCTGTCAGGTCTGGACTAAGCATAATCTATTTCTTTGCTCTCTAGGGTCTCAGGTCCCCTAGATAGAACTCGGTCGACCTGTTCTGGCCGACTAGGGGACTCCCATAGCGTCTTTCTGCCCTCTGAGCCCAACAACAATAGTTAGGAGAGTGAGAAGGTGAGGAACAAATGGATGCTTTTGAAGTCAAAGGGACTGGATGGAAACGAGCCAGCTTTTCACGGGGACTGATCAGGAGCGTGTGGGTGTGGGTGTCCCTGTTCTTCCATGAGGACAGGATCTTTCTCAATTCTCAGTTCAGCCCGAATCTTTTGTATTCAGTGTTCCTGATTTTGAATAGTTACTCTGATGCACCGCCATGCATGAAATGGATGATTTGCAAGCCTCTCTGTCCCAAGCAATGCCGGGGATAATCAGATATCCAGATCGTGCAAGGGCTCAAGGGAATGTTCCTTTGTAGAAAGTGATCGCTCCCGCCACCAAAGAAACAGGGCAGCCGCCGGAGGTGGGAACCCCGGGCCGGTGCTGAAGCCGGAACGCACTGCCCGAACTCCCTCAGACGCCCCTGGGCAACTTTTGGGAGGTGTGAGGGCACCGGCCAGTTCAGGCGCCCCCCTCGCGGGTCGCCGGCAGGAAGCCCAGCACAACCGATGCTCTGGGACCCTCCACAGGGTACGCGGCTGGCTTGTTCCTTTGCCTGGAGCTGGGAAACTTCTGTCCAACGTGTTTTTTTCTTTCTTTTTTCTTTTTAAACTGGGGTGGCCTTCTCCCCTCCCACCTGGGTTACCATTGAGACTCGAGCTCTTTCTCTTTCTCCGGGCAAAATGGGCAAAGCTTTGCGCCTTCGCTATAGCAAGCCCCGTTTTCTTCCTGAGCAGCTCCTGGGCATTCCCCTCCTCCGTTTTTCAGCAAAAGAAAGGCATGCAGGGCACGGTGCTAGTGGGAATGTGGCCCTGCGCCCTGCGCCCTGGACAGTGCGGCTCTCTGGGACCATCAGACTTTGGATAAAAGCAAGCAGGGAACACTCTAAACACATAATGACTCTCCAACTCCCAACACTAGAGTTTTGACCCCCCTACCCCCTTTCTTTTTTTGGGAGTGGAGGCGGGATTCTTCGGAAAATTCTGGTATTTTGTTTCTCCATTAACCTCACACCGTTTCTGTGGCTGTTTCTATTAAGATAACGATTCTTTCCTATGAGTATCTCCATATGGAGGCTGGTACAAGAGATATACCTGTGGATCAACCCAAGGTCTTACTGGGTTTTGGGAATACGAATGTTATTTCTGCTAAAAACGAATCCAAGCTTAATGTCTTAGTGCAAATGAAAATGTACCCAGGAGGAAGCAAGTCAGTGGATTCATCCAACCCCCTAAATAATGCAGTAAACATCTCATTTTATCTGAAGGGTTTTTTTTTTTTCTTTCAATTCTGAAATAATTCAGTTTACTTCTAGGGAGAGCTTCCTGCTCCCTGTCTGTAGTCATCATATCCCATCTCAGGTTTTATTGATTGAGAACAGTTAGGAGTTATTGCTTCCCATTCTTTGACTGTTTGTCCCCACCCCTCACTTTTCCTTCAATGCAAAGAACAAGGATACAGCTTCCTACAAAGACAGTGGGCTTTTCCCAACTGTAAATGACTACACCGCAAGCCACCCCTGCCAGTTAATAGGTGCCGTTCTTCTTAGCGAGCAGATGTTGAAATGATGTTTGCAATAACTGACCCCATGGGTTTCATCAGGGCATGCAGACCCCTCCTCTCCCCGCCCCCCGTGCGAGTTTTCAGTTGCTAATGCAAACCGTATGAAACAGATTTCCCTTCTGTTATGTAACCGGCCTCTCGCTAGCCTTCCCTTGACTTGGGCATCCTGTTTCTCATCAGAGTGGAGGAATGCAGCTACGGCGGCGAAGACTGGGGAGGGGGAGCAGGGGATCCGAGGGCACGAACGTCTTGCCCAGACTGATGCCAACTTCTCGCCTTCGAGCAACTCAGGGCACCGCTTACCTTGTCTCGGACAGGGTGGTTTCACTCAATCATGATCTCCTATCTTGGAACGGAGCAAGATTTAATAATTCACTATACGATGGATGGCGAGGGGGTGGGGGATTTAAAAAAAAAGGAAAGAAAAACTGGAATCAGATGGTCAGATTTCACATGGGCCCCGGGAGGCTGTTAGGAGACTCCATTCCGTTCGCGGTACATCCAGCTCGGGGTACAGCTGCCCGGTCCCCGCGGCTCCCCAACCCTCCTTCCGCCCGACCCCTCCGGCCAGGTGCGGCCGTCTTCAAACTGTCTCCCTCTGGCCGAGAGCGGAGAGGAAGGCTGCGCGCGGGGGCCAGCGGAGGGGCGGAGGGTGTGCTCTGGGGCAGGGGCGGGGTGGGAGACGGGCGGAGGGAAGGGGGGAAGGCAAAAGGGGCGGAAAAGGATAATCCTCGGCTGGGAGGCAAGTGATGGACCACGCAGGGAGACGTCATGAAAGCCGCAGATTCAGGGAATGCTGCTCGGTTCCGGAGGACTGGCTGAGCCGCGCTTCAGCTCCCGGACCGCCGCGGCCCCGGGGATAGAAGTGAGCGCAGCGCCGCGCGCCGAAGGAAAGCGGCCGTGCAGCCCGCTCCGGAGGGGCTGCGGGCGGGGGCGCGGGGGCGCCGGGGACGCCCCCCGCCGGGTGGATCAGGCTGGTGGGGCGGAGGGCCCTGCCCTTGACCCCGTCCCGCATCCGAGCCAGACCCTCCGCTCCCAAAGGAAGCCGGAAACGTGGGGCGCTCCATGCTGTGGAGACCTTTTGGGTTTAGCCTCCCGGTCCCCACCTTTCCTTCTTCGTCACTAAGTTAAGTTATTCCCGGAGAAAAACCTGGAAAGCAGGAAAAAGCCGAAGCTCTGGAATCAGTTTTTGTCTGCTGGATGGAAGGGCTCCGTCTTCAGGGTTTTGTGAGACCAGGAGAAAGAGGTCTTGTCACTGTCTCCCTCCGGGCCGAAATCAAGGAGAGTGACGCCCGGCGAGCGGCAGGGACCTGGAGCGCTCACTGTCCATGTGGCCAGACGACGGCAAGCGGCCGGTGGGAGTGGAGGCGCCGCGCCCCAAGGCTTTGCTTGCACCCCGCGGTGGCCCAGCCCCCTGCTCCATTCGGTCCGTCCTGCAACTGGGACCCGATCCCACTGCCTCTTCACCCATGTCCCCGCCCTGATGTCCCTGTTCAGGGGCACTGGAGACGAAGAAAGGGACTATGGCGTTTTTCATATGTAATTCGGGTTACCTTCAAAGTTGACTTTGTCAGGGTTTGGACAGCCGCCTACCTAAAATCCTGTCCTATGATTTTAAACTTGCTTAGCCTGTTATTCCAGGGAGCATCTCACAGTGCTCCCCCTGCATGCTCCCATTTACTTTCTTTTTTTTTAATTTTGGTATCATTAATGTACACTTACATAAGCAACATTGTGGTTACTAGATTCCCCCATTATCAAGTCCCCACCACATATGCCATTACAGTCACCGTCCATCAGCGTTGTAAGATGCTATAGAGTCACTACTTGTCTTCTCTGTGATATACTACCTTCCCCATGCCCCACCCCTTACATTATGTGTGCTAATTGTAATGCCCGCTTTTCCCCCTTATCCCTCCCTTCCCACCCATCCTCCCTGGTCCCTTTCCCTTTGCTAACTGTTAGTTCATTCTTGGGTTCTGTGAGACTGCTGCTGTTTTGTTCCTTCAGTTTTTTCTTTGTTCTTATGCTCCACAGATGAGTGAAATCATTTGATACTTGACTTTCTCCACCTGGCTTATTTCACTGAGCATCATACTCTCTAACTCCATGTTGTTGCAAATGGTAGGATTTGTTTTCTTCTGATGGCTGAATAATATTCCATTGTGTATATGTACTACCTCTTCTTTATTCATTCATCTACTGATGGACACTTAGGTTGCTTCCATTTCTTGGCTATTGTAAATAGTGCTGCAGTAAACAAAGGGTGCATATGTCTTTTTGAAACTGGGCTCCTGCATTCTTAGGGTAAATTCCTAGACGTGGAATTCCTGGGTCAAATGGTATTTCTATTTTTAGTTTTTTGAGGAACCTCCATACTGCTTTCCACAATGCTTGAACTAATTTACATTCCCACCAACAGTGCAGGAGGGTTCCCCTTTCTCCACATCCTTGCCAGCATTTGTTGTTTGTCTTTTGGATGGTGCATGCCCCCATTTTCTTATGATCATCACACACAATATTTCCATATTTCCCAAGTGTTTCCACAACTTGCTTTTACCTCTGTACAGTCCATTCTTTTTTTCTCTCTGAATCTTTTATTTATTTATTTATTTAGTTTTATTTTGGTATCATTAATCTACAGTTACATGAAGAACATTATGTTTACTAGGCTCCCCCCTTCACCAAGTCCCCCCCCCCCGCCACATACCCCTTCACAGTCACTGTCAATCTGCGTAATAAGATGCTGTAAAATCATTACTTGTCTTCTCTGTGTTGCACAGCCCTCCCGGTGCCCCCCTACATTATACATGCTAATCATAATGCCCTCTTTCTTTTCCCCCACCCTTATCCCTCCCTTCCCACCCCTCCTGCCCAGTCCTTTTCCCTTTGGTAACTGTTAGTCCATTCTTGGGTTCTGTGATTCTGCTGCTGTTTTGTTCCTTCAGTTTTCCTTTGTTCTTATACTCCACATATGAGTGAAATCATTTGGTACTTGTCTTTCTCCGCCTGGCTTATTTCACTGAGCATAATACCCTCTAGTTCCATGCATGTTGTTGCAAATGGTAGGATCTGTTTTTTCCTTATGGCTGAGTAATATTCCATTGTATATATCTACCACCTCTTCTTTATTCATTCATCTACTGATGGACATGTAGGTTGCTTCCATTTCTTGGTTATTGTAAATAGTGCTGCAATAAACATAGGGGTGCATATGTCTATTTGAAACTGGGCTCCTGCATTCTTAGGGTAAATTTCTAGATGTGGAATTCTTGGGTCAAATGGTATTTCTATTTTGAGCATTCTGAAGAACCTCCATACTGCTTTCCACAATGGTTGAACTAGTTTACATTCCCACCAACAGTGCAGGAGGGTTCCCCTTTCTCCACATCCTCGCCAACATTTGTTGTTTGTCTTTTGGATGGTGCATGCCCCCATTTTCTTATGATCATCACACACAGTATTTCCATATTTCCAAAGTGTTTCCACAACTTGCTTCGACCTCTGTACAGTCCATTCTTATAAGCCATCTTTTCTCTAGGCATAAATGGATTGACAATTAAATTTAAAGAGCAGCAAATACCTTGATAAATAATTTTGTAAAAGTCCTTTCATAACTGGCTATTCTTGTGCCACTTTATCAATGTGGCTTTCCTTCCACAAAACAGAATCTCTGTCTCCAAGAAGGTGACCTTACTCCAGAGAAAGGACTTACTGAGATCTCTTATTTTCAAGATTATTTTATTTTATATTCATACATGCTAATTACACAGCAATGCACCCCCTTAGATTACTGTCTGATTTCTAAAGATGACTTTGGTATGGAGAGGTGTTTGCCTTAATTGGCATCATCATTTATATACGAATCAACCACGCATACAGCCTGTGAGCTCGTGTTTGTAGCTGATTTTCCTTGGGAGGCTGTAATCTCACATGCTTTTACTTCTGAGTCACATATTTCATGTACAGAAGATATTGGTATGTATAATATGTGATTTTCATGCTCCATAGTGCTTACTGGATCTATAACTGTCAGAGATAAAGATAAACAAAGAATAACTGGACTCAACAATTCCTGAAGGACTGTGGAGTAAGAATGCAAAATGCAGGATTTTGGTGGAAACAGCCCCATAACATTAAAAGAACAACTCACACTGACTGTAGTTGTCCAAAAGAGCATTCTATTTAATCTGTGAAGCTGTTTGAGTATGCCCATTGATTTTGATTATATATGTTTCCACCAGAAGAAGGATTTCACAAAGTTTCTTCCTTACAAGATGCGAGACTAATTATGTCAAGAGAGGCTGATAACCTACTTGTCTCCTTTGAACTTTTCGAAAACTCCCCTACCTTGAAACACTGGCCAGCATGATATGGTCTGCAGCTCTTTGTGAGTGGTATAGGAGCTGGTGTTGAGTGAGATGGATAATATTAGTGTGGTATTGGATTTGAGTAACATCGGAGACAAGATAATTGGTTTAACTGAGGTAATTTGTTCTTCAGTGACCGGAGAGCTCAGTGACTGGCATGGATGCTGCTGAGAGAAGCCTTGTTGACATCTGGAACTCAGGCAGGCTGGGCTTTGGCACTGTGTGCTCTAGCTCCTTTGAGCCTAAGAAGCCTGTCTCTTGGGCCACCCTGTGTTTAGCATATCTGGAACCTCACTTATATATGCATTTTATGATTTCAGATTAAGGCAAGGCCCTCATGAAGGGGTAAGGGGTGCTTCTAAGCCTTAGGTCTTTCCAGCTCTGGCTAGGTCAGTACTGCAAAACTGATGAATATGGTGGCTTCTCGGATTGATCAGTTCCTCTATACAGATGGGGCTGGATGCTCCCCCACATGCCAAATGGTAATGGAGGCTTATTCACTAACAAAATGGACAAACTGAATTATCTCCACTGGGTGTCATGTTTCTCCATCATTGAGTGTGGCAGTTTACAACCCAGTCTTTCTCCCTCACCCACATGTAGAACCAACTCTGCTTTGGACAGATTGACACTAGAACTGTCATGGCAGGTGATTTCTGTTCTCCATCTTGTCCTGTCTTGTTTTATTTCTGTCTATTTGTTTTATATTTAAGCCCTCACTTCTTTCATTTCACTTCCTCACCTACTTCTTTCCACAAGGGGAAAAAACCACAACACAAACAAATCTTCAAAGTGCAAAGATGGTTGTACTATTTTTATATAATTTATTTTAACTATAAAAGGACATCTTAAAGAGTAGCAAGAAAGAGACATTTTAAAGTTATTCTATTCTATGACTACTTCAATGGACTAGATGGATTTCATCAATGTTTCCTATATAGGTAAAGAGTTATTGTATTTCCTTTTTGGATTTTGATTATAAATTTGGAGATGGACTATTAAAAAATAATCTCCAGATATAAGAAATTAGGTACTTTTCTAAGATGGGGGTTTTAGATGGTTTTTAGCTCTGTAGCAGATATGCATGTTAGTGCTGAACCTTACATTTTTATTCTCCAATTATTCAGGTATTTCTTCTCTTTTTGGGACACACATTCATCTCCTACACATTTACTTTACTTTGGAATTCCATCCACTATTCCTACTACTCTTCAATTGTAAGTGCTTGTAAACATTTTGAAATTATTCATTTTTGTTTGTGTTGCATGACTTGATAAACGAGTGTAATCTGAAGACTCATTTGATAAAGTCTTTCTTACAGAGTGTTTTATTAGTTCATCATTTAGTAGGTATCATGCTTTTTAATCACAGTTTCCCCCAAGGAATTTATTAAAGTGCAATTTTAAAAAGTCATAATAGCTTCAAATATAATATTTCAAAAGACCACAGGAGGTGAGGATTACAAACAATTGTATAAATTAGTCTTCCTGTAATTCTTACTGTAAATAATTCTAGTTAACATAAAATCTGCACAACAGAAACACTGAAGGCCAAAATAAAGGATATGAATTTGTAAGATGCTTTCTGTGGTTAACCATTTGCCAAAATGCCCAAATTCTTTTTTTTTTCTTTTTTTAATCGACTCTTAGCAAAGAGGGTATGAGTTGCAGAGAATGAGATAAAGTTCTCTTTTTGTATGCGGTTGCAACTTCCTGTGGATCATTTCCTACAGTCACCCCAGACACCAAGCAATCATTAACAGAATGGGTCTTGTTTGCTTTTGTTAAGGGTGGAACTACAGCCCAGCATCCTCAGGTTTCCATGGGTCTCCCACCTTCTTCCCTAGAGATACAGCTCAGAGTCCAGTTCCAAATGCCAGATCAGCTTTTGTGGTCTTATGGAAAATTTACATATTTAAACAGTCTTGGCCCCAGTGTCCATGCCTAGTGGTGGGTTTAGCCAGGGGTCTCCTGCTTTATCATTTCATCTGTAAAGTGGTTTGTAAGTGGGTTCTTTGGCAATCAGACTCTGAAACGGAGTTTAGTAGGCTGGATGTTTACTGGGGACATTTCTAAGGCTCTTATGTCTGTGGGACTAACACCTGTGGGTGGGAAGGAAAGGAAGTGTGAGTGGGCAGAGGGAGAAGCAAGCTGACACTAGCCTTGGAAGATCCTACAGGGATCTCTGTAGCTCCAATGGACCAGTAGACTTATTCGATATTGTGCTGAAACAGCCCCGGCTAATCAGCTCCTGGATGTGAGCCATCCCGGGAAAGCAGTGACTGGGCAAGGGGACTTCTTATATCTGAAAGCTGTCTACCAAAGCCTTCTTGCAGCTGGGCCAATACATCCTTTCTTGAAGGTGGATGTTGGTGTCACATCTGTTTTTACCGCAAGTGGGGATGATAGCATTACCTACTCCATAGAGTTCCTGTGACTATTTTATGACATCATTCATGTAAAAAGTGGAGTCCTGGATCTGACATAGAGTAACTGCTTAATAAATGTCAGTTATTTATCAATGATTTTGCTTGTCATTTTTATGATTAAGCAAACTCATGATTTTCAAGGAACTCCAGATTTACATCCACCCAGTTTCAAGTCACCCTATGAGTAACAGTAAAATACTGAGAATGCTTCTTTTTGTCTCTGATTAGTTAATGAACCCATACCTGTACCAATTACTCTGTCTGGGAGAGTGCTATCCTAGCTGTGATCTGTTGGCACCCAGCATCTATTTTCACCCACTTCTGGTATCCTGATTTGTGAAAAGGGCACATAAGTAATGTTCAGAAAGGGATTTATATCAAACTGGAAGTCAAAACACCCACTTTGTAGCACTTCCTGGAGTAGGAGGAACCCAAGGCTCCAGCATCAACTGCTTCTCCTTAAAAAGGGGGTCTAGAGAAGGGAAGAAGTCTGGAGAATAGCAAATGTTCAGTAAATGTCATGTAACTCCCTAACTGTAATGCAAGGAATTTGTGTTCTCTCTGTCTTTGGGGAAAACAGATGCAGTAAGGATTATCTTTTTGTAGGCTCTTAGGAGACTTCAGTAACACAGACAGTGGGTTCAGTTTCCCTTGCTATAGCAATTCTCAACACTCAGTAATTTATTTAGGTAGCTCTTTCCTCCTATTTTCTCTTTATTTAGAACTAAAGTGGAAGAAATGGAGTATAGAGTCAATAAAAATTCCAGAGAGTCCACAAGGAAAACAAACATGCCAGCCTGGAAAGTATAGGGATGCAGCGATTTAACACTGGGATCCGTGACATTGATTGCTGGTGGTGGACAAAGCACAGATCTTGCTTGCAGCTTCAAGTCTCCCAGTTCCTGCCACCACTTGTATTTATCTGCTGACTCAAGGCCCTCCTGGCAGTAGGCGGGAGAACGCTGGTAAACATGACAATATGAAGGTGATAGAATGGCCAGACATAGAATGTTGAAGTTGCCTCAGAGATCACCTGGTTCCTTTCCAATTTTCATCACCCTTTCTCTGATCCAGTTAAAATCCTCCAGGCTGACTTTTCCACCTAAATGTCTTGATTCATTTCCACTTCCCAGCGCTTAGACCTTCTGACTCTTTTTGACCTCATCAAAGCCTTGAACACCAATCCTCAGATCTTTGGTTTATTTCTTACCTTGAATTGCCCCCTGAATAATTTGCCCTCTCTTTGAAGCTGTAGGTTCTCAACTTTGACCCCTATTGACTTGTTCTTTGTCGAGTTCAATTTTGTCTCATTCATTCAACTTATCATTTATAGCACCATAAACATGAAAGGCATAAACTTATTTCCCATAGTTATGTTATCCTTTTCAAACAAATATAATTCCAGAAAGACATGTGATAAAAGATAACAAGGTAACAGGATGGACTGTTGCCAGATGTTTCATGGGGTGACAAGATAATAATAGAGTCTTTAGAAATTTAAATAATCTTGGGCAAATTACTTAACTTTTTAGGCCCTCTAAAATAGGAATAATAATAGCTCCCTGTGTTAGTTTTGCCCATCAAAACTACCATAGTTGATGCCTACCAAATTACCACAAACTTAGTAGCTTTAAAATATACCCATTTATTAGCATACGGTTCTGTAGGTCAAAAGTCTAGCTGGATGTCGATGGGTTCTCTGCTTAGGATATCATAATGCTGACATCAAGGTGTCAGCCAGGCTAAGCTCTTGTCTGGAGGCTTTGGGGAAAAATCCATTTCCAAGTTTATTCTTGCTGTTACCAGAATTCACTTTCTTGGAGTTGTAAGACTAAGGTATCGATCTCCTTATTGGCTGGTAGTGAGATGCTGCCCTTTGCTCCTGGATTCCTTGGCACATGGCCACTCTATCTTCAAGCCAGCAAGGGCACATAGAATTCTTCTCGTGTTTCAATTCTCTGACTTCTTCTTCTACCAGCAGAGAAAACCCTGGAAGGTCAGTGTGATTAGATCATGTCCACCTAGATTATCTCTCTATTTTAAGGTCAACTGATTTGTGAACTTAATTATGCTTGAAACATCCCTTTATGGCAGCACTTAGGTTACTGTTTGATTAAGTGACTTGGAGAAGGTGTGTGTTATACCAGGCATTGGAAAACTTGGGGACCCTTTTAGAATTTTACCTACCACACATCTACTTCATAGAATTTTAATTAAATGTGATAATATGTGGGTAAGCAATATGTCAAAAATGAAGTTTTAATGGAAACACCAAGAGACACACATGGCTTTGCTGATCTGCTGATTCCCTTCATGGGCATGGAGCAGCAGGTTGATAACTGATCTGTGATTGGTCTATAATTGATCTACCTTTCCCTGCCTGCCCCTCCAGCTTCTCTGACTTCTGGGTCTAGCATATGTATTTTTAGCTCTGTCATGAAGGACTCCTGTAGGACACCCTTGTCACCAAGGCTAGAGGCAACAAGAACTGATAAGAAGTTCCATTCATCCATGTGGGGCTCAGCCTATGCTTGGGGGTTCCAGCCTGTGTGTACCAAATTATGTCACTGCTAGAGTCACCACATCTCCAGCCCATCCTAAAGGCTAAGGTTATAGTAGTGGATGACTTATTCTATCCCCATCTCACCCTCTGTTAGCATATCAACAGGATGGACTTCATTACCTGGACAGGTAACTCCAACCTTTACTGGTTAGAATGGGAGACCTCGGCGGTATTATCATTCTTAGTGCCATGGTTTTCCATGATTATTGATCAAGGGAGTAATAAGAGGTGCCCCAGTGAATTCCCAGATTCAAAAATAGGACTCCTTGCCCATACTATGGTGTGGCAACTCAATTTATCTCTGGTAATAAGGATTGATCACAAAGTTCTGGGACTCCTTTTCTGTCTGTTGGTTTAGTAGCATAAAAAGTCCCAAAGGTTCAGGGTACAATCTCAGCTTCCAATACATCAGAACCATTATTATATTTCTTGGTAGATGCCTTTATCTCTTGGATACTAGGACCTTCAAATCCATCAAGCCAAGGCAGTAGGGATGAGAAACAAGTATTACTTGGTAAAATAGTGATGGGGCCAATTCCCCAATCACCCCACTGTTTTTTTGTTATGTGTTTCCTATATTCTGGCTATGGTGCTAGCTTTAATGGAGCTTGGAGTGAATCCCAATCACTCTATAGGAAGCTCACATTATTTTTTGAAGGGTTTTTCCAATCTGAACTAAAAGAGACAGAGTCAATTCAAGATGCAAAGAGGCTCTGGATTCCTCAAATTTCTGTGGGCAGGAAACAGGTTGAGAGAGCTACTCATGTGCAAACATGAGACATTTCTTATGGGTAAAAAGGACCTGAAAGGGCAAAGCGAAGACCTGCAGTGAGGGTCCAAGAGCCAAGAAAAATTACCAGGGAGCAGAGCTAGACTTTAATCAAGGAACATTTTCTGCTTCTAGGAGGTCTTGACAACATATGTCTGGATGTGTTTAGAATCTATGGGCCAATGACTGGTAGATGCTTCTCCTTACTTCATTTTTGAATGGGAGTACTAATTGAGAACAACCTGTTCTTGTCTCACCATTGTATGTCAGGTGTATGGGGGCAGATAACTCGACTTTTTTTTGTTCATGGGTTTCTAGATTAAGAGTTGATGGTCCCAAGGAACCTAGTCTACCTCTGAATTGATAAAGGGATCATAGGCCTCTAGCCTGATGACATGATTGGGTGAGACTTCAGCAGTCTTGGGGAGGGGTGAATATATTTTGGATATATGGGAAATATATGGATCATTGAGTTAGAGGGGGTGGGGCTGTGGTAGACTGACCATATGGAATTCCCCATGAAGCCATGGGTGTGGGCTGATGGAGAAGAGGTGTGGAGTGATGTTAACTATCATAGCAGTCATGGCCATTTGCTTGGGCTTTCTAGATCTGACAGGACCCATCTTTTACATACACATGGTGCACTGTTACACCAATATTCCCCAGAGAATCACACCATGCCCATATGAGCCAGGCAAAACCAGCAGAAAAGCACAGCAATGGTTAGTTCATACAGTCCACTTTCATTTACAGTGGAGTGCTGTTAACATCCAACTTTGGATTACCCAGTGTATCAAATAACACCCAGTTAATGAGGAGTGGTTTGAGAGGCATGGTCAGCATCTGTTCTGTAATTCTCCTAGAGGAACTTTCCTGAGCCTCCATCTTCTTCCCTGTAGCCTTCCTTCCTCAGAGAACCTGACCTCTAACTACTGCTTCAAGGGGCTCTGGGTCTGGAGCTTAGATCTAGGAACTAGGCCAGAGGCTGTGAATCCCCACAAAGGCAACTTGGGTTAGCATGAGACCCGCCCTCCAGATTAGAATTTTTCTGAAATTATAGGCAGAGCAGGACCCTTAGGAGGAAGCATCCCTAGGGAATCCCATCACCAATCAGATCCCTGCAGGTCAAGCACTGACCCTACTCCTTTCCTGAGGTTTATAATGGAATGAAGTTCAGGTTATGACTTCCAAAGCACTATTATCTCAATGTAGTATATGAATTATTTGTTTTATTTTGGATTTGTTATTATTAAGGGATTCTGGAAACTCTAATTACCTGACTATCTCAGTATGAACAGAAGGAATCCTGGAAGAATCAATTCTTAATTATGAAGTGACTAACTCAGTAGAGAGAGAAAGAGTTACAAACACCAGGAGCCCCTAGGTTCTGAATTCTATTACAGCAACATTGGGAATGCAGAAGGTTTGGGGGATGTTGGATTCATGCAGCTACAGAAGCAGTTACACCTTTTCTCATAGAAGGGCAGACTTCAAAATTTGTTTATTTATTTGTATGTTTACTTATTTTTGTTTTGTTAGACTTTATGCCTGGGAATGGAGAGGAATAGGATACATATCCTGCTTCTTTTCTATGACCACATTTCTGAAATCAGAGTGGGATACCAACGGGTACTCAGGCCATAATTACTAACTAATACATTCAGACAAGTGAGAATACCTCATAATGATGGAAATAATTTTGGAGCCTATTTATTTGAAGGAAAGTGAGAAGGAAAAAGAAACCAGCCTTTTGGCTGTTTATAAGCCAAATAAAATGTGAAGTAAATTGTTAGAGTGTAGCACTGTAGACACAGGCTCACATCATTAAATGACTTGCTCATTGCTAGCTTGCAAGGATCCAGAAACCAGCACTAAGTCAAGTGTGCCTTTTTGCAGTGATACCACAGCTGAAGTCTTCAGACTCCAGACTGTCATTGTCACAGGGCCACAGATTCTGACTGTCCAGCTCCTGGAGGAAGCATAAAGTTATCTTTCTATATTGTTATTTCTCTTCTGATTTATGCCTTTTTCTTTTAAACACTGACTTCACAGCTGGGGTTGTAAGATTTGATTTGAAACAGTGTTAGGCATAAAATCCATAGAAATGGGAAGGTCTAGCTTATATTTCCTTTTCCTTGAAATGAAACAAATCACACTCTTTATGTATAATGATAAATTCTGTGAAAACAGCAAAGGACCTAGAGCTATTAATTTGTCTTTTAAAATATTTATGGTGTTTTAGGATGAAAAAGTATATTTGGATATATATTTTTTTAAGCAGCTCTGTTTTCCAGGTGATCAAAAAAAGCAACACAGTTAAGCATACATACACACACACACACACACACACACACACACACACACACACACACACACAGATGTATCAGAAAATTCTCCACCCTTCTCAAGCAATTGACTGCAATCTATCAAACAATTCAGGTGGAATTTAGGGGCTGTTGAAATGTTCTATTTTTTAACTGAAATAAGTCATACGTTTTCCTTTCCTCAGATTATGACCATGGAGAACCAAGGTCTCTGGATAAGAAGATGAAGCCTTTATTAGAAAGGTCCCTTTCAGAGGGTCTTTTGCGGGACCATTCTCACCATGCAAAACTCTGGATGAAAATCAACTAAGTAACTTCAGAAAAGGGAATCTTTCAGGTTGCTGGAGAGTTTCCTTCCTCATTGTATAAATAACATTACCCCTGCGAATATATGTTTGTTGCAGAAAGGTAGGTGTGCATGTGTGTGTGTGTGTGTGTGTGTGTGTGTGTGTGTGTGTGTGTGTGTGTTTGCAGCTGGTGGGGAAAAGGCTGCACTCATGGCATTGTCTTTCCCAACTAATACTCACCTGTGAAAAAATAAACCTTGACCTGTATCTCGTACCAAACACAAAAATTAATTCAAATGGATAACAGACTTAAATGTGTAATCCAAAATGATCAAGCTTCTGTAAGAAGATATAGAAGAAAATGTTTGTGACTTTGGATTGGATAAAAAAATGAAATATTATGCCAAAAATCATGATACATTAAAGAGAATATTGATACATTTGAATCATTAAAATTAAAATCCTTTAAATAAATCCATTTCAAAGACACAGTAAACAAAATGAAAAGACAAAACCTAGACTGGGAAAAATTCTTGCAATATATATGTATATATACATATACAATAAAAATCTGTATCCAAAATATGTCAGAAAATCCAGGACTAATAATAAGAGAACAAGAAATCTTTTGTTTTTTTTAAAAGGGCAAGTTTAGATAGAGACTTCACCAAAGAAGACACATGATATTAAACTCACATAAAAAGGTACTCACATAATTCACTAGTCATTAGGTAAGTGCAAATGAAAACTGCAATGAGATGTATGTGTAAATCTATTTTAAAAAACTGACAAAACCAAGTCGAGAAATCAGAAGACTCATACATTTCTGTAGTTATGCAAAAGATATAACCACTTTGGAAACCAATTTGGTCATTTTAATATGGTTAAACATAATTTTACCTTTAGGCCCAGTAATCACACTAGTAGTATTTACCCAAAGAAATGAAAACTTATATTCATACAGGAATCTGTATGTGCATACCTAAAGCAGCTTTACTTGTAAGACCCCCAAATTGGAAAACAGTACAAATGTCCATCTACAGGTGAATAGACAGCTGCTGTCTTCCATACCATAGACACTTCACAACAATATGAACAACTTGGAACACACAAAACAACCGGAAAGAAGCTTAAATGTGATGTGCTAAGTGAAAAATGCAAGACTCAAATAGCTGCCTGATGTACAGTTCCATTTATATGACCTTCCCAAAAAAGTGAATCAGAAAATGACTCAGTGTTTGCCAGTGCCTGGGAATTGGAGGAGAGAACTACTGCAGGGAGGCGTCAGAGAACATGAGGAGTCAGAGAACTGTCCTACGTGTTGATTTTAAAAGGTTACAGAACGGTTGGTGTTGGTCAAAACTCATAGCACTGTACAAATGAAAAAAAGATATTTTTAATGTCTGTAAATTACACCTCAGAAAACCAGACTTAAAATAAATGAAGTCAAAATTAAGATATTTCCAGATAAAGAAAAAACATTGAAATAAATGACTGGTAACACACTTGTGTTATATTCAGGAAGGGAAAATGACACCTCAGATCTACAAGGAGGAATCCAAAGAACTGGAAATAGTGAGGGTGCATTGATACATTTTGTTTTCTTAATTTCTAAGACACATGACTTTATTTTGGGGTTTATACTACATCCATGCATAATACATAGGACTACAGTAATGTGGGAGGATAATCTGTGCTAACATGTGGGCACAAAGTTTCTATATTCTACTGGTAGTAAGTTAATATAAACTTGAAGATTGTGATGTGTTCAAGTGAATATTTTAATCAGGTGATTGACAACTAAGAAGAAAAGAAGGCAAAGAAGTATAACTAAGATGTCACTGGAAAAATTAAAATTGCATACTAAGCAACATCTGTTTAACACAAACGAAGGTGAAAGAAGAATGGGACGAAAAAAGATGAGGCAAATAAAAATTGTTGGCAAATGGCCTAAATCTAATCACATCAATAATCATATTAAACATGAATGCACTAAATACTGTAATCAAAAGGCAGACATTGTCAGTCTGAGTGAAAAACTTAAGGTCTGCCTATAAAAGATGTACTTTAAATTCAAAGGTACAAATTGGTTGGAAATAAAAGGATAGAATAAAGTATGTCATATAAACAGAAGCATAGGAGGGCTTAAATGGCTGTTATCAGACAAACTAAACATTATTATAAAGAATATTTCCAGATACAAAGAGGGGCATTTTATCACTATAAAAGTTTCAATACAGAGGCGGGAGCCAAGATGGCGGCGTGAGTAGAGCAGTGGAAATCTCCTCCCAAAAACACATAGAGCTATGAAAATATAACAAAGAAAAATCTTCCTAAAATAGAGACCACAGGACACAGGACAACATCCAGACCACATCCACACCTGCAAGAACCCAGCGCCTTGTGAAGGGGGTAAGATACAAGCCCCAGCCCGGCGGGACCCGAGCGCCCCTCCCCCCGGCTCCCGGCGGGTGGAGAGAAACCGGAGCAGTTTTTTTTTTTGGCGAGCGCTTTTTGGAAGCCTTAGAGGGACGGGCCCCCGTTGCTGGGGAGGCGGGGTGGCGGGACCGGTGAGGAGGTGCCTGGGAACGGCGCCGGAGGACAAAGAATATCCCGCGTTTCTCCCTGCGAGACCTGGGGGCGGGTGCCTGAGACCGGTGCCTGAGGACGGAGGAGGTCGCGCGTTTTTCCCCTTTTTTTTTTTTTCTCTTTTTGGCAAGCGCTTTTTGGAAGCCTTGAAGGGACGGGGACCCCAGTGCTAGGGAGGCACGGTGGCGGGACTGGTGAGCGGGTGGCTGGGACCGGCGCCTGAGGACAAAGAATATCCCCCGTTTTTCCCTGCGGGACCGGTGGGCGGGTGCCTGAGACCGGCACTTGAGGACAGAGGAAATCGCGCGTTTTTCCCCTTTTTTTTTTTCTCTTTTCTGCGAGTGCTTTTTGGAAGCCTAAAAGGGACAGGGACCCAGGTGCTAGGGAGGCAGGGTGGCGGGACTGGTGAGCGGGTGCCTGGGACCGGCACCTGAGGACAAAGAATATCCCGCATTTTTCCCTGTGGGACCGGTGGGTGGGTGCCTGAGACCAGCACCTGAGGACGGAAGAAATCGCGCGTTTTTCCCCTTTTTTTTCTCTCTTTTTGCCAAGTGCTTTTTGGAAGCCTTGAAGGGACAGGGACCCCGGTGCTAGGGAGGCAGGGCGGCGGGACTGGTGAGCGGGTGCGTGGGACCAGTGCCTGAGGACCAAGAATATTGAGCGTTCCTTCCCTGCGGGACCGGTGGGTGGGTGCTTTTTGGAAGCCTTGAAAGGACAGGGACCCTGGTGCTAGGGAGACAGGGCAGCAGGACCAGTGCGCGGGTGCCTGGGACCGGCACCTGAGGAAAAAAAAAAAAATCGCGTGTTTTTTCTTTTTTTTTTTCCTTTCTGTTCCCTCTCTCATTGTTGCTGTTGTTGTTTTGGTTTGGAGAGTGCTTTTTGGAAATCTTAAAGGGGCAGGACAGGTCACTTAGACCAGAAGCAGGGAATCTGGGGATCTCTGGGCACTCTAACCCCCTGGGCAGCAGGGAGCACAGAGGCCCCTTACGGAGATAAATAGTCTCCTGGCTGCTCCCCCTCTAACGGGGCTCCACCATTTTGGAGGAACAGCCCCAGCCAGGCCAAGCCCACAGCAACAGTGGAGATAAACCCCAAAGCAACTGGGCAGGAAGCAGAAGCCCTGTCTGCGCACAGCTGCCCAGCACAAGCCACTAGAGGTCGCTATTCTCCCAGGAAAAGGCTACAAACCAACAAGAAGGGAAGCTCTTCCAGCGGTCACTTGTACCAGCTCTGCAGACTATCTCTATCACCATGAAAAGGCAAAACTACAGGCAGACAAAGATCACAGAGACAACACCTGAGAAGGAGACAGACCTAACTAGTCCTCCTGAAAAAGAATTCAAAATAAAAATCATGAACATGCTGACAGAGATGCAGAAAAAAATGCAAGAGCAATGGGATGAGATGCAGAGAAAAATGCAAGAGCAGTGGGATGAGATGCAGAGAAAAATGCAAGAGCAGTGGGATGAAGTCCGGAAGGAGATCACAGATGTCAGGAAAGAGATCACAGAAGTGAAACAATCCCTGGAAGGATTTATAAGCAGAATGGATAAGATGCAAGAGGCCATTGAAGGAATAGAAGCCAGAGAACAGGAACGTATAGAAGCTGACATAGAGAGAGATAAAAGGATCTCCAGGAATGAAACAACACTAAGAGAAATATGTGACCAATACAAAAGGAAAAACATTCGTATTATAGGGATACCAGAAGAGGAAGAAAGAGGAAAAGGGATAGAAAGTGTCTTTGAAGAAATAATTGCTGAAAACTTCCCCAAACTGGGGGAGGAAATAATCGAACAGACCATGGAATTATACAGAACCCCCAACAGAAAGGATCCAAGGAGGACAACACCAAGACACATAATAATTAAAATGGCAAGGATCAAGGACAAGGAAAGAGTTTTAAAGGCAGCTAGAGAGAAAAAGGTCACCTATAAAGGAAAACCAATCAGGCTAACATCAGACTTCTCAACAGAAACCCTACAGGCCAGAAGAGAATGGCATGATATACTTAATGCAATGAAACAGAAGGGCCTTGAACCAAGGATACTGTATCCAGCACGACTATCATTTAAATATGATGGTGGGATCAAACAATTCCCAGACAAGCAAAAGCTGAGGGAATTTGCTTCCCACAAACCACCTCTACAGGGCATCCTACAGGGACTGCTCTAGATGGGAGCACCCCTAAAAAGAGCACAGAACAAAACACACAACATATGAAGAAGGGAGGAGGAGGAATAAGAAGGGAGAGAAGAAAAGACTCTCCAGACAGTGTATATAACAGCTCAATAAGCGAGCTAAGTTAGGCAGTAAGATACTAAAGAAGCTAACCTTGAACCTTTGGTAACCACGAATCTAAAGCCTGCAATGGCAATAAGTACATATCTTTCAATAGTCACCCTAAATGTAAATGGACTTAATGCACCAATCAAAAGACATAGAGTAATAGAATGGATAAAAAAGCAAG
The DNA here is from genome assembly GCF_040802235.1 of Manis javanica. Taxonomy (NCBI): domain Eukaryota; kingdom Metazoa; phylum Chordata; class Mammalia; order Pholidota; family Manidae; genus Manis; species Manis javanica. The sequence continues at coordinate 73,635,288 of NC_133165.1, forward strand.
ACCCATCTATATGCTGCTTACAAGAAACTCACCTTAAACCCAAAGATAAGCATAGACTAAAAGTCAAGGGATGGAAAAACATATTTCAGGCAAACAACAGTGAGAAGAAAGCAGGGGTTGCAGTACTAATATCAGACAAAATAGACTTCAAAACAAAGAAAGTAACAAGAGATAAAGAAGGCCACTACATAATGATAAAGGGCTTAGTCCAACAAGAGGATATAACCATTCTAAATATATATGCACCCAATACAGGAGCACCAGCATATGTGAAGCAAATACTAACAGAACTAAAGAGGGAAATAGACTGCAATGCATTCATTGTAGGAGACTTCAACACACCACTCACCCCAAAGGATAGATCCACCGGGAAGAAAATAAGTAAAGACACACAGGCACTGAACAACACACTAGAACAGATGGACCTAATAGACATTTATAGAACTTTACATCCAAAAGCAACAGGATATACATTCTTCTCAAGTGCACATGGAACATTCTCCAGAATAGACCACATACTAGCTCACAAAAAGAGCCTCAGTAAATTCCACAATATTGAAATTCTACCAACCAATTTTTCAGACCACAAAGGTATGAAAGTAGAAATAAATTCTACAAAGAAAACAAAAAGGCTCACAAACACATGGAGGCTTAACAACATGCTACTAAATAATCAATGGATCAATGAACAAATCAAAATAGAGATCAAGGAATATATAGAAACAAATGACAACAACAACACTAAGCCCCAACTTCTGTGGGATGCAGCGAAAGCAGTCTTAAGAGGAAAGTATATAGCAATCCAGGCACACTTGAAGAAGGAAGAACAATCCCAAATGAATAGTCTAACATCACAATTATTAAAACTAGAAAAAGAAGAACAAATGAGGCCTAAAGTCAGCAGAAGGAGGGACATAATAAAGATCAGAGAAGAAATAAACAAAATTGAGAAGAATAAAACAATAGCAAAAATTAACGAAACCAAGAGCTGGTTCTTTGAGAAAATAAACAAAATAGATAAGCCTCTAGTCCAACTTATTAAGAGAAAAAGAGAGTCAACACAAATCAACATAATCAGAAATGAGAATGGAAAAATCACGACAGACTCCACAGAAATACAAAGAATTATTAAAGACTACTATGAAAACCTATATGCCAACAAGCTGGAAAACCTAGAAGAAATGGACAACTTCCTAGAAAAATACAACCTCCCAAGACTGACCAAGGAAGAAACACAAAAGTTAAACAAACCAATTACAAGCAAAGAAATTGAAACAGTAATCAAAAAACTACCCAAGAACAAAACCCCGGGGCCGGACGGATTTACCTCGGAATTTTATCAGACACACAGAGAAGACATAATACCCATTCTCCTTAAAGTGTTCCACAAAATAGAAGAAGAGGGAATACTCCCAAACTCATTCTATGAAGCCAACATCACCCTAATACCAAAACCAGGCAAAGACCCCACCAAAAAAGAAAATTACAGACCAATATCCCTGATGAACGTAGATGCAAAAATACTCAATAAAATATTAGCAAACAGAATTCAACAGTATATTAAAAGGATCATACACCATGACCAAGTGGGGTTCATCCCAGGGATGCAAGGATGGTACAACATTCGAAAATCCATCAACATCATCCACCACATCAACAAAAAGAAAGACAAAAACCACATGATCATCTCCATAGATGCTGAAAAAGCATTTGACAAAATTCAACATCCATTCATGATAAAAACTCTCAGCAAAATGGGAATAGAGGGCAAGTACCTCAACATAATAAAGGCCATATATGATAAACCCACAGCCAGCATTATACTGAACAGCGAGAAGCTGAAAGCATTTCCACTGAGATCGGGAACCAGACAGGGATGCCCACTCTCCCCACTGTTATTTAACATAGTACTGGAGGTCCTAGCCACGGCAATCAGACAAAACAAAGAAATACAAGGAATCCAGATTGGTAAAGAAGAAGTTAAACTGTCACTATTTGCAGATGATATGATACTGTACATAAAAAACCCTAAAGACTCCACTCCAAAACTACTAGAACTGATATCGGAATACAGCAAAGTTGCAGGATACAAAATCAACACACAGAAATCTGTAGCTTTCCTATACACTAACAACGAATCAATAGAAAGAGAAATCAGGAAAACAATTCCATTCACCATTGCATCAAAAAGAATAAAATACCTAGGAATAAACCTAACCAAGGAAGTGAAAGACTTATACTCTGAAAACTACAAGTCACTCTTAAGAGAAATTAAAGGGGACACTAATAAATGGAAACTCATCCCATGCTCATGGCTAGGAAGAATTAATATCGTCAAAATGGCCATCCTGCCCAAAGCAATATACAAATTTGATGCAATCCCTCTCAAATTACCAGCAACATTCTTCAATGAATTGGAACAAATAATTCAAAAATTCATATGGAAACACCAAAGACCCCGAATAGCCAAAGCAATCCTGAAAAAGAAGAATAAAGTAGGGAGGATCTCACTCCCCAACTTCAAGCTCTACTACAAAGCCATAGTAATCAAGACAATTTGGTACTGGCACAAGAACAGAGCCACAGACCAGTGGAACAGATTAGAGACCCCAGAAATTAACCCAAACATATATGGTCAATTAATATTTGATAAAGGAGCCATGGACATACAATGGCAAAATGACAGTCTCTTCAACAGATGGTGCTGGCAAAACTGGACAGCTACATGTAGGAGAATGAAACTGGACCATTGTCTAACCCCATATACAAAGGTAAACTCAAAATGGATCAAAGACCTGAATGTAAGTCACGAAACCATTAAACTCTTGGAAAAAAACATAGGCAAAAACCTCTTAGACATAAACATGAGTGATCTCTTCTTGAACATATCTCCCCGGGCAAGGAAAACAACAGCAAAAATGAGCAAGTGGGACTACATTAAGCTGAAAAGCTTCTGTGCAGCGAAAGACACCATCAATAGAACAAAAAGGATCCCTACAGTATGGGAGAATATATTTGAAAATGACAGATCTGATAAAGGCTTGACGTCCAGAATATATAAAGAGCTCACACGCCTCAACAAACAAAAAACAAATAACCCAATTAAAAAATGGGCAGAGGAACTGAACAGACAGTTCTCCAAAAAAGAAATACAGATGGCCAAGAGACACATGAAAAGATGCTCCACATCGCTAATTATCAGAGATATGCAAATTAAAACTACAATGAGGTATCACCTCACACCAGTAAGGATAGCTGCCATCCAAAAGACAAACAACAACAAATGTTGGCGAGGCTGTGGAGAAAGGGGAACCCTCCTACACTGCTGGTGGGAATGTAAATTAGTTCAACCATTGTGGAAAGCAGTATGGAGGTGCATCAAAATGCTCAAAACAGACCTACCATTTGACCCAGGAATTCCACTCCTAGGAATTTACCCTAAGAACGCAGCAATCAAGTTTGAGAAAGACAGATGCACTCCTATGTTTATCGCAGCACTATTTACAATAGCCAAGAATTGGAAGCAACCTAAATGTCCATCTGTAGATGAATGGATAAAGAAGATGTGGTACATATACACAATGGAATACTACTCAGCCATAAGAAGTGGAAAAATCCAACCATTTGCAGCAACATGGATGGAGCTGGATAGTATTATGCTCAGTGAAATAAGCCAAGCGGAGAAAGAGAAATACCAAATGATTTCACTCATCTGAGGAGTATAGGAACAAAGGAAAAACTGAAGGAACAAAACAGCAGCAGAATTACAGAACCCAAAAATGGACTAACAGGTACCAAAGGGAAAGGAACTGGGGAGGATGGGTGGGCAGGGAGGGATAAGGGGGGGGAAGAGGAAGGGGGGTATTAAGATTAGCATGCATTGGGGGGTGGGAGAAAGGGGAGGGTGGGCTGCACAACACAGAGAGGACAAGTAGTGACTCTACAACATTTTGCTAAGCTGATGGACAGTAACCGTAATGTGGTTGTTAGGGGGGACCTGATATAGGGGAGAGCATAGTAAACATAGTATTCTTCAGGTAAGTGTAGATTAAAAATTTAAAAAAAAAAAAAGAAAGAAAGAAAGAAAAGGGGGATTACTCCTTAACAGGATAAAACTATTGGTAAATCAAAGATTAACGCATGCTTTAAATATCCTTAATGTTGATCACTTAAAGGGTGTCAGATGATCAGCTATGGAGGTACTCTTTTCTGATAATATTCCTTTCTCTTAATTAAAAAAAAAAAAAAAAAGCAGTTACTGTGTGCTGACCTCCAATGAGTTCTGCACAGTGGTATAGAGGGCATGTCAAAGTGTGGGCAAAGGGTCTGTTTGTTTCTACGCAGAAGATCAAGGCCTAGCTTGGATACCCAGAAAATGAACTAAGATACGATATGAGGAGGAGCTTCCGGCATCAGCACTCTCTGGAGGACTCGTGCCGGGGGATGATCATCAAAAAGCCTCCACAGGGATCCGGACGATGCTGCGGTTGTGGCTGCATCCAGCCCACCATCTCCTGGACTTGCCATAAGAAGGAGGAGGGAGATGTCTAGGCTGGCATGTGCATACAGTGAGACAACGAATTTGACTGGATCTGTACTGTTGGAACTCAACCAGGAGTTGGGAGGGGTGCAAGTTGTAGCACCCCAAAATCTCATGACTATAGACTATCTATGGTTAAAAGAACATATGGGATGTGAACAGATCCCAGAAATGGGCTGCTTTAATTTGTCTGATGGTTCAAGTACAGTTGGAAAATATCCATCATATCATAGATAAATTTTCACAAATGCCTAGGGTGCCTAAATGGTTTTCTTGGCTTCACTGAGATGGCTGGTAATTATAGATTTGCTTTGTTTATGTCACCGTATTCCTATTATGTCAATATGTGTGTGCAAATTAGTTAGTAGTTTAAAACCTATACATACTTAAGGTACTATACAAGAAGATATGTCAAAGAAATAATCAATCCTCCCAAGTTTCCTTCATATGCTACATCTATAGCTTTTCTTCTTCCTTCCTAATTACAAACTTTAAATAGAATTCGTGCCTCATATCGAATTTACCGAGTATCATAATTCCTCCAGGTGGTAAAGATACCTCGAGACAAGTGCTGGGCATAGAAGCCACAGGGCATAAATCTGCAAAGAAGTAATAAGCTAACCTTTGCAAACAATATGGCTTCTCTCTCACTTACCAACTTTACATTTCCCTGTATGGCCCCGGAAGATGACTGGTTAGCCAGAGACGGGTAAGATTCCTCAAGGGAGGAACAACCTAAGACAGGCACAGTCGCAGGGGGGCCATCAGGTGAGAATTTGGGGATCAACAGAGGTGAGGCTCAGAACCTCACCCCCCCTGCTTTGAGAGAAATCTTCTGCATCCGTGGATGTCTTGCTGCCCTTGTCTAGCCTGGATTAATACTTAGTCCATAGGCACACACCTGATCATCTGATCATCTACATTTGCCTTCTTACAGCACTAAACTATGTTTTCTACCTTTATCTTGCATCTACCTACCACTTCAGCATTTTATTAAAAATAAAAATAATAATAATAATAGGAGAAATGTGGGATCAACATATAAATCAAGTACAAAAATCAAATGAATATTCATATTTGACCTGATGGTTTATAGGTCATATTGCATGATCAAAACCGAAAGTTTCTGTGATGACTGCCCTTGTACTGTTCACCATGTAAGAATTTATTCACTCTGTAAGAATTCGTTCACCATGTAAGAACTTGTTCGTTATGCTTCAGAAGATTGGAGAGTGACGAGAATTAGGCTTGAGATGGATTAATGATTGTACATTGAGCATTGACCCCCCTATACTGAATTTTATTGTTGTTAACAACCATTTGATCAATAAATATGAGAGATGCCCTCTCAAAAAAAAAAAAAAAAAAAAAAAAGTTTCAATACAGTAGAAAGATACATAATTATAAACACTTGTGTACCTGATAATGAGCTATGAAATACATGAAGTAAATACTGACAGAATTAAGAGAAGAAATAGACAAATTACAGTTATAGTTGGGGATTTCTCTATTCCTGTCAGTAATTGTTGGAACCTGTAGACAGAAAATCAGTGAGGATATTGACTGCTTGAGTAACATTATCAACCAATTTGACGTAAGTAACAACTATAAAATACTTCACTGAGCAACAGCAGAATATACATTCTTTCAAGCACACAGAGTGGTCACCAGGGTAGTCCATGAAAAAATATCTTAATTATTGTTGCAGGAAGTCATTGAGAAGATGTGACTTCTGGTTGACCCATGAGCTGGTTGACCCTGGGCAATTAGAAGCTCCTCACTACCTTCTCTGTCCTGGGAATGTATGTTTTGCCCATTGTTCCCACAGTGGGAGTTATTCCAAGGACATAGCCTTGAGAGGGTAAAGCATTGTTGAGGCCATGTGGATGGTATTTGTGGCTGAATCCCGTAAGGTTTCTGTATAAACTTTTAAGATTCTGATGGGTGGGTGTGGAGACCTACTTACCTTGTGGCCATCCAAGACAAGCCATGCAAGTCAGTTCCCTTTCTTATTAGACCTGCCACCTACCAATCTGGAGTGGCCTGCCTCTTTCTTTGGTCTCTCCTTGCCCTCCATGAGTACAGAGGCCAGTCTGAGAACCAACAATTATACAGAGTAATAGGTCTGTGGTTGCAATATAAGTTACAAATCAAGAAGAGAAAGAGAGAGTGAAATGGGAAAGCCCTGAGTACATGCAATAATAAAATAAATGGATATGTAAACATAACAGAACAAAATCTGTGGGGGACAACTGAAGTAGATCTTAGAAATGTAGTTTTAGAAGAGAGGACCCAAAATCAGTGCTAAAAGCTTTCATTTTCTTAAGAAGCTAGAAAAAGAAGATTGAATTAAATCCAATGAAAAAGGAAAAAAATCAGAATGGAAATTAATGAAATAGAAAGCAAGTGACAGAGAAAATCATTAATACCAAAATAGTTTCTAATGATTAATCAGATATAATAAATGAAAAGGCAAATTGATATTCAACAAAAACTTACATCAAAAATCCCACTTTTAGGACTTAATAATAATATACAGAACACGTGATAGAAAGAAAGGGCTCAAGACCTGAGCAGTACTTGGTCATTAAGGCAATGTCACTTAAACCACTGAGATAAGTAGCTGAAATTAAGGAGATCATCACCCTAAGTGTTGTTGATATGGAACAGCTGAAACTGTTTATATCATAAAGCTGGAGTTGGTAAAGTTTTTCTTAAAGGGCCAGCTAGTAACTATTTTCATCTTTGTGGACCCTATAAAGGCTTATAGACATGAGTATGTCTCAGTTATTGAACCCTTTCATTATATGGTGAAAATACTTATTATATGTTAATCAATAGTTGTGTCCGTGTTCTAATAAGGCTTTATAAAAACAGGTAGACTGAGCCATGGGCCATAGTTTGCCCACACTTGAATAAAGTTCTGTTTATCAAAAGCAGTTGAGGGCTGTTGTGTTAATCATGTACATTATTAGAGACCAGGGTATTAGAATTTAATAAGATAAACTTCTCATCATAATTATGCTGAATATGATGAATACAGTTTATTTGATGGTTCATAAGGTACCCATTTTGCCTCCTCCTCACATGAAATTTCTCACTGAAAAATGCAGTGGCTGTAGATGCAAATATGTGAAGATTGATCTAAATCAGCACCAGATGCAGGGCAGTCTCTACAAACTTGTTATATTTAATAACTGTTTGAAATTTTATTATTTACAAGGCTTTGGTTTCTTTCTCATAAATATTTAGACTTTGGGTCAGAGTTGTCACACTCATAGTGAAAATATGACTTTAAAGAATCACTTACTTGCCTGAGGACTCAGTTTTGAGAATTAAAGAATTCAGCATTTCTTTAATAAAAGCATTTTTATTATAAAATTCTCAGAGATTTTTGTCATTGTTACATTCCCTATATTCCATTTATCTGATATTAATATTCCTTTCTCCCTTCCTCTCTAGAACCCAACCATAAATGTGAAAATAGAAGGACTTTAATTATGGGAATAATTTCCCAAGGCCTTTGGTGTTAAAAGTCATGAACTTGACTACTTATTCCTTATTGACTTGACTTTATATTCAATTCAAACAAACTTGATTATTTGCACTTGCAGAGTATAGCAAGTGAGAGCAAGTGAGGTCTGGGGATAGTATCATTAACAGAAGAAATACTGATAAAAAAAAAACCCATGGTATTTATTTAATGTGCATTAAATAGCCATGATTCATCAAGAAAATTTTAATTTATGTCCATTGTTCTTTTTTTAGAAGGGAAACCATGCTGCGCCCTTTAGGATAATTTCCACTAAAATAGGATGGTTATTTAAATCAATTCTTATGCTACATGAAGTTTTGATTATCTGGAGATAATTCACATATAAATAGCTGCTAATAATGCCAAATGATCAAGATATTAACATAGGATATGTGTCTCTTTTTCTTTTCTTCTCTGTAAACATTTTATTCATGCTCTTTGATTTCTTTGCATGACATATATATTCCTTTAGAGCCAATATTCTAGGAAGTATATTATAAAGACCTAAAGTCTTTAGATCTTCTGTAGAGAACTTCCTTAGATAGTGTATGGATTTTGAAAAGAAAGGGTTCATAAAGAACATTAATCATACTCCTGATTATAAAATTCCAGCCAGAGCAGGGGTTTTGTTTAGGAAACAGAAAGGGAATTAAAGATGCTAATTGGAGGAATCAGCCTGTATGTGAGTAGACACCATCCTCTAAGGTAATGAATGGGGGACAAATTGCAGTTAATCTTAGGTACTCTGTGCTATAAACTGCAGGCTGGGCTGACAGTTTGTTGAGGAAAGCAGTAAACTATACTTGACCTGCTGCAGAACAGCAACTTCAGTGGTGCTCTGGGAGGCTCAGAGCCTGGCCTTGGTCCAGACACCTCCATTGTGTACTAGGAGTTGGCACCCAGCAGTGAAGGAAAAAGAGGCAAAGAAGCTCCTGGTTTCAACTGACTGCACTTCTGCTGGGAGCAAGATCCCTGAAATGCATAGGAGGCCAGCAGGAGAGAGAAACATCCAGGATGTGAAACCTGCTGGGGGAATTTTTAGGTCCAATTCTGCAATAGGCTATGTGCTGGCAAAGTGGGAAGGGAGACTGGGCCAATCCCTCTCTAGTCTTTGAGAACAGGTAACACCTACCTGCATGTATATAGATGATTTCAACATCATGAGGTTGAACACTGAGGCAGATACATGCATGTTGATTTAGTTATCAACTATGGTCTAGTTCCTTCGCAGGTGGTTAAAAACATAGATTTTACATTGGAACCAAGCTCTGCCACTGTACCTGGGTGACTCAGACAAGTGCATTCATATCTGTGATTCTAGTACATTCATTTATAAAATGTGGTTCATAGTAATTACTCATAGGGTTGTTCTGTGAGATTAAAAGAGAGAATTTTTTTATCGTGTTCAAGCACTTAGTCCAGTGTGTGACACAGCATAAACAGTGAAACATGGTGGGAGATGTATGTTAATATGTGGGGCTAATTCTGAATTCTCTATTCTCTAATATGGCTTTACTTGTCTTTATACCAATACCATACTGCTTTGGTTACTATCATTTTACAATACTTCTTGAAATTGGGTTGGTCCTTTAACTTTATTCTTGTTCCCAGTTGTTTTCACTATTTCGGGTTCTTTCCATTCCCAAATGAATTTAAGATCAGTTTATCAATTCCTGCAAAAGAGCATTCTGGAATTTTGATTGTGATTGCACTGACTATAGATCAGTTTGGGGAAAACTTACATTTTAACAACATGGAACAAACAAGAATTATCTCTCCATTTATTTATGTCTTTTATTTCAGTCAGCTATATTTTATCATTTTCAGTATAGGTCATTCATATCTTTTGTCATGCTTATCCCTAAGTATTTGTTGTTGTTCATTGCTAGTATACAGAAATGCAACTGGCTTTTGTATATTATTCTTTTATGCTGAAGCCTTACTGAATTCACTTAATAACCCTCACAGCTTTTTTGTATGTTACAGAGGGTTTTCTACATAAATGATCTTGTCATCTGTGCCTAAGGACAGTTTGCTTCTTCTTTCCAATCTAAATGCCTCTTGTTTCTTCTTGTCTGATTGCAGTGGCCAGAACCTCTAGTACTTCGTCGAATATGAGAGGTGAGAGTGACCATCTTTGTCTTGTTTTGTATCTTAGGGATAAATATCTTATTTCACCATTAAGTGTGATGTTAACTGTGGGTTCCTCATAAATGCTTTTTTCAAGCTGAGGAAGTTCCCTTTTCTTCCTAGTTTACTGAGATTTTTTATCAGAAATGGATGTTGGAGTTTGTTAAATGCATTTTCTTTATCTATCAAGATGGTTATATAGTTTTTCTTTCTTTTAACTTGTTAATAGGGTGAATTACATTGCAATCATCACAATATATCATTATATATGATTGAATTTGACTTGCTAAATTAAAAAAATTTGCCTATTTATGAGGGATATTGGCCCATAGTTTTCCTTTCTTGTGATGTCTCTGGCCAGGGTATTGCTGGCCTTTAAGAATGACTTGGGAAGAATTCTCTCCTCTTCAATATTCTGGAAGAGTTTGTGTAGGACTGGCATTCTTTTTTCCCTAAATGTTTGATAGAGGTCATTAGTGAAGCCATTTGCGCCTGGAGTTTTCTTTGTAGGTAGTTTTAAAACATAACTGCAATTTCTTCATGGGCCATTCAGGTGGATTCCCGACCTTCAAATTATTTCCTAAAGCTTCCTGCATCTTGTCCCTTGGGCCCAAGGGCAGTAGAAGATTCCAGTTCTCCCAGAGTGAGGGCTCTTTCTCTACAGTACACTTTTATCTAATTATCCCTGGTTCTCTTTGGCTGAAATCCCCAGCTACTGTATTTGAATGCCTTTCCTAAGATGTCGTATTGCAAACTTTCTATCATTCAGTAGTTTTCTCTTAATCTGCAGTCTTGCGTCTTGTCCTGATCACCTCCGATTGGGTGTCTGGGGTTCTCTGATGAACCTAGCGTGCTTCATGTAAACTGATGTTTTCCATGGTCAAAAGAGCCAAGGAGAAAATTGGAGCTCCCTTATGATGGAAAGCACTATCCTTGGGGATGGAGAATCATGATTAATCCAAAAAGGCAAGAAATAAGTGGTGGTTAATAATTTTGTCTGGTCTACTCAATATACAGGAGAGTGGCTGGCCTTGAAAAGTGAGCAAAAGAGCCTTTGCTGCCTCCCTCATTATCTTCATTATCTTTAGCATTTTTCCGTTTCAAGGACTCTGTTTTCTGATCACTGTAACAGGCCTCTGACAGCCAGCAAGTGAAGGGGATATTATGGTTGGCTATCTTGCAATCCAGTGAGTCTCACACTTAATAGCCACCAGAATTGTCTGAAAGGCTTGTTAAGATATAGATTGCTGAGCCCACTCCCAGAGTTTATGATTTATTGGGTCCAGGGTGGGGCCTTACAAAGTAAGGAAGAGAACGCTGCAGAACTGCCACATTCTGAGACCTTCAACTTTCACAAGCTAGGATTACCTAAGGAACAATATCTCACATAGGTGAACCATGCAGACTTCATGCTTGGTACCTGTGGTTACCATGGCCTCTTTGCCCCTTTCATGATAGCACAAGGAGAAAAGCTTCAAGCCCAAGGAGTGAGCAGTAAATATTAAGGGTGAAGCAGCCTCCTTCCAGCCACCTCACAGGATGTCCGGGCAGAGCATGGAGGGAGAGTCAGCCAAGTATGCAGGGATGTATTTTGAGACTATGAATTAACAACACGGTGCTGAGATGCAGGCTTAGTATCTCTTTGTTATTGCAGGCCTCTTATATCAATACCCTGTTGGTGATTGGTATAAATATATGAAATGGCTCATCCATGAATATTGCCTCCCCTGATATCCTGGTGGTGGTGGAGGAAACCCCAGTAACCAGATCCCTTCTTCCATGTGGGGACCTCAGAGAATTGGCTTGGGTGGTTAGCAATTGTTACAGCCTGCTACCCCTGGTTCGTGCTGACACAGAGGGTGGAGCCCACTGCAGGGGTTTGGATGGGCAGGTGTCTGACCAGAAGTTTCCAGCTCTTGGCAAATTCACTCTGGATTCAGTGAGACCAAATAATGACAATAGAACATTGTGTGTCAAAGTTCTTATACCAAGCTTTATTCTTGTGATGGCAGGTTGAGTGCTAGAATCATGTCTTCACCTAGCAAGTCTGCAGTCTGTCTGCCTTTACCTTCACCAGCTGCCCTTTCCACACAGAGGACTGGGCAGAGGTTTTTATATAGCAACACAGTTAATAATGGCAAGAACTGCCAACATGTGTGCAAACCTTTGCTTGCGAGCATTGCACATATGCAGTAGCAAGTAGATTAGGGTCAGGTGAAGATCCTGGCCACGGGAACTTCCATTTTCCCTATGGCAGGCAGGGGAGCCACCAGAATACCTTGTCTGGGTGGGAAGACTCTTGGACCATCTCACAGTCTTTCCATAGCAAGTCTCACCAAGGAGGACCACACAAGGCCCCAGAATGTTCCACCTGGCCCAGGCCATGATGCTATATTTGGCTTGTTCCCTTTACTGTGAAGACACCACTTGTTCCTGCCTTTATGACCTGGCTACCAATTTCTGAATTGCCTTCCACCTTGAGAGATATTGGAAATCTCTCAAAGGAGATATTTGACTTTTTGTTCTAGAAATAACTTATTCTATATACTTAAAAGAAAATATCTTTTACTCTGACAACAAAAATCAACCTGGCCACTGTCCCAGATTACCTTGAGTTCCTTAAATTTTTCAATTATTTCCAGGTTCATTCAGGAAGCACGGAATGAATGTCTCCTGGATCTTGGACACTATAAAAAAGGCCCATGACCTCAGGCAGCTGAGATAACTCACAATCTAGCCAGAGAACTGGTCATGAGCATATAATATTACTAGAATATGTAAGAACTCTGACAGAGTAAGTTCAGGGTGGTCTGAGAGCACAGAGGAAAATCTAACCCAGCTGGGAAGGCTTCTTAGAGAAGATGGCCTCTTGGGAAATATAAATAGGATTAGCCAGTCTATAATGGGGGACATTCCAGGGAGAGGAAAAAGCATGAACAAAGCCATAAAGGCAAGAAACATCAGCATGTGTAGTGTGTATGTGTGTGCACGCATATTTATGCAATTGTGTATGTATGTATATGAGTTTGTGTGTGCATGTATGTTCATGGGTGTGTCTACATGTGCATGCATGTGCACAGGTGAGTGTGTGCTTGTGGTTTCTGCATGTGTGTTTGTGCACTCATGTGGATATGCATGCACATGGCTTTGTGTGCATGTGTGCAAGTGTGTTTATGCATGTGTGCATACATGCACATGTATGAGTGCATGTGTGTGAGCTCATGAATAGTTTATGTGGTGGAATTGGCAAGGGTGGGGTGGGGGTAGGGAATATGAGTAATTCTGCTTTTCTGAAAGGTCAAGGGGAAAGGAGTGGCAGGAGGATGAAGGCAGGACCAGATCATGGAACACGTTGAACAACACACTGAGGAGACTGGCTTTGGGTCATCCTTCCAGGGACTCTCCCCATGATATCTAAGGGATGAGGTGCATGAAGGGAACAGGTCAGGACAGTTATCTTCTTATACCTTTGGTAAAGTTGGGTTTCCCAGAGGCAGAGCCTGAGGCAAGGATTCAGAAGTCTGTGTCTATAGATTCAGAGCTCTCAGAAGGGGTAAGTAGGGTGGGACAGGGAAGATGCTAAGCAAGGCTTTGGGCTCAGCTGGAGGCCTGCTTCAGCCTGATTCTGTAGAATGAGATTGCACATCCTGGAAAGGAAATGCCTTTTGATCACTTATCAGTCAGGCTGTGGAGGGTGGATTCATGGCCAAGGCTCATTCTCCAGAGCGGTTGGCTGTGAACACTTTCTGGTCCACACCTGAGGGACAGGTGCACGCCGAATGATGAAGATCTAGGCAGAGCACCAACAGCATCCATTATAGGATGTAACATTTCTATAAAATCTCAGAGCAGTTCTAGAATTTTGGGGGCTGCTTTAGTTTGATGCTGGTAGCTTCAGTTGGAAAAATTTCCTTTTTCAGTATCCTCTGATAAGTCTATTATTCTTTTTTGCAGACTATTTCTCATTTCTACATTGGATCACTAAATTCTTACATTACTGATTTTGCCATTGGTTTGATACCAAAACTTGCTTCTTTAACATTCCAGATAAAAACTGACCTTCATTCTGCCAAAGCCCTAGTATTTTTTTCCAAATTTAATAAGATAGGTTTGAATTAAGAAAACCTCCACCTGAGAAGCTGGCTATACCCTCATAGTGGCTCTTCCATCTGATATTGACAAGGTGAGAAGAGGGACTGGATTGGATATCAAGGGTAGAGGGATTCTCACTAAACTGACTTAGTAGTTATATTAATTATATTTTTAAGTTTTCTGTATCTTATGATGTTTTAACATTTCTCAGGGGTCTTATAGACCTGGGAAGAGACTGTCCCTCCAGGCTTCACTGATTCTTGGGGATGGTAGACTGCTTGTCTGAAACATGCCTTTCATGGGCACACCAGCTAATCAAAGGTTGTGCCTGTCTCTTTCTTATTCAACTGTCACACACCCAGGCAACATTCCTCCTGCTTCAAGTCAACCCAGAGGCAGCTACCGGACAACAGAAACCATCCCTATGGCCCAACGCCTGCTGAAATTATCCAGACGAACAAATCCTGAACTGTTTACTTAGCGCTGCCTCGCTTTTCCTGCAGAGACCCCGACAGAGGCTACAGCCTAGGTCTTACCCCTACTTCTGTTCCTTGACCCAAACCCGGTGTCGCTCCTGTGGCTCTTTATAGCAAGCTGTGCCTCTTGTTCATGGAGGAACTGTGAATCACAGTAAACTTTTCTTTCAATGGCACTGACCTTTCCATGTTGTCAGTCAACACCTTTATAAATTAAGACCCAGCACAGGACAGCTGGGTGTTTTGCTATAGCTGGGATCTGAAAGGAGAGACATGGAAGGCCTAGGTTGGACTTAGTTGAGAAGAGGGCTCAGAGGAGCCTGACTATTCTGTGGTCAAGGACAGTGAGCTTGCCATCAGCTTACCCCACTGCAAACACCTCCAAAAAGGTGTTTCTGAGTCTTAAAGCTTAAAAAACAAGAGGGCTAGTAAATTATTATAAAATGATAATTATTCATAAAGTGAGTTAGCCTGGAAACATAATATAAGGCAGACAAAACCTAAATGAGTAGCAAGCCTGGCCCAAATGGCATTGATGAAGACCAGGATTCAGACAGTCTTCATGAGTACCAAAGATGGCCCTTCACTCCAGCACTGTTCAGAGTAAGAGGCACCATAAGAAATGAACATCTGAAGAGGCTGAAATACAGTAATGCCACCTTTCAGGTGTATGTGATCTTAACTTAAACATTTACCAGTTTTAGTCCTGTTCTGTTCTCTGTGTACTTGGAGAAGCAGAGGTGGCTGGTTAAGTAGAGCCTGGGGCATCGGTGGCCAAGGGGCAGCCATCCTATCTTGCTGTGGAGGAGGAAAATGCATTTCAAGAACCATGCAGCTTTGTTGAAAATTTCCAGGGAAGGCTTAACATTGAACAGTGAGAAAATAGTATGTTTTAAATAATACCTACCTCTTTCCTAAATCTATTAAAAAAATTACTGAAACCAAACTCTGTCTTAATCTTCAGGTCTTTTTCAGAAATTCTTCTCCTCAGGTTGCACTAGAAAAATAGCTTATCCTGCACTTAGCGCATCAGAATAAGAGCCTGTGGTGGTGTTTATTTCTTGTTTTCTGTCAGACATATTATCACTTGTGCACCCAAGGCCTCCTGTGGTCAGGTGAGCGATCCCCACTGATTCATGCTGCTGGTGACTGAACAATGTTGAACTTCAGCATTGATATTTCCAAAATGTATGCAGTGATGCATATCCTAAGTGAAAGAAGCCAGTCTGAAAGGCTTGTTATTATATGATTCCACCTCTATGACATTCTGAAAAAGGCACAACTATGGAGATAGGAAAAAGATCAGTGGTTGCCAGTGGTAAGGGTTAAGAAGGGATGAATAGATGGAGCACAGAGAATTTTTAGGGCAGTGAAACTACTCTATGAGACCATAATCAGGGAGACATGTCATTATACATTTATCCAAACCCACAGAATGTCCCACACCCAGCATGAACCTAATGCAATCCAGGGATTTGGGACAATGATGACATGTCAGTGTAGGTCCATTGATTGATTGTACCAAAGGTACCTCTCTGGTGGGGATGTGGATCATGGGGGAGGCTGTGCATGTGTGGGGCAGGGATATATGGGAAATCTTTGTGCCCTCTGCTCAGTTTTGCTATACACCTGAAACTGCTCTAAAATAGAAAGTCTGTTTTTAAAAAAATGTATTGAGTGTACTTTGTCAATGGACTCATGGGCTGTGGAAGAGACTGAGACCAGCCTTGGCTGCAGACCACAGGAGATTCACTTGTTCCCCGCCTCCCATGTTCTCCTGCGTGGAGTCAGTGCCCAGCCCGAGGCTCTCCCCGTACAGCCAGTTTCCATTACCCCTGTACCCACTGTAGTCCTGTTCTCTATAAAGTTATCATATAAGTGAAAGTTGGAATAGTGAATTATTGCTTCTACGGGAAATACAAGGTCAGCTTCCTGTGAGCCTTTGGTCACAACGTTTTCTTCAAACCATCGATACATCATCTTGCTTTATGTGTGTGTCTGTTTAAAAACACTTCATTTACTACATATTTTTGATTCATTAGCATTGAACTCATGGCCGACAGCACTATAACTTTTGTTTGAATGAAGCTTATTTAACCCACTTATTCTCCAGAAGGCACATCATGGCTTTTTCACTTCGAGGTGCTAGACAGTACTTCAGCTGTGCATGGGGGGGGGCCATTTTACACAGCAAAATCACCAAGAAAAAGTACAAAAATGCAAAACAAAAACCTGGCTCTAAGTAGACTGAGAAAAAGACACATGTGTACAGCGTGAGAGCTGAAAGAAAGCAGAGTGGTGCCTTGCAGCCTCCACCGGGAACAAGTGTGTGGTGTGACTCAAAGTTTTTTTTTGCTACTCTGTGCATGTCCACAAATTACCACTAATGCTCCAGGAGTATTACTTTCGGGGCTCCAAATAAACTTACTGGAGTGGATGAATTTGCAAATACTTAATGCACATAACAAGACTAGACTGTGTGTGCTTTTGACCCGAACATGGGTGTGCAGCTTCTCTACTGCCATTTCATGTTGGGTGTCCCAAGAACACTGGCATGGCTCTGGCTTGGAAGACCTGAAAACGTGTTGGTAGCTTGATGCTACAGTGTTGTGTGAGGGTTGATTTGGAGATGAGAACATTTTGCCTCCATCTCTCTGTGGGCTGTGGGGAGATATCCAGCCTCCAGCCTGCAAAGGCCAAGGCACACAGCTTGTGTGGACCCGGACTCCTCCTCACTGCTCTCCCTGGTCAGCATGAGCATCCAGATCAGGGGTGTGCTGACGGGCCATATGCTGCTCTGAGTTCTCCTTGGCCTTTCCATTCCTCACCCTCATATCTCCCCTACCTCCTGCCCAAAAATACTTTTCACTTATTGAAGCCTGTTGTTCTCTTGACCACTGGAGTGCTTTCTTACACACCAGCGACCTTTGTCTTGCCTGGAGATGTGATTATAATTTGCTGCCCAGATTCCTCTGATCATCGGTGGGGCCAGCAGAGCCCATCGATAATCCTGGCATCCCAGCCCACACTGCCATGCAGGACGACTTGAATGAATACACTAAATTAAATTGAGACTTTGTATAATCTACCTTTTAGATAATAAGTTTCAACCAAGCTAAGGGACGCAAGGAAACCTGTGGAGGTGATGGATATGTTTAATACCTCAATTGTGGTGATGGTATCATGGGTGTATGCATATGTCTAAACTCATCAAGCTGTGTATATCAATATGTGCAGGTTTTTATCATGTCAACTATACCTCAATAAAGCTATTAAAAGTATCATTCAACAATTTTTTAAGTATAAGTATGTCCCATAGAATATCTGAGACATAATTATACCGAAGAATGAATTAATATTTATCTGAAACTTAAATTTAACTGGCTGTCCTGTATTTGTATTTTCTAAATCTGGCATCCCTACCTCTCAGGAGCCCTGTGGTACACTGGCCAGAGCTGGCAGGGGTGTGAGAACTTGGGAACAGTCTGCCAGGGACCAACTGTGAGGTCTTGGAAAGTTACCTCTCTTCTGGGCTTCAGTTTCCCCATCTGTGAAATGGGTATAATTTCTAGTATCTACAGCTCTCTCATCTCATGAACTTGTCTCTGGGAACCAGAGCTTGGGCCCTGATTTTCACATTCTTTCTTCCTTCCTGGTAATTTAACAGATGATACATTCCCAAAGGGACCTTGGCAAATAAATGTGAATGTACATACCTATTTTTGAGTAAAACTTTCCTGTTGCTGAAAGGAAGCCCACCCATCTGGGCCAAAATAACATGTTGCCTTGGTAGGAAAAGAAATTTATTGAACATCATTAAAGCACTTTCTACCTCACCTCCTTGCCAGGCCCTGCTGCACAGACTATTAAGAGCATGTCTTCTGAGAAAACAGGCTGGTGTGGTTCAAGTTCAGGGTTGTAAATCACTCCTCTCAGCAGAGTAACAAGCTGAGTGGCCGAGCTCCGTGTCCTCACCAGGCTGTGCTCCTGGGCACCCAGGGTAGTATGTGAACTGGGCCCCTGGGCTGTGGAGATTTAGCATGGCAATAGCAAACAATTGGTTCTCTGCCTCTGGCAGAGCAAAGCAAGACCTGGGTCATGCTGCTGTATGTCTTCTCAGCAGTGGGATTTGCATTTCCCCACCACTGTATTCACAAGAATTGGCCACCTCAGAGATGAGCTGTGTGTTCTTCCCATGGAGGTGGCTGGGGGCCCTGGGAAAAGCTGCGGTCTTCACAATGAACAGAGGCACCCATGCCAAGGAGCAGGTGGTAGCAAGGGAGGAGTGGCACTTAAATTGGGGCAGGTAAATGCTGTGATGCATTTGATCTGTCTGCCCATTTCAGAGCCTCAGACAGCTCCACCCTCCTGGTCTGACCAGAGGTCCACCTCCTCTGGGAAGCTTTCCCCATAGCTGTGGCCATGCAGCGCAGCCTCATCCTGCAGGGAAATCTTCCCATCTGTGGGTGGGGGTGGGGGCACAGCCACCACCCAAAAGTGGGCCCCTGGCTCTGTGTCTGTTGGCCTGGAACCTAGTTCCTGCCAGGATCTGAGGGGCTCGGGACGCTGCATGCTGATTTATGAATGGTCTTTGAGATCCTATGACTCTTGCTCATCTTAGGCAGAGGACAGGTGGGGTGAGATAAACAAGTTTGGATAAACACATAGTTTTTTTAGTGTAAGTAGGTCTTGTGCAATATTTGGGACATACACTAAATTTTTTGTTGTTGATTGTTTTTTTGTTGATAAAAAGGTCAATGAATTATTCCCAGAAATTTTCATCTTGATGAAGTACAATGATCAATATGTTCTTTTTTGTTGTCTAATCTAAGAAACTTTGCCTCACCCACAGTCACAAAGATCTGGATTATGGGTATAGGTCTGAGATCTGTTTTGAATTAATTCTTGTGTGTGGGCAAGGTACACATTGTAGCTTCTGTTTTTGCATATGGAGATCTGATTGTTTCAGCTCCATTTGGAGAAAGACTATAATCTCTTCACCAAATTGCCTTTGATTCTTCATCAAGAACCGGTTGTCCATTTATGTGTCGGTCTAATTCTGGACTGTCTGTTCTGTTCTATTGTATGTCTAACTGTATACCAATACCATCCTGTTTTGATTACCATTGTTCTATAAGATTTTTTGAATTCATGTAGCATTCACCCTCCAACTAACATGGGGAACTGAAACCCTCAGGGCCAGAGAGGGCTAAACACCTTCTGGTCCTGTACCTGGTGGTCTTAAGAATTGAAAGCTGAGCCCATTTCATATTTAAGAGAACAGAAACCTAACAGAGTGGAGGGACTGGCCCTTGGAGCTCATACATAATGGAGAAGAACCTCGAATTCAACTCTTAACTTTTAGAACCTTAGCAAAATGCTCTTCCAATTATAAAATAGTGGGGGTAATTATAAAGAGTTGCCATTTAAAAAATTTTTAGTGCAAGTTATGTCATCAAGCCTTTTACATTTAGTATTTCTTATAACTGTGCATGTCTCAGATGCATTACTGTAATTATGTATGTGTTGCAGGTGAGATTAAGTGATGAGTGTAAGGTTGGCAGCTCCTAGGTGCTGGGCTGAGATCCAAATGCCGGCCAGCGCGTGGCAAAGCCTGTGCTCGAAACCAGTGGTTTTCTCTGTGTGGTTCTTGAACCAGCAGCATTAGCTTCTCCAGGAAGCTTATTATCAATACGAATGATTACCCTGATATTTTTCTAATTCAGACTAATATCTGAGAACTACTGATGGAATTAGTCCCTGTCCTGTCTGTGCTGGCAGGTGGCTCCTGCCTGAATGTTTCAATCTTGATTGAAGAACCAGCAATTTCAGAGACTGGTTGTGTGTATCTCTATCTTGGTCACACTCAGTGGCAATGACTTCAGGGTCACAGACGGATTAAGTGCATGGCCTGGGCGGACGGGCTGGAGCGCAGGACATTGGAGTTTGTCCCTTTACACTTTCCTGTCCTCCTCTGTGCAATGGTGACAATAATACTTATCTCCTAACAGGGCTATAGGGTTTAATCAACCAAATCAGGGAAAGTACTTAGCATAGGATCTAACCCATAAAGACCGAGACTCAGTCAAATTATATGTCAGGTCTTTATTATTTAAGTCCCTTTGGAACTGACTGTGGATTGCAGCTCTTTGGTGGAATTCCTCAGGTAGGTTTAGGCATCTTGCCTTGGTAGGGCTGCCAGATTACTTTATCTAGGATGCCTAGTTCAATTTAAATTTCAGATAAACAAGTAATTTTTTTTTAGTACATGTCTCATGCAAATATATGAGACATAGTAAAAATTCCTTTTGTTGATATCAGAAAATTAAACTGGGCATCCTGTAACTTTATTTGGTAAATCTGGCAACCTGCTACCTGGGCAGCAGTGACTCTTCCAGTGGAAGGAATTCCCTGGAGTGGAGGAATGTCTCCTGCATGGGTTCTGAGTCCTGTCCATTTGCTCTCAGGAGGGGGTTTTGGAATGTGCTTTTGCCTCCTAGAAAGAGGCAACATGGCCAGAGACTAGCTGAAGGGCTCTTACTTCATCCACTTTTATAATATTCAGCCCTGTGGTATGAAACAATAGAGGGAGATTGAGAGGAACAGGACTGTCAAGGGATCTGTTAAAAGTGTCTACAATTTTGCTACTGCAGCTGGAAAACAGAAGAGAGAAGCAAGCAGCTTTGTTCTGGGAGATAAAGAAAACAAAAACAAAAACATCACCAAAACAAGCCCACAGAAACATTTAACCAGGAGTTTATTTATTTAGTCCTCCAGAATGGCTTAATAGGGGGCTAGATGTTGTGTTTTATAAATCAGTAATTACAGGTAACTCGTGTTGCACTGATGATAAAATTGCAGGATATGTACGTGGGGATTCAATGGCATTAATTGGAGAGTGGAGCCCTGGGTATAACCTAATTAACCTGAGACTATGGGCTTCCATTAAAAATCTAGCACTTCCAGATAAGCCTGTGTTCCAGGAACAGTACAGTTTGAACATTTAAAGGCTGTCAATTACTGATGGCTGTAGTCAGTGCTACTGACAATCAGCAAACTGGGTCATTAGGTGCCAGAAAGTTGAAAAGCATTTGATCCATGTAGGTTGAAAATGTTCAGAGTAAAAATAGAGTTGTGGCAAGTTCTTTTCCACAACCGTAAAACTGTCTGGGAAAGACACATATTGCCAGCTCTCCCCTCATCTCCTGGTACCCTTTCTCAATCCCCTCCCTGCATGCCTCCAGACTGTGTTCCTTAGTCCTTTGCTGTGGTCACTGGTCACCAGATAGAAGGAGATAAACCAGGCTGAAGAGTTGAGCAGACATCTGAGCAGAAGCCATTTAAGGCAGAAATGAAGATTAACAAAAGAACCCTTGCATTCCACCCCATCTTTTCTCTTCCCTTCCTGCTCAAATGAGGATTTTATTTTTAATGCTGACTTCTCTCTTCCTTGCTTGAACTGCTTATTGTAATTTTAGCTAAGAGAATAGTTGAACTTAATTTGATGAAATGTGCCTTTGCTTTTTTACAAAGAATGAATGTTTGCCATTTTTTATTTATGAACACAATAAACCAGGCTCTACTAGGGAGAGAAGTGAAAGGAAAGCAGCAGATGCATAAACAGGACATAATATTTATAACGTTGTGAAGGAAACATTAAAAATGGGCAAATTAACACAATCCTTCAGCAGAAGGGACATATGTATTGCACAAAACTCATACACACATATTCCAGCCTCTTTGGAATTGTGCTAAATGTGAGCTGCTTGGTAATAGGAGACTTAGATGTGAAGCTTGGGTTTTTTAAAAGAATCATCATATGTGCTCATATATGAGTAAAATGCAAGGGAGGAGACCATGCAGCATCTCAGTTCTGGAAGCTTTTTAATCAGAAAATGCTGTCTTCTACCTGTCTCACAGGGTAGACACAATAATCAAAGGAGAGGTCAATTTGACTTTGCAATATAACATGAGTCACCCAGCAATTCCACTCCTAGATATTTAGCCAGAGCAATGAAAGTACATGTCCACGAAAAGACTTGCTCAGAATGACCATAACAGTCAAAATAAGAAACAATTCAAGAGACCATCAACTGGGGAATGGACAAATAACTTGTATATTCATACAGTGGAATACTACTCAAAAATAAAAAATAAGCCATGGATACATGGAAAAATATGGTCGAATCTTAAAAACTGGACAGGTGTCAAATAAAAAACAAATCTGGACTTTGTGTGGAGACTTTATTCTAGAAGATATCATAAAAGGGGAGGAGCCACTACAATAGGGAGGTGGTTCTTTTGAAACACCAGCAAGTATATTTATAAGATCAATATGAGATCAGCAAGGTGAAGCAGAATTGCTCATTCTCATTAGGCATCATTTTCTCCACTAGGCTTTGTCTTTATAGAGAGAAGTGAGTAAGGGAGAAGCAGTGTGGGGTAGTGGAGGGAAAGGCAGTGTATGTGGTAAACCCTCCCCTGAAGCCAGCCTGTTTATAGGAGGGGCAGTGAAAGTGGGGCTGTTTTTCTGGAAGGGACAGTCTGCTGGTGGGCCAAAGTTTACAGTCCTGGGGAAGAAGAGACTCTTCATTCAAGAATTATTCACAAATATTTTGCTCTGATTGACTGGTGGGGAGAAGCCAGTCACCCAAGCAGAAACTGGGACTGTCTCAAGAAAACAGAGATGTTTGGTTACCTGTATATAAAGGGCCCTGGGACTAATCTTCACTCACAAATGCCTTTTAAAAATAAATAAGGTCCCACTTGAGGGAGCTTTTAAAAGTATCCACCATCCCTGGATTTCAAAGTTAAGATAACAAGTCTTGCCTTTGGGCAAGTGTTCAGAGGCACCTTTGTTAAACAAGATCTACTCACATCCCCAAAACTGGGACTACAGTCCTCTTCTGGACTGTGAACAAAGTCACCTACTGTCTCCTCAGCAAGTTTCTCCACCTGGAGAAACAAATATCTCTCAGGAAGTCTCCCTTCCTGAGACTAGGCAAGGCCTGGGGTCCAGAGGCCCAGAGGTCCAGAAAGAAGCCTGGGTGATCACTGCATTTCCTTAGTTATTTAAAATAAATTAGGAATTCTATTGATGAAAAAGTGTTGTTATAAAAATCTTGAAAATGGGCAAAGGAATGGATTAAAGATGGTGGCATGAGAGGAGAGACAGAGGCTTCCTCCTAAAACTGGACACTAGAAAATTTAATTGGTGCAACTAATCCTGAGAGAGCAACAGGACAGAGGATGGTGTCAGACTGCACAAACCTGGAGAAAAGAGCAGACCTCAGTGAATGGGGTAATGTACCAGCGCTGTGGCTCTGCGGGACCCGAGCCCCTCTCCCACCCCAAGCTCACCGGCAGGAGGAAGAGAAATGGAGCAGGGAGTGAGTGGAAGGCTTGGGACTGCTGAATACCTAGCTCCGGAGATCTGCTCTGGGAGCACAAACCTACATTTCATGGTGCTTTATGAGACTCGTATGACTACCAGGTTGGAAAGTTAATACAGGTAGAATTCCTGGCGAGACTGGGATTCCGACTGCTTGTGGAAAGCAGGGATCCATATCTGGCTGCTCTGGGACAAAAACATACCTGTGTAACTGGCCCACTGGCTCAGGCAGTGGAGACAGGCACAGCAGCAGGGAGGCGGGAAACAGCTCTTTCCTCCCCCCAGGCACCAGTACCACTCTGCTGCAACCCCCAACATTGCTTCAGGGGCTGAGCAGCTCCAGAATAGAGCTTCTGGACACTACAGGGCACCATATGCAAACATGAAATGCCAAAGGAACCTTCTCCAGAGTAAAATTATTAATACAACTCCCAAGAAAGACTTAAATGACATGGACCTCATGACTCTTCCTGAAAGGGAGTTCAAAATAAATATCATCAACATTCTAATGGAGGTACAGAAAGACATCCAAGAACTCAGGAGTGAATTCATGTCAGAGATCCAATCATTGAATAGCACAATAGAGAGTATTAAAAGCAGGTTGGATATGGTGGAGGAGACAATAAATGAAATAGAAACTAGAGAAGAGGAATACAAAGAAGCTGAGACACAGAGAGAAAATAGGATCTCTAAAAATGAAAGAATATTGAGAGAAATGTGTGACCAATCCAAGCGGAACAATATTTGCATTATAGGGATATCAGAAGAAGAAGAGAGAGAGAAAGGGAAAGAAAGTGTCTTTGAGGAGGTAGTTGTGGAAAACTTCCCCAATCTGGGGAAGGCAATAGTCTCTCAGGCCATGGAGTTCCACAGATCTCCCAACACAAGGGACTCAAGGAAGACAACACCAAGACACATAGTAATTAAAATGGGAAAGATCAAGGATAAGGACAGACTGTTAAAAGCAGCCAGAGGCAAAAATAAGATCACATACAAAGGAAAGAAAGCCCATCAGGCTAACATCAGACTTCTCAGCAGAAACCTTACAGGCCAGAAGGGAGTGGCATGATGTATTTAATGCCATGAAGCAGAAGGGCCTGTAACCAAGATTACTTTATCTGGTGAAATTATCATTTAAATTTGAAGGAGGGATTAAATAATTTCCAGATAAGCAAAAGCTGAGAGAGTTTACCTCCCACAAACCATCTCTGCAGTCTATTTTGGAGGGACTGCTATAGACGGAAGTGTTGCTAGGGTTGGATATCTGTCACCAGAGGTAGTAAAACCACGGTAGAGAGGGTGGAGCAGCTGACTGTGAGGCAAATGCAAAATTAAATTGACTATCCCCAAAGTCAATCAAGGGATAGACAAAAAGTACAGAATTTGATACCTAATATATAAAGAATGAAGGAGGAAGAAAAAGGAGGAGAAATAGAAAAGAACCTTTAGGTTGTGTTTGTTACAGCATACTAAGTGAGTTAAGTTAGACTCTTAGATAGTAAGGAAAGTAACCTGGAACATTTGGTAACCATGAATCTAAAGCCTGAAATGGCAATAAGTACATACCTATCGATAATCACCCTAAATGTAAATGGACTGAATGCACCAATCAAAAGATATAGAGTCACTGAATGGAAAAAAAAAGAAGACCCATCTATATGCTGCTTACAAGAGACTCACCTCAAACCCAAAGACATGCACAGACTAAAAGTCAAGGGAAGGAAAAAGATACTTCATGCAAACAATAGGGAGAAAAAAGCAGGTGTTGCAGTACTAGTATCAGACAAAATAGACTTCAAAACAAAGAAAGTTACAAGAAATAAAGGACATTACATAGTGATAACGGGCTCAGTCCAACAAGAGGATATAACCATTATAATATATATGCACCCAACACAGGAGCACCAGCATATGTGAAACAAATACTAACAGAATGAAAGGAGGAAATAGAATGCAATGCATTCATTTTAGGAGACTTCAACACACCATTCACTCCAAAGGACAGATCCACCAGACAGAAAATAAATAAGGACACAGAGGCACTGAACAACACACTAGAACAGATGGACCTAATAGACATCTATAGAACTCTGCACCCAAAAGCAACAGGATACACATTCTTCTCAAGTGCACATGGAACATTCTCCAGAATAGACCACATACTAGGTCACAAAAGGAGCCTCAGTAAATTCAAAAAGATTGAAATTCTACCAACCAACTTTTCAGACCACAGAGGTATAAAACTAGAAATAAATTGTACAAAGAAAAAAAAAGACTCACAAACACATGGAGGCTTAACAACATGCTCCTAAATAATCAATGGATCAATGAACAAATTAAAATAGAGATCAAGGAATATATGGAAATAAATGACAACAACACAAAGCCCCAACTTCTGTGGGATGCAGCGAAAGCAGTCTTAAGAGGAAAGTATATAACAATCCAGACATATTTAAAGAAGTAAGAACAATCCCAAATGAATAGTCTAATATCACAATTATCAAAATTGGAAAAAGAAGAACAAATGATGCCTAACGTCAGCAGAAGGAGGGACATAATAAAGATCAGAGAAGAAATAAACAAAATTGAGAAGAAGAAAAGTAAAGAAAATATCAATGAAACCAAGAGCTGGTTCTTTGAGAAAATAAACAAAATAGATAAGCCTCTAGCCAGACTTATTAAGAGAAAAAGAGAATCAACACACATCAACAGAATCAGAAATGAGAAAGAAAACATCACAATGGACCCCACAGACACAGAGATACAAAGAATTATTAGAGAATACTATGAAAACCTATATGCTAAGAAACTGGAAAACAGAGGGCAGAGCCAAGATGGCGGCATGAGTAGGACAGTGGGAATCTCCTCCCAAAAACATATATATTTTTGAAAATATGACAAATACAACTAATCCTAAAAGAGAGACCAGAAGACACAGGACAACAGCCATACAACATCCACACCTGCAAGAACCCAGCGCCTGGTGAAAGGGGTAAGATACAAGCTGCAGCCCAGCGGGACCCGAGGCTCCTCCCCCCAGCTCCTGGTGGGAGGAGAGGACTCAGAGCGAGGAGGGAGAGGGAGCCCAGGACTGCTAAACACCCAGCCCTAGCCATCCACACCAGAGCGCACACACAGTGTATGCGTGGGGTCCTGGATACTAGGGAAACAGGACAGTAAGACCTGTGAGCAGGTCCTGAAGCTGGCGCCCTGGGACAAAGAAAAGCGAGTGCTTTTTGAAAGTCTTAAAGGGACAGGGACCCCATAAATGGACAGAAGCATCCCGAGTCACAGTCCAGCAGCTGGGAATTCCAGGGAACTCTGGGCACACTAACCCCCTGGGCAACAGATCTGAGATCCATCATGGAGGTAAACAGCTGAACAGCCCCCCATCCATTACCCCTCCAGGGCCCCGATAGCAGAGCAGCAGCCTGAGGCTGGCCACGCCCACAGCAAGGGAGCTTCCTCCATACCAGCCCGGCAAGATACAGAGACACAGTCTACATGCAATTGCCCAACAAAAGCCACTAGGGGTTGTAGTTGTCCCAGTAAGGAAAGGCCAGGAGCAAATGGAAAGTCTTGGCTCTCCCAGCTGACAGACAAGTCAATAGCTCACCTTGCATGTATCAACATCAAAAGGCAAAAAAAATTTGATCCAGACAAGACTAACCCAGACAGCTTCAACATCTTCTACATCTTCCCCTGAGAAGGAACCTGGGGAGATAGATTTAACCAGTCTTCCTGAAAAAGAATTCAAAACAAAAGTCATAACCATGCTGATGGACTTGCAGAGAAATATGCAAGAACCAAGGAGGGAGAATACAGAAATAAAACATGCTCTGGAAGGACTTCAAAACAGAATGGACGAGATGCAAGATACCATTAATGGACTAGAAAACAGAGAAAAGGAACACAGAGAAGCTGATGCAGAGAGAGATAAAAGGATCTCCAGGAATGAAAGAATTTTAAGAGAACTGTGTGACTAATTGAAATGGAACAATATCCGCATTATAGGGATACCAGAAGAAGAGAGAGAAAAAGGGATAGAAAGTGTCTTTGAAGAAATAATTGCTGAAAACTTCCCCAAACTAGGGGAAGAAATGGCCTCTCAGACCACAGAGGTACACAGAACACCCATGACAAGGGATCCAAGGAGGGCAACACCAAGACACATAATAATTAAAATGGCAAAGATCAAAGGCAAGGGCAAAGTATTAAAGGCAGCCAGATAGAAAAAAAAGGTCACCTACAAAGGAAAACCAATCAGGCTATCATCAGACTTCTCAACAGAAACCCTACAGGCCAGAAGAGAATGGCATGATACACTTAATGCAATGAAACAGAAGGGCCTCGAACCAAGAATACTGTATCCAGCACGATTATCATTTAAATATGAAGGAGGGATTAAACAATTCCCAGACAAGCAAAAGTTGAGGGAATTTGCCTCCCACAAACCACCTCTACAGGGCATCCTACAGGGACTGCTCTAGATGGGAGCACTCCTAAAAAGAGCACAGAATAAAATACCCAACATATGAAGAAGGGAGGAGGAGGAATAAGAAGGGAGAGAAATAAAGAATCATCAGACCGTGTTTATAATAGCTCAACAAGCGAGTTAAGTTAGACAGTAAGATAGTAAAGAAGCTAACCGTGAACCTTTGGTAACCACAAACTTAAAGCCTGCAATGGCAATAAGTACATACCTTTCAATGATCACCCTAAATGGAAATGGACTGAATGCACCAATTAAAAGAAACAGAGTAATAGAGTGGATAAAAAAGCAAGACCCATCCATATGCTGCATACAAGAGATTCACCTCAAACCCAAAGACATGCACACACTTAAAGTCAAGGGATGGAAAAATATATTTCATGCAAACAATAGGGAGAAAAAAACAGGTGTTGCAATACTAGTATCAGACAAAATATACTTCAAAATAAAGAAAGTAACAAAAGATAAAGAAGGACATTACATTATGATAAAGGGCTCAGTCCAACAAGAGGATATAACCATTATAAACGTATATGCACCCAATACAGGAGCACCAACATATGTGAAATAAATACTAACAGAATTAAAGGAGGAAATAGATTGCAATGCATTCATTTTAGGAGACTTCAATACACCACTCACCCCAAAGGACAGATCCAACAGACAGAAAATAAGTAAGGACACAGAGGCACTGAACAACACACTAGAACAGATGGACCTAATAGACATCTACAGAACTCTACATCCAAAAGCAACAGGATACACATTCTTCTCAAGTGCACATGGAACATTCTCCAGAATAGACCACATACTAGGCCACAAAAAGAGCCTCCATAAATTCCAAAAGATTGAAATCCTACCAACCAACTATTCAGAACACAAAGGCATAAAACTAGAAATAAATTGTACAAAGAAAGCTAAAAGGCTCACAAATACATGGAGGCTTAACAACATGCTCCTAAATAATCAATGGATCAATGACCAAATCAAAATGGAGATCCAGCAATATATGGAAACAAATGACAACAACAACACAAAGCCCCAACTACTGTGGGATACAGCAAAAGCAGTCTTAAGAGGAAAGTATATAGCAATCCAGGCATATTTAAAGAAGGAAGAACAGTCCCAAATGAATGATCTAATGTCATAATTATCGAAATTGGAAAAAGAAGAACAAATGAGGCCTAAAGTCAGCAGAAGGAGGGACATAATAAAGATCAGAGAAGAAATAAATAAAATTGAAAACAATAAAACAATAGTAAAAATCAATGAAACCAAGAGCTGGTTCTTCGAGAAAATAAACAAAATAGACAAGCCTCAAGCCAGACTTATTAAGAGGAAAAGAGAGTCAACACACATCAACAGAATCAGAAATGAGAAAGGAATAATCACAACGGATCCCACAAAAATACAAAGAACTATTAGAGAGTACTATGAAAACCTATATGCTAACAAGTTGGGAAACCTAGGAGAAATGGACAACTTCTTAGAAAAATACGACTGACCCAGAAAGAAACAGAAAATCTAAACAGACCAATTACCAGCAATGAAATTTAAGTGGTATTCAAAAAACTACCAAAGAACAAAACCCCCATGCCAGATGGATGTACCCTAGAATTTTATCAGACATACAGAGAAGACATAATAACCATTCACCTTAAAGTTTTATAAAAAATAGAAGAGGGAATATTCCCAAACTCATTCTATGAAGCCAACATCACCCTAATACCAAAACCAGGCAAAGACCCCACCAAAAAAGAAAACTATAGACCAATATCCTGATGAAAGTAGATGCAAGAATACTCAACAAAATATTAACAAACTGAATTCAAAAATACATCAAAAGGATCATACACCATGACCAAGTGGGACTCATCCCAGGGATGGAAGAATGTTACAATATTCAAAAATCCATCAACATCATCCACCACATCAACAAAAAGAAAGGCAAAAACCACATGATCATCTCCATAGATGCTAAAAAAGCATTCAATAAAATTCAACATCTATTCATGATAAAAACTCTCAACAAAATGGGTATAGAGGGCAGGTACCTCAACATAATAAAGGCCATATATGATAAACCCACAGCCAGCATCATACTGAACAGCGAGAAGCTGAAACCTTTTCCTCTGTGATCGGGAACAAGATCCCCACTGTTATTCAACATAGTACTGGAGGTCCTAGCCACGGCAATGAGACAAAACAAAGAAATACAAGGAATCCAGATTGGTAAAGAAGAAGTTAAACTGTCACTATTTGCAGATGACATCATATTGTACATAAAAAAAACCCTAAAGACTCCACTCCAAAACTACTAGAACTGATATCGGAATTCAGCAAAGTTGCAGGATACAAAATTAACACACAGAAATCTGTGGTTTTCCTATACACTAACAATAAACTAATAGGGAAATCAGGAAGACAATTCCATTCACAATAGCATCAAAAAGAATAAAATACCTAGGAATAAACCTAACCAAGGAAGTGAAAGACCTATACCTTGAAAACTATATGACACTCTTAAGAGAAATTAAAGAGGCCACTACCAAATGGAAACTCATCCCATGGTCCCGGCTAGGAAGAATTAATATCGTCAAAATGGCCATCCTGCCCAAAGCAATATACAGATTCGATGCAATCCCTATCAAACTACCAACAACATTCTTCAATGAACTGGAACAAATAGTTCAAAAATTCATATGGAAACACCAAAAACCCCGAATAGCCAAAGGAATCCTGAGAAGGAAGAATAAAGTGTGGGGATCTTGCTCCCCAACCTCAAGCTCTACTACAAAACCACAGTAATCAAGACAGTTTGGTACTTGCACAAGAACATAGCCACAGAACAGTGGAACAGAATAGAGACCACAGATATTAACCCAAACATATATGGTCAATTAATATATGATAAAGGAGCCATGGACATATAATTGGGAAATGACAGTCTCTTCAACAAATGGTGCTGGCAAAACTGGACAGCTACATGTAAAAGAAAGAAACTGCATCACTGTCTTGCCCCATACACAAAAGTAAATTCGAAATGGATCAAAGACCTGAATGTAAGTCATGAAACCATAAAACTCTTAGGAAAAAAACATAGGGAAAAATCTCTTAGACATAAACATGAGTGACTTCTTCATGAACCTGTATCCCCAGGTAAGGGAAACAAAAGCAAAAATGAACAAGTGGGACTACATCAAGCTGAAAAGCTTCTGTACAGTGAAGGACACCATCAATAGAACAAAAAGGTACCCTACAGTATGGGAGAATATATTTATAAATGACAGATCTGATAAAGGGTTGACATCCAAAATATATAAAAAGCTCATGCACCTCAACAAACAAAAAGTGAACAATCCAATTAAAAAATGGGCAGAGGAGCTGAACAGACAGTTCTCCAAAAAAGAAATTCAGATAGCCAACAAACACGTGAAAAGATGCTCCACATCGCTTGTCGTCAGAGAAATGCAAATTAAAACCACAATGAGATATCACCTCACATGATCGCCACCATCCAAAAGACAAACAACAACAAATGTTGGCAAGGTTGCAGAGAAAGGGGAACCCTCCTACACTGCTGGTGGAAATGCAAATTAGTTCAACCATTGTGGAAAGCAGTATGGAGGTTCCTCATAAAGCTCAAAATAGAAATACCAGTTGACCCAGGAATTCCACTTCTAGGAATATGCCCTAAGAATGCAGCACTCCAGTTTGAAAAAGACAGATGCACCACTATATTTATCGCAGCATTATTTACAATAGCCAAGTAATGGAAGCAACCTAAGTGTCCATCAATAGATGAATGGATAAAGAAAATGTGGTACATATACACAATGGAATATTATTCAGCCATAAGAAGAAAACAAATCCTACCATTTGCAACAAAATGGATGGAGCTAGAGGCTATTATCCTCAGTGAAATAAGCCAGGTGGACAAAGACTAGTACCAACTGATTTCACTCATATGTGGAGTATAAGAACAAAGAAAAACTGAAGGAACAAAACAGCAGCGGAATCACAGAACCCAATAATGGACTAACAGTTACCAAAGGGAAAAGGACTGGGCAGGAGGGGTGGGAAGGGAGGGATAAAGACAGGGAAAAAGAAAGGGGGCCTTACCATTAGCATGTGTAATGTGGGGCGGGGCATAGGGAGGGATGTACAACACGGAGAAGAGAAGTAGTGAGTCTACAGCATCTCCCTATGCTGATGGACAGTGACTGTAATGAGGTTTGTTGGGAGGGACTTGGTGAAGGGGGAGTCTAGTAACCATAATATTCTTCATATAATTGTAGATTAATGATAATAAAATGAATTTAAATAAAAAAAATGTTTAAAATTGTTTGCATGTAGACGGACTTCTTAGAGACTGATTTGGGCAAAAATCATCCACGGATGCTAAATTTATGGGAGAACAAGTACATGTTTCCATATGTGTCCTTTTTGAATGTTGATTAATTCCAAAGGTAGAAGTAGAAACTGTGTATTGGAGAAATTTGACAGCTCCTTGCCTGGGTGATCAGAATGAGCCTCCCAGTGAGCAGCGGTGACCATTCTGAGCCTCTGGACGTGACCTAGCTGGGTAGTGGGGATGAATCACCACCACATAGAGTTCTAGGCAGGACAGATTGCCTGAACTAATCACAGGGAAATACCAAAGAGACCCACTTTGAACCAGTTCTTTCCAAAACAAATGACAAATTTCTCCCCAGCTGGGAATGTCATGATAAAGAAAGGCTGAGGAAATATTTCAGCGAAAAACCTAGAGAAGTTATGAATAAACACTGCATGAGCATAAACTGAATCCTCTCTTGGATGGGAAAATTGTAAAAAGGGCAATTTGGGACAATTGACAACATTGGAGTATGGTCTAAATTCAGATAAAAAGTGTGTTATCAATGGTAATTTTCCCAAATTGATACCTGAACTGTGTTCTTAAGAAAGTGAGTATTCTTATTTGTAGGAAATACACATTGAAATATTAAGAGATAAAGAGGCCTGATGTATGAAATCTACTTTTAGAAGGTTCAGAAAACATATAGGGTGTGTGTGTGTGTGTGTGTGTGTGTGTGTGTGTGTGTGTGTGTGTGTGTGTACAAAGTCATTTCCTATGAGACTTTTAGAGAGAGACTCAGAGAAAACAAATGTAGCAAAATATTAAAAATGGATGAATCTGTCTAAAGGGTCCATGGGAGCACTCTGCTTTTTTCTTGCAGTATTTTTGCAAATACAAAATTATTGTGAAGTAAAACTTTTTTAAGATTCAGGAAGGTGCTAAGAGGCGAGGAGAAAGGAAAGACCCCACATTTGGAACCACAGGCCATAGTGAAAGGCCAGAGGGAAGTGGAGCTGCTGCAAGATGAGCTGGGGACAGACACTTCCCTGTGGTTTAAAGGGACAAGGAGAAGAGGAGGACGTGGATTTCTCTTTTGCTGCTGCGGTTTGGGCTATGCAGGCTTCAGTGAGGCTGGCAGCATGGGGGGTAAGAAGCACAGAAGCATTTAGGGCCCAGAAATCCGACTCTTCTCAAACCTGAGCTCCTGGGAGGCTGAGGTTGTCCAGGAAGGGGTCATTGCCTCATCAAATTGGAGTGCTTCATGAATTATAACACTAAATCAAAATGTCATATTGTTATTACAAAGGAAGGAATCCTCTAACATGATGGAGTGATGGTCTCCCCAAAGCCACATGCCAGTCCCAGTATCAGACAAAGCTTGGAAACAGCAGAAAACTTCACACCTAAAGCATCTGTTGAAGTGCCAGATACCAAGGTGGTCAATTAGGACAATGAGCTAATCTGAAAGTAACAAGTCTTTGTTCCCTTACTGTGACAGTGCAAGCAAGAGGCAGAGAGAGGTGCTGCTACCCCCGCGTCCCATTTACCCCACAGAGCAGCACCAGGTGGGGGTCAGGTGAATGCAGAGTGATGGGACAATTGTCTCATTGCTGAGGAGTCCTGAGCTAAGGGCTGCTGCTTCCTTATGGACACAGGGGCCCTCGGGTAGGAAGAGGGAAAGGCTAGGGGTAGAAAGGTACTCAGAGTGCAGATAAGTTTCTTAGCCAAGGACCCTGGTGAAGAGGTTTTGGCAGAGGGTCCTGTGCTAGGAATGCAGGTGTGTGCATGAGCATGGCTTGTCTGGGGGGGCCTTGGCACTCGACTGCAAACCTATCCAGAAAACTACAGTGCACTGCTCTGCACCAACCCTTGTGTGGGAGGGCAGCTTCCCCTCTGAGGCCTACCAGGCAATGCTTGTACTAGTCAGAGTTCTTCAGGAAAAGAACCAGTAGGATGATGTATGAATAGACAGAGAGATAGAAAGATACATGATGGGTGATAGGTGAATAGATAGATAGATAGATAGATAGATAGATAGATAGATAGATAGATAGATAGATAGATAGATAGATAGGTAGATAGATAATAGATAGGTAGATAGAAAATAGAACTTCCTACACAGTGTTGTTGAGAAGATTGGATGATGCTTATAAAAGCACGAGGCTTTGGAATCACTCTGAATACTCAGTGAATGCTAGCTGTTAAAAATAGATATATATTTACATACATACATACATATATAATGTTACACATGCATGTAAATATACCATATATCATATGCATATATAATGGTGAAATATATTTGTGGTCAGAGCAGAATGAATCTATTCTGCATGTTAGACAGCGGTGACCATTTGGCCAAGCTCTAAAAGGAATTGTCCATTGAAAAGTAACTTTTGTTTAATTGGGGAAATGGACTGCTTTTCCTTCCCAAAAGACATACTTTCAAGATAGAAGCCAGTGTTAACTTACTGTGGAGTTAGAAATGGACTTCCCTAATGTGAGGATGTGAGAAATGGAAGGTTGTCATACTTGATGTTCCTGACTTCGGGTGCTTGCACACACACACACACACACACACACACACACACACAAAAGAATCCTGAACCACGTGACGTGGGACCAGGGCCATGATTTTTTTTATAAGGGCTCCTCTCTTCCAGGCTTCTCTTCTTACCTACATTCCTTTCTCTGTCTCTTATGTTCTTCTGGAATTTTCTTTTTTTCTACTTTGTCCTTCTCTTGCCTCTTGCTTCCTTGGTATCTACATTTATTCATTTGAGAATCTGAAAGGAAGTGAGAAGAAAACTAGTTTGTGACCCAAGCATTCTTCTTCCCTGGTAGAAACATCTGCCCTTGCGCAAAAATAGCCATGAAACTTGGTTCGTACGAAACATAGGAGGACTTGGAAAAGCGTATTTCTACTAAACCTGTTGCTGGTGACTCTTGAGGTCACCTGCATCAATGAACCGCTAAAACAGAAGCATCAGCGGGGGGGCATGGGGCTGCCACTCTCCATCTGAGAGGATTTCTGGCATGTTCCATGACCACAGCCTCCATCAGGGTACATAAGACTCTCTGATGCCCTCACCCTGCCCTGGAGGCTGAAATGTCATCCTCCCACCAGCAAGCTCTCAAGAGTTCACTCCAGCCTGTGCTGGAGAATTCTGTGCACAAAGATTCCCACTCACGTTGACTTTATAAAGAACTCAGTCCCATAAGATAAGAAATGGATCCTATTATAAGCTGATAGTAACAGACGTGGGAAATTTTGTTTTTTTCCCAGGAAATCTTTGCAATCTTAACATCAGAGTGTTTTATGAGCCCTGAGACACAGTGAAATGATGGAACCACAAGCATTCTTGTTTTTGCTTTTTTTTTTCCAGAATGAGTTTAACATAAGGTGTACTTAAATAAGTCAGTAGATTTGTTTGGAGAAAACATTCTATGTGCTAGTTAAAAAAAAAAACCTAGAAATGAACATGGAATGCAGGGAGGAAGAAGTAAAAGAGGCATTTATGACCATTTGATTCTAGCAATTCATGTTTTGTACATAAAAGAGAACTGATTTTTATTTTCTTCTATTCTTTTATTTTCAAACACTGATGACAAAGAGGCAAGTTTGATGGATTTTACTGTGGTATAGAAAATGAAAATCTAAGTATCTTATTCTTCCTATTTATTCAGTTGCTGCTCATTTAAATTCACAGCTAAAGAACTAATTTTGGAGTCAACTGAATATGACACTTGAGTATCCATAATAATCATCATTACAGCATAAAACCAGTTAATGCCTATTATTCAAAACACTGCAAGAAAACCAATTATTCTGCAGCATATAACTGTGTTAACTGTCTTCACGGGAATGTCAGTCCAAGTCTAGTGGTTTTCAGATGCAGTTGTAGTGACATCAAATGCTTATGTTTGGGAATGAGATACAACAGCTATTGTTTTCTTGGAAGTGCTGGGTTTCCTTCCATTGTCTTTCCTGAAGGGTGTTCCAGAGTCCTGCTCAAAGTTTTTGGTTCCCCAGGTGTCCACCCTGAAACCGACTTTCTCTTTATCCCAACTTTATAGCAGCAGCTGATGAATTAATACATTATTGAATGGCTGGGGCTGGAATACCCAGCACCTGTTGTGCCAGGTGACTTCTCAGGCACTAAATATCTCATCAGGAGACATATCACTCACAGCTGGAAGTTGAGAAGACATCCTGCCTCTCCGGCTCTTCACACCAAGTCCCCTTGTCCTTATACTGTGGATGGTACCTGAGTGTAGTAGGGACTACTCGGCCAGATGGGACAGGAGGGTCAAGTCTGAACAGCTTGGCTGGAGATAATTATGACAGCTCTGGGTTAAACTCTTTCTATTTTAGTCTTATTTAATACTCACAAAAACCCCATGAGGTAGGTTCTGTCATTACACTAAGACCGCAGGCAAGCCAGAGATTGAGAACCAGGTAATGCACAGGGCTCGCAGGTTCAGGCAAGAGTCTGGGGCAGCTAGGCAGATGGACATGGTGACCTGCCTCAGATCTAGAATGTCTCGGTTCAAAGAGCTGCTGGGAAGAGTCAGGAGCGGTCCAGGGATGGTGGCTCACTGTGGGTGGCTTCAGAGGATGGAGCTGGGCATTTTTTCCTGTGGTGTATTTCACCTATGTGACGCTACATGGTGAAATCGGCAGGCCACTGGCTCACCTGAGGGGTGGCCAGGATTTTCAGGGTTGTGCACCCCCCACCCTGCACCCCGAGTTCTGGAGCAATAGACCTTCCCAGGCCTTCTCCACGACTTTGATGTGAGCCATCCTGGGACTGCAGCTGATTCATCTGCCTGGCCTCTCGGAGGGGTCAGTGAGCAAGCAGACACTGGTTTCTGCAACTTGCTGGCTCAGCACATCACTGCAAAGCAGGAGCTAATGTCCTCAGCATTCTCTTTAGCTGAGGAGATGGCTGAAGTCTTAGAGGAGCAATTATGCTGTCAGTTCTGCTTGGCGATGATGCCCTAACTTCTTGTGGATCAAAGTACTACATTTCAAAAGATCATGTGCTTGTGCAGCTGGTTTTAATTTCTGAATTGCCTAGGGAAGTGATGACACGTGTGGAGCATGACACCCCTGCTTTTACAGTCAACTGGATGACATGACTGAATGGTGATGTCACCTATCTCAGCCTCAAAATCTTCCACAATAGAAGACTCTAGACAGACTCTTGCAGCTTAAAATGGATATAGCCTAAAGTTTCTTAATCCTCTTCACAGCCACCCTGAGTTCCTTCAGTCCCTCCCCACCTAAAATAAGCCAGAGCACCTTCCTTGGCCTGAAATACAATACAGTGTGCGTGCCTCGGAGGAAGGAGCAGTCAGGGCTTCCCAAGGCTGCATTTCTGTTGCTCCCCCAGCCTCTGTTTCATAAGGTACCTGTTCCACCTGCCTCTTGCTCTGCTGGGTCTCTCTGTGCCAGTTCTGACCCAGCCAGCTGGTGGAGTTCTGGACCATCCTGAGGACACCTTGCTTGCCAGAAGATAGGAGAACACTCTGTTCTCGCACACGGCAGAGGGTGTTACCCACTCTCCTCTTGAAGCACAAGGAATAAGCTCTTCAGTCCACTGGGTTTCGGATCATAGAACAAATCATGGGTGTTGGAGTCAGATGGACTGGTTCCAACCCTGCCTCTGCCGTCTGTGGTGTGACTCCAGGGGAGTCGTACAGTCTTTCCAAGCCTCAGTTTCCCCATTTTTGTCAACAAAGATAATACTGTCACCTATGTTGCAAAGTTGTTGTGAAGAATAAATGGAAGATAGATTTTGGAATACAAGACATTTACAGCATCTGAATTTAAGGAAAATTGTCCATCCACTCCTCCTGGCTCAAAATGTTGTGTGTGTGTGAATGTTAAAAAAAATCAGTGTAATGTAATATAAGTGTTAATATCCACAATAAAAGTTAATGTCTGTGAGGCTGTAATGGTCTAGGCTCTCTCCCCTTTTTTTAATATTGACATCACTTTAGCCTCAGAAAAGTTATTAACTTCCTCATCTGCCATTGGTGTGGCAAGAGGAATAAATCCCCTTTTCCTCCGGTGGTAAATTCAGCTTTTAAAAACAGAATAGACAAGACCCTGCAATATACATGAACAATCCCAAATACTATGTGGTCACTGCCTTGGCCAAGAAACGAATATTAATGAAACTGTGTCCTGGCTGTTAATACAATCCTGAGGGGTTCAGGTGGAATTACCATTAATGATCTGAGTTATAAGCTTGGGTTGGAAACAAAGAATTTTTCTCAAAGCCTTATTGCAGAGATTATGAGGAGAATTCTTCATTTAATTTAGGGCATGTGGACAGCCCGAGGAAAGATTTGGGGCACTTGCCATTTTCCCCATTTGATTTGATGGTGATCAGTGCCTGACCTGGGCATTTTCTTGGTCTGGTGGCCAAGGGCCAGTGTGCCCACAGGCCTGGCAGAGCTGTCAGGGAGAAACAGTTGTCAAGTATCTGAATTTTACTGTGGTCCCTGAGCAAGAAAAAGCCCTTCAGCAGGGCCTGGGCCAGGAACCGTGCCATCTTCTCAGTCAACCCTTTGTTCCCAGAATCTCTGCTAATGTGCAGTGGTGACCTCAGATGAGCACATTAGGTGCTGGTCAAACATCAGGGACGAATTGCTCCTTCTGGGCTAGACCTGATTGTTTTTAATCCTAGTTTTTGTACACACCTCGGTAGCATTTCTAGGACACCTAGAGTCCTGGCGAATATGAGAGTGTTCTCTGCTCCAAAGAGCTCGATGTTCAGATATGGTTAGGTTAATTGTGGTGCTCTGCTTGAGAGATGATTTTTTTCAAATGTGTGGTTGGATATGTAGCCATCCTACAATGCTGGGGTGGTGGATGTGGATGTTTTTGCCTGCTAGTGCACAGTTGCTTCAAAGGGAGATGCGTCGACTCTGTCTTTGACCTGCCTTTGGGCTAAGGCATTGATGCTATAGCTCCACTTCCTCCTAGAAGCTGGTTCCCCCACAGAGCCTTGCCTGCTCTGTGAGATGCACTGTTGTAATAAGGGGACAACGAGCACCATTTTTTAAAGCAACATTGAAGCTGTATGTGCTTTATGTGTAGTAGAGGATGTAACCTATCTTCTGGAGATGTATTCACTTATCTCAGGGCTATTTAAGTACAACTGACAGCTTGCTGGTTCCTGCAGTTCCCCCAAAGAGAGAGGAGAACAATTGCTAATTGTGCAGCAAAGATTAGGGAGCTCTGGAACTAGGAAGGGAATTTAAGCAGGGATCTCCTGGTACCTCGGGCCAAGTCCTATGTTGTCTAGGTCAATAAAATGACAAATGAGAAGCATTTGTCAAGATGGGATTAAACGTGCGTGGGTTTGATGAGGGGATATGACCGTATGAGAGAAAATGGGGAGAGAGTCTGGGAAGGTTGGGAGGGCCCATGCAGGCTGGCAGGCTCAAGCCTCTGGAAAGTTCTTCAGGGCTATGCTCTTGCTCCCAGGAGCAAACCTGCCTGCATCATGGGCTGGGAGCAGCCAGGGGAAGTGTGTTGTCATGTAAACACAGTGATGATGGATTTCAGGGCATCATCGGGAGGCCTTGGGCAGTTATATCCCTGCAGCTGGAGGCCTGTGGGGCGCTGTCCAGTAGTTGCCAACAGTCCATTTCTTTGAGCTTTTGTTTCTTTTTTCTTAAAGTGGAGAACATTCTTTCATTAAATACCTGCTTTGTTCCAGATGCTGGACACGTCCTGGAGTCACAGTGGGCTGCCAGAGGGAAACAGGAGTGGCCATGTGCAGTCCAGCACAGAGGGGCTTCCCCTGCCAGCCTCCCTCTGCAGACTAGAATTTCCCAGACTTGTCAGCAGGTGAGTGGTAGAGCCAGAGTTAGAGACCAGGCCCAGAGATGACAAAGCCTGCCATCCTATTCATGTCCTCTGTCCCCTGCTATTGGTCAGGATCACAGATTGTGGCCAAATGCCAGCTATCTCAGCTGCCATCACTTGGGGACAGCTTGTCTCCATTGTTACCTCCCCTGCAGAGTGGTGCGCTCATCCTCTCTTGACAAGGCGCACTTCAGGCATTTCATCTTACGCTCCTCTGCCAAGTATGCAACACGAGGGAACAGATATGCACACCCTGCTTCCCGAAAGGGACTATCCCACTCACTGTTTGGATTTGTGCAATAGCGCTCCCAGCGTCTTTTCTCTGCATAGTGAGGGTCTCTTGTTCTTGAGAGGCAATGCCGTGCACTGGGGGTCTGCAGTCAGCCTTCCTACCTGCCTCTGCATCTGCTCTGCCTTTGCTTTCTGGCTATGTGACTTGGGGCTCACTGTTTGAATTCTCTGTGCCTCTGTCCTTATTTGTAACTGGGGCACAGAACCTGTGTACTGGGACTAGCTTCTTCCGGTCCAGCAAACTCTCCAGGTGAAGGATCTGGTTCTCCAGACATTTTTGTATCCATTCCAGACATTTCCATGCCTCCAGCCTATTTCTCATTTTCTCAGGGCCCAAGTCTTTCTGTGGAATGAACACAGCAACAAAGAAACAATAGAAGAAAAAGAATCCTAAGGAATTATCCAGAACAGGATCCACAGGTAACCATTTGGGCTGAGCTTTCCTCCACCATTTCCATTTTCCCCATTTCCTGGGTGGAATCTCTAACAGACCATGGCCCACCTCCTAGCTGTGCTCTGGAGTCATGGACTTGGAATTAATTCTTCAAAAACACAGTTCATGAAGGAATTTAAACTCATCATTCAGAAATGGTTTTGGGGATCAAGTACTGTTGCCATCCTGCCTTTGGTTCAAAGCTCTTAGGTTATTGATGAGGTTCCAGGGAGGTAAGATGCTAGCACAAAGCCACAGAGCTGAGCCAGAAATAACTTAATTCTGCTGTTTAAATCTGGTGCTTCTCCCCACTATATTATACTGCTTCTCATGTGAAAATGTAGTGGTATTTTAACAGTGGCTTTGAGAAGTAAATGTTTTGACTTCAGGGAGTACATATGATTTTACTCATCCCAGTAGAGGTGAGGGAGGGACTTCAGCCAACTGTCTGAGGACATCTCCTCACTCACCAGGCAGCACCTGCCCACATGCTGACCTGAGCTGGTTCTCAGAAGTAACATCTCTTGTTCCATGGCTAGCACTAAAGGATTCCCATGGTCTCCTAGAAAGACAAGATATTTTCTACAAACAGACTGAACTAAATCAAGATCACCACAGGTAAGTCTACCTATATCATGATGGCTCATTTTGTGTGTCAACTTGACTTTGGGCCATTGATATCCAGACAGTGGGTTTAACATAATTTTTGAATGTGTCTTTGATGGTGTTTCTGGAATATACTGGGGATCTCAGTCAAACAACCACAAGGAGGTAAGTTTTGCCAACAACCTGGCTGAACTTAGAAGCAAATTCTTCCCAGTCAAGTCTCAGGATTTCAGCCTGGTGAGACCTTGAGCAGAGGACCCAGCTAAGCCATCCTGAAACCCTGATCCAGAAACTGTGAGCTGATAAATGTGTGTTGTTTAAAGTCATGAAGCTTGTGGTCACTTGTTATACAATAAATAACTGAAACATACGTGTGAAAGTATGTTTAACTTATACTCTCTCAGAGTAAAGAATGGAAACCTATATCTCAAAACACCTTAAAAATACAAGAGTAAAGGCAGTTAGCGTATTTAGTGTCCTTAAGTGTATTTAAAAGAATGGACTTATTATGCAAATGGTTGGGCCACTGTTTCACCTCCTGTATTTCACCCTCTAAGGAATACTTTCTCTCCTGAGCAGGTTTTCCTTTGCTGTCTACATTCTCATTACTTGCCTGTGAGGGAAGGTGGCAGCCGGGGGAGTATCTGGCCTCCTGACTCAGCTCACAGTTGTCACCAATATCATCTCCCTGGAGTGGGAAGAATCTCTAATTACACGCTGACTATTGGACCCATTCCAGTCGTAGGGCTTTCCAAATTATCTGCATCAGAACACAACCCCTAAGAACCATTTCCAGGTATATGGCACCATAAAACATAAGCTAAATTAACTTGGCCTACAGCTTCATACCCTGTAACTGAATATTTGCAAGCTAATATTTGCACAACTCATTACTAACCATTTTGTGTGTTTAGACAACTTACTGCTCATTTCTCCCAGTAATTAGCATTTTATTTAGATGCAATCATTGCTGCTATCTGGCACAGCCCCACAGGCAGGGGCATGGGGCAGTCACTTGCAATGTACTTGTTTATGGGGTGAATGACTTGCCCGTGGCTGCCTTCTGGGTTGCCTAAGGCAGTGACTTATATTCTGAAATGAGCCATAGCTAGCAGTTTTTTGTTCTCATAAGACTGCCTCTGCCTGCTTGGGAGAATAGTAAGCACCTCCTTTTCAGTGTTTTTTTTTATTTTATTATTTTTTAATTTTTTTGAAGAACATTATGTTTAC
The DNA here is from genome assembly GCF_040802235.1 of Manis javanica. NCBI lineage: Eukaryota > Metazoa > Chordata > Mammalia > Pholidota > Manidae > Manis > Manis javanica. The sequence continues at coordinate 73,678,728 of NC_133165.1, forward strand.
TAGGCTCTCCCCTACCCCAAGTTCCCCTGACAAACCCCATTACAGTCACTGTCCATCAGCATAGTAAGATGTTGTAGAATCACTACTTGTCTTATCTGTGTTGCAAAGCCCTCCCCTTTCCCCCACCCCCCCACATTATACATGTTAATCATAATATCCCCTTTCTTATTCCCCACCCTTATCTCTCCCTACCCTCCCATTCTCCCCAGTCTCTTTCCCTTTGGTAACTGTTAGTCCATTCTTGGGTTCTGTGATTCTGCTGCTGTTTTGTTCCTTCAGTTTTTCTTTTGTTCTTATACTCCACAGATGAGTGAAATCATTTGGTATTTGTTTTTCTCCACTTGGCTTATTTCACTGAGCATAATACCCTCTAGCTCCATCCATGTTGTTGCAAATGGTAGGATTTGTTTTCTTCTTATGGCTGAATAATATTCCATTGTGTATATGTACCACATCTTCTTTATCCATTTATCTACTGATGGACACTTAGGTTGCTTCAATTTCTTGGCTATTGTAAATAGTGCTGCAATATACATAGGGGTGCATCTGTCTTTTTCAAACTGGAGTGCTGCATCTTTAGGGTAAATTCCTTGAAGTGGAATTCCTGGGTTTCAGTTTTTTTTTTTTATCGTTTGCAAGGGCAGCATCCGTGTCAATCTGTCCAGCACTGTCATAAGAGATGCTACATGAAAACATAGCATAAAGCTTCTTTTGCCTACATGAAATTCTCTATATCCTTACTCTCATTCCACAGAATCAGTTCCAGAGAAGGCATAGGGCAGGATACATGTTCAAGAAAATGCTGAGTGGGCCCAAGCCTACGTGGTGATAAAGGCCATTTTGCAGCTATTTATTCTCTGCGCTAAGCCTCCGACACCTGTATTTGTTTGCAAGGGCTATCATGACAAAATATCACAGACCAGGTGGCAGAACAGCAGAAATTTATTTTCCCATTGTTCTAGGGGTTGGAGGTCTGCAGTCAAGGTGTGGGCAGGCTTAGTTTGTCCTGAGGCTCCCCTCCTGGCCTTCCCGATGACTGCCTTCTCACTAGGTCCCCTTGATTATTTCCTCTCTGTTCGTCTGATACCTAGTGTCCTCTTATAAAGACCTCAGTCACATGTGGTCAGAACCCACCTTAATGACCTCATATTAACTAAATGGCCACTCTAAGGCCCCATTTCCAAATTCAGTTGCATTCTGAGATCCTGGGTGTTAAGGCTTCAATACATGAGTTTGGGGAAGCGGGGCACAATTCAGTCCTAAGTTGCCCCCGCTCTAAGTGCACTCTACCAGGGTAGTGAAGAATGACTCGGGGTGAGGAGTGCCTGGACACACCCAATATGACAGATGCAGACAGGCCTGCTGAGGCCACCACAGTCTTCCTTGGACAGTGACCCCCGCTCCGTGCCCAAAGGCTGCATCATTGGAGACAAAGCCAGTGCCAGTTTCCTCAAAGACCCAAGAAGAGGTGCTGGAAACCCAATTCAGACTTCCTCCTAGGATATTTCGGGGGTGGGCTCTTGTCCAAGAGGTTGGAAGCTTTACCCTGGGAAGGTGGATGGGAGGCTCTTACAGTGACCTGCAGATGGAGCACGGGCCCGAGACAGGGCCAGCCCCTCAGTTCCAGTACTTGTGTAGGGAGGCAGGTGGCAGGGATAAAAGTCACCAGACAGCTAAACAGTGAGGAGACAGCAGTACTGCAGGCGTGGTGACTCAGGGCTGCACAGCTTCCTGGCGGGACTCACCTGAGGTCTCCAGCAGGTCTGGATGCCCGAGCGTGACAGGGCAGGCCTCTCATTGAAGAGGAGAGACAGATGAGTGGTCTGGAGGGACCCCAGACAACTCATGCACAATGTTAAATACTGAAAAGAATTTCAATTCACCACCAGCAAGCCAATCTTCTATCAGAAAGGGACTCAGAGAACAGGAAGAATAAATATTATGCATAGTCCAAGGTGTTACCTAATCGCTGATAGTTCTGACTGGATAATGTTAGGTCTGTTTTGATTCTTTTTAAAATGAGAATTGCTTTTCCTCAGTTATCGAAAACCTGAAGCATGCTTATTGTGGCTTATCTGAGAAACTTTTTAGGATGCTCCTGAGGACACGTGGTTTTGGTGGTTTGTGGCAGTTTTACAATGTCTTTGTGATGCAGGGCTGTTTCTGCTCTTTGGAGTTTGTTTCAAAATGCAAGGGTTTAGGAAGGAAGCCTTTTCCTCTAAGACATGAGACTGTATCCCAGGCTAACATGTATGATGTCAGGGCAGAAGAATGTCAGGATGCCTCGCTCTTTCCCAGAGATAGTACTTCATTTATGGACTCACAAAACTGAGCAAGTTAACCTCTCTGGATTAAAAGCCCCATAACAAACAAACAAGAAAAGAAAAAGGCAAGCCCCTATCTGTTCTGATATTTTCCACCTCTCATATTTATTCCTGTTAGAGTGGGGATACAGTTAAGGCATTAAAGGGGATCTTCTTACACTAGTAACTTAAGGAGCCCTGTAGCATGTGTTCAAGAGAACACACATCCGATAGAAGTTCATGAATGTAATGGACCAGAACCTGAGGATGGAGACCTCCTACATCAACATAACTTTACTTTTCTTCCAGAAAATTCTTTCTCTGGAAGATAAAGCAATACCATTAAATAATTTCATTATTTGTTTCAGGAACTTCGCCCAAATCAATTTTTCTGAAAACTAGCTGATTCAAACAGCCTCCTTTCTGGGGGTTGGAACATTCATCTGGACAAGTTGCTTACTTATCATCCCGTGGATTACTTCCCAAGACTTGCTTCAAGACTGGCTGAGCTGTGCTTCCCAATACTAAATGAATATAGTACAGACTTTGCCCAATCCCAGTTAAATCCCTGCCTAGAAAGACCTGCCTTGAACCTCTGGAGTCTAGACTCCCACACCCTATAAATATCCACCATGATTTTTCCCTTTTGTGGCACCATTTTACTCCATTAAGATGGACCTTCTTCACTGCAGTTGGTTATGAAGTTGGCTTTGTTTGATCAACAGGTTGTTTGGGTGGTCTTCTTGGAGAGTTGGCAGTTGAAATGCTCCCAAATTGGATTCTAATGAAAGTGAAGACCGTGTATGGTTTCTTAGGTCCATTTTCTACCTGAACACTGTGACAGAGTATAAGATACCTCATAAGAAGTATCAGAAATGCAAAACAACTCTTTTTTTGTCTTTCTTGGATCTGTTGCTATAGACAGAACTGTCTTCTTAAAAGGCAAACAAAAGCAGATGGCACCTTCAGGTACCTCCCAGTGTCCTTAGGATTCCTCATGCCCTGCTCTCAGCCCCTCACAGCGTTCATGCTGAGGGCTGAGGGACTGATGTGGGCTGAGGCACCTGTTGCTGTATGCTCACCATGGTCTGAGGTCAAGTCTGAGGGGAGGTGTGGCCTGTGTGGATCCACTGAGGGTTTACTCACTGGGTGTTGGCAGCATGGGGTGGGGAGAGCTCATCCATCCATTTCCATTGCTGGTCACAGGGGCCTCAAAGGGGGCCTGAATCTCCTAAACACCACACACACTGCCCCCCACTCACCTCTGACCTCTGGTCTCCTATGATTCAGGACTTTCCTTAAGTCACAAAATTTGGGAGGTTTGGTCCACTTTTAGTGATGCTTTTCTCAGAGTTCAAAGTGACTCTCTGAGTACTCATTAAAAATAACAAGAAAAATAAATGAAGGAAAGAAAAGAAATAGAAGAAATTTTTCTGTAATTTTATATGAATTAGGATGCTATTTGCCTATGGATACACATATCCAACTAAAAGTGGCTTAAACAAATAAGGAGATTTACTTTTGGTGGTAGAAGCCTGGGAGTGCCACGAACATTACCTATTGTGGTTGCCAGATGGCTCCTCCAGCCCAAGTATCATGTCCTCAAATGACTATCCAAAAGTAGAAAGGTACACATGGGGAAATAAAACTCCCCTGGATTTCTTAGTGGTCCTTTGAAAAGTCTTGGCCTCCTATGACTCTTCAAAAACCAGAAGAATCAGATCTATAACCATCTGGCTAATGTCCATTGATGATGAATAGATAAAGAAAATGTGTTAAATACCTAAAATGGAATATCATTCAGCCTTCAAAAAGAAGGGCATCCTGCCACATGTTATAGTAGGGATGAACCTTGAGAACATTACACTAGGTGAAGCAATCCAGTCACAGAATCACAAATACTGCATGATTCCATGTAGATGAGGTATGTAAAGTAGTCAAACTCATAGAAACAGGGAGTAGGATCCTGTTTACCCAGGCCTGGCAGCAGGAGGAAGCGGGGAGCGGCTGTTCAATGGTTACAGAGTTTCAGTTACCCCAGAGGAATAAGCTCTAGGGGTCTGCTGTGTAGCAGAGCATCTATAGTACTGGATTGCACACTTAAAATTTGTTAAGAAGATGAATTTCACATTAACTGTTTTTACCTAAGTTAAAAAAATAAAAGAAAGAAAAAAAGTAAGATATTTCTAGTTCCAGAAGCAATCTTGCTGCCCCTTCCAGTCAATACCTTCCCACTATCCTGAAACCATAAATTAATTTTTCCTGATATGCCCTTCATATGCATCGAATTACAAAGAATATAGTCTTTTGCTCATTTTATATGTTTGTTCAACATTATACATGTGAGGTCCTCCATACTACTGCATGTTTCATTCACTCTCTTTGCTGTCTATTATTCCAATTGTATAAAGACGTCAAGCATTACACATTCTACTGTTGAGGGGTATTAGGCTGTTTCCAGCTTTCGGCTACTACAAGTAGTGCTGCTGTGATTGTTCTTGCAAGTATATGTGATAATTTTGATGAAAAAAAAAATAATGAAATTGTTAAAACCCAAATGGGTATCAAAGCTTTTCTTCTCCCCACAAAGGTCCAAGTGGTTTACAGCCTAGGGTAAGAACTGAGGCTAAGACCCCCCTAGGTGCTGGGGAGCCTGGGACAGCTACCTGCCTAGGTGTTTACATTTCGAGGGGGAATGGAGCTAGGAGCACCTCCAGTTCTTAAAATGCTGAGACCCACCTGGGGCTACGGGCTTCCAGGACAGATTTTATTTACATACCAGAAGCCTAAAGCAAGAGGCATCCTTTAAGCTGAGAGAAATCATCTCTCTTTGTCTCTTGCCTATGGAGTATCAGGCCACCTGTGTAGGAAAAATTCCCATTGACTTTTATGCTGCCTCTTGGGTAAACCCTGGGGCAAGGAAGCAGATGTGTACTTTCTCCTGCAAGGTATTTAGTAAGAAATCTGAGTCTGACCCAGAACATCTTGTGCACACATTTAAGATACAATAAAAGCAAATATTAAATCCCAGCAGTGGGGCACACTCTCTACTCTTTTTCATTCTCTTTCTTCTCATGGAGGAAAGCCTTTTAGAGAAACTTCTCCTGCAGAATTGCCCTTAGATCTCATTGGTCAGAGCAACTGGTTTATAAACCCAGTCCTAGCTGAGCAGGTGAGCCTCTGGTATTTGTAACCTGTGTATTGAGGAGGGGTGCACCAGAAAGAGGGAGCCACTGAGAAGCAGCTTCTATGCAGGCAGTCAACACCATGTCCATGCAATACTGATATTAGCAGTGACAGATGTGGTCTTTCAACAAAGGCTATGTTTTTAGCCAATTTTAGAAAGAATCATTACTTTTTGTCCATTGTTCAATAATACTAAATTTTATTTCCCATTCCAATTTAATTTGCATTACACTGAAAATTACATGAGGAAAGGTTGCTCTGACAGAAGAGTACCATACTGATGGAAATATTGGCCACATAATTATTTCTCCTGAAAAAAAAAAATCCAGGGTGATTGCAGCCCCTCCTGAACCTGAGCTTGCAAAGCCAAGCCAAGGATATGCCTTCTCTCATGGCAGCTGAGTTCTGCCTGTGCTTAAGGTCACGTTACTAACCTGAGATAAACTTCTAGCAATTAGAAGACCATTACTGTGTAAGTGAGACATGTCCCCCCATCAAAATATACTAATTCACCCAATAGATTATGCATGTCAGAAAGGGCTCAGAATGGTGCTATAATTTAAGGATCTCTGAGAGCTCCCTTGGTCTTTGATTGTGATCAGAGGTTCATGCAAATCATTAGGTTTACACTGTCCTTGGCAATGCCCTTGTTTCTGCCAGGGAGACCAGAGGAAGTTTAATATCTCCTCCAAAGAACTAAAACAGACTAGTCACTGAGGAAGACACGCAGTCACATGCATTCTCTCTCATACATGCACACGGACACTCTTTTTCTCTCACCACATTCTAAGCCACCGAAGAGAAGGGCAATGCTGTGGCCTGATGTATTCAGCTTGACTATGTTCTAAAGTTCTCCAGCTTCTTTTTCCCTCATTACTCAGATCTGAATATAGTATACCAACTGTAATTTGGACAGATTAGATGAGAACAGAAGTATCATCTCCCTTTTCTTGAAAACATAATTCTGTTTGTACAACTTAATTTAACATTTATTCTTGGGTGCTTCATACGGTGTCTGTGCTCCCCTAAGACCTTCAGGCTTTTTTACCCTCATTGCTGATGTTAGCCCTGGTCTTGCCAGTGAAATTCAGGTAGGTAGGTGGGCTTCTGGATTTGGCGTAGCACATTCTCCCAATCTCCCCTCACCCCTGATGTTTAGCTGGTCTCCTTGGTCTTGACTATGCTCTGGACTCAAATTCACCTGCTACAATAGCAAGCTTGTGTTGTGTTTCAAACTGGTATATGCAACATCACAGTTTGTAAGAATAGCTGACCAAGTATTATGTGCATATTTAGATGGAGCTCCGGACCCAATGTGTTGAAGGAGGAGGTAATGGAAATCAGTTCCAGGCCAATGCTTCCAAATGCTGGTGCCTGACCTTACTGCTGTCCCTACCAAAGTGACTGTGGGTGCTTCCCTTGTCTTACAGAAGGTGTGCAAGGTTTGAGGACTGGTGATATAATTAAGTTTATCATTGTTTGAATAGTTTTATGTGCATCTTAGAGTGAAATATACTAAAATTCTTTATACTGAGCTTGACTGCTAACCATCATGAGCCTATCTAGTCTTTTAATAGTTATGCAATGTGATTTATTCTAAATAGAATAGTTTAAATTAATATTGATATTTGATTAACATCAAAGGTAGGTTTCTTCTCAAAATTGAAATATTTCTGGTATAAGGGTTAGATAAATATATTAAGCAGGAAATGATTTCTTTGATTTGTTTTTGGGTCTCCTCCATTGTTGTTAGAATTCTACTTAACATTTCTGGCTGGGTATAAAGAATCATCATGGGTTATGAGAGCTTAGGAATTAGCCTCTTTCAGTTGCAATTATTCATTAATAAAGATGTGTTATAGTAATATTTTCTAAATTGATTACCATCAATAAGAGACCATATTAGGCTGTGATTGTCTATGATTACATCCTACAATTTACAGTTTTCTCAAATCATTGAATGATATCCTTTCACCTAAATAATTGCTATCTATGTTGAGGGAAAACTAGGAAGAAAAGACTCATAAAACAGCTTACTATCCACATTTTCATGGTCATATTTATTTGTGGTTTGTCTATGAAATGTTATTTTTTTAATACCCAGCCTATCAAAGGTGATAGTAGTGAATTTGCTGTGTTGATTGGGCAGATGAAATATGAAAAAAGTAAACAATGACTTCTCTAAGTTGTCCTTGGGTATCTTCATTGGCCATTGCATCATGGCTGAAAACTGGTTAGGAATAATATTTTGGAAGATTAAAATTTGTAAGGCAGCCAACAGAGTACTCTATTTCCATCTTACTTACTGTATTAGAATAAATTAATAACCTTATTGACCAAAGTAAGAAAAACAAACACTTACTGAGTGTTTAATCACTCCTGATGCATGAACTCATTATTCCCCATCACCCTTTGGCTCTGCAGCCAGTCCCGCCCCACACTGCCAACAATTGCTCCAGCTCCTTCCTGTGTTACACCTGCCTTTTGTGCATCACCATTGTTACAATGGCAGAGCTGAGTTGTTGTTGAAGAGATCGTATGGTCTCAAATTCTAAAATATTTGTCATGTGGCCTTTATAGAAAAGGTTTGCCAATCATTGGTTTAAATAAAATTCATAGGATCTGGAATGAAAATTGGTAGTATTAGAGTCATTGTATTTCCTAGTTTTTATGAGATGATAAAAGCCTGCCTCCCATGAATTTCTGCTTCCATAAATCTCAGTCCAAGAAAAATAATGCTTCTTACCGTGGAGCATATTGTTTCCTAGTCATTCAACCTTACTTCAAGATAAGAAAAGGGATGAATATTTAATTACCACTGGGATGAATACTATGGGAATTCTCAAGAGCATTCAGTAAAAATACTATCAGATGAGAATAAGTGTTTTAGATTTTAAGTGTGTAAATCTGGGACCAGAACAGGGGAAGGAGTTTTGATGCATATTCTTGGAAATGGGTTTTGAGGGTATCTGAGTCCCATGGTGGGCATCCCACTCTGCCATCACCAGAGAACAGTGAGCACTGCCAAAAAGCTCTCTGGATCCCCCACCTCTTTTCCCATACAAATTTAGCCTGATTAAAGTGGCTTGATTCCCACCTCTACACTCTTACTTCCCAGCTTTCTGTCCCCACTATGAAAGCAGAGTAGTAATTGTTTTGTTTTGCTATAGCTTTAAAAAATGAGTCTGAGGGCAAACTCTAAAACAAAATCATTTTCTTCCCTTAAAGTCATTTATAAATTATTTCATCTTATGATTACACATTTTGTATTAGGCTGCATATTGGATATTAGCAAATACATGGATTTAAAAGGCATTTTGGAAAGCCAGGAAAAGTTCCAGGGACTTCAACCACCTTGATAGAAGGCCAGCTTGTTCAGGTTGGAGTGAAATGACTGTCTTCAATCCTCTGCTTTCGGAAGAAACCCTGTAAAGACAAGTGTGGAGTGATGAGTTTAAGGAAGAACTTGGCTGAAAGACCATTTCTCTAGAAAAGACTGGAAAGGATATATAAGGATGCTTGGGGAGCTCTAATCTTGAAAGTTTTCTCAAAATAGGATGACAGCCATCTGCCTCAGAAGGGCTAGCTGTAGGTTTTTCATGTAGTTGGAGTCAGAATGTGGGGGTGTGGACACTTCCAATTTAGTGGCTCTGGACTGAGACTTTGATAGTGGACTGAACTGTCCAGATGCATTTCTCTTTTGGCAAAATGGTATGGGTACACCTGAGCTCCTCACCACTGGGACAGGAGTAGGCCTGCGTTGGAAGGTGACTTCTGGAGTAGACTTACCTCTAGTGGCTGAACCTCCTAGAGCTGCTGTAAGTTACCACAAACTGGGTGCCTTAAATAACAAGAAATGTATTCTCTCACAGTTCTGGATGCTAGAAGTCCAATGTCAAGGTGTCAGCAAGCTGGTTCTGTTTGGGTAGTTCTGAGTGAGAACCCAGGTCCATGTCTCTCTCTCAGGCTTTGGTGGCTGCCAGGAAACCTTGGAACTCTGTGGCTGGCCAGTGAGGGACTCCAGGATGTATTCCTATTTTCATGCAGACTCCTCTGTGCTTGTTCCTGTGTCCAGATTTCCCTCTTACAAAGAGAACAGTCAACGGAGTCAGCCCACCCTGATCCAATTGGACCTCCTCTTAACTTGATTATACCTACAGAGATCCCCTTTCCAAATGAGGTCACATTTGCAAAGGGTTAGGATTTGAATGTCTATTCTGGGGACACAGTTCTACTTACTACATTTAGCATGGCTTTGCCTGGGAGGGTTAGTGCCGGTGAGCCAGGCAGTTTCTCCTGTAATCTGCAGAAGCCCCACACACATCACATGCTGTGCGCATGTGAGCTCCTGGGACCCAGTGCTCTGGCACGTTCCTGTCCCCTCCTCCTGAGGCACTCGCTGCCTCATTCATTCCTGTGGTCTTCCTCCCTCACCTCTTTCTCCCACAGGGTTGGGTCAGAGGTCTGGGTGGAAGCCCCCAAGGTGCCATCAGCTGATCTCTTAAGATTCCCGTTCTGGCTTTAGAGGGAGTGGGAGACACGAAGGGTGGTTTGAAATTCTAGAAATTCGCCAAACGACTTCAACTCTTACCCCATGGGTTGTGGTCTATAATTTGCAGTCATGGGTGGTGGCAGAAAGTCCAGCACTGACTCCTGTGGAAGGGTGTGTTTGGGTTTCTGCACTCTGGGTCTGAAAGAGGAGAAAGGAATCTGGGAGTGGCAGCAGCTGTAGTGAGCCGCAGTGTGTGTCCCAGAACCTGTGATTCCCCAAAACAGTGTGGCCTGCACACTGATACAGAGCTTCAGTTGGCCCTTTGTTTGAGGCGTTCAGGAGACTTAAAGGATGATTGACTAAGGAATCCTAACCAGTGGCCCTGTGCTGGACCCCCTGGGTAACCCAGGATAATCTTCCAATGTTAAGCTCAGCCATGCCCTATACTACAACACAATATGAAGTGATGAGTACTCATGATTGCAGGTTCTGAGGAGTAGATTAGGACATTCTTGTGAGACTACCTACCATATCATCCAAGCAAATTAGTCATTTTCTCTGCACAGTCTATTTTAACCAGTTCCATTCCTCTGTAATAACCTATGTCTCTGCATTCTCACATGTTCAATCCTGTTTTTGCTTTGTATTTTCTGACACATTGGGTTTAGTGATATTCCTAAGACACTCAAAAATAAAAACATAAACCCAACAAACAAATGATGAACTGAAAGTTGATTTGGAATGATACCTCAGTTTGACTGAGGCAGAACTTTTAATGCTGATCAGTCATTTTTGTTCAGTTATGTTTCTGTTCTTGTCCATTTTTCACTGGGTTATAACTACTTTATTTAGTCAGAATATTAACATTTTTCTGTGATGTTTCTGATACACATCTTGTCTCATTTAGTTCCCTAACATTTTGCTTATTTTTTGACACATAAATATTTAAAATTTGTATGTGATGATTTTTTATTTGACTTCTCCCATCATTTTTGATATTCTGAAGTTCACTTTTTCATCCCAAGATCAGATACATTTTTTCCAAGTTTTTAATTATTGATACTTAATTTTGGGGGGACCATGAATTTCTTTTGGAATATAATATGAGGTTGGGACTCTATTTTTTCTCTAAATACGTAACTAATTATTTTAAACTATTTTATCAAATCATTGTTTTCCTTTCTGCAATGATTTTTCTGCCATTTTATATAATACATGGCATTTCATTTACATATTCAGGACTGCTTAAAGATGTCTGTTTTGTTCCATTGATCTGTCTGCTGATTCCTTAAACAGAACCATTATTTGTTGTTATAACTTGACAAGTATTCTCAAACATCTGATAGAATATAAGAATTATTCTTCATAATTTTTATTTTTCAAAAACTGTCATTTTTTGCAAATGAACTTGTGAATTAGTTTTCAAGTTCCATTTAAAAAATTCTATTGCAGTAATTATGGAATTTGAAGAAAAACATCTTCAATATAGTGACTATTTCCATCCAGAAATATAAAGAATGTATATAGTTATTTAAGTCTTTTTCTGTCCTTCCAAAAGTTTTGATTTTCCTCATATGAATCTCATATATGCTTTACTGATTCATATTAATGGATTTCTTATTAATTAATAAGTATTTTAAGTTTTTTGCTATTGTGATTGAAATATTTTCCCAATTATGTTATTGAACTGGTTATTAATGATACCTATGAAAGTAATTAATTTTAGAACTTTCTTTTGTTTCAAGTGCTTACCTTTTACATATCTTACTTTCCTGACAAAAGACAAAAAGAAAACAAAAAACCCTCTTGCTCTCCTGCTAAATGCAAATGAAATCAGAACCCTGTAGGTTCTCTACTACAGGATGTATTTCAGTTTTCAGGCAAAACTATCCTCATAAATACTATTTAATTGTCTCATTTCAAATGCTCATTCATTCCCTCACTTGGGTATCGATTAATCTACCACTACCAGTTTTCTTGTACCTATGGTGGGCTGAGTGAGGATCCCCCAAAGATGCCCATGTCCTGATCCCTAGACTCTGTGCACATGTCACCTGACAGTGCAAACCAGACTTTGCAAATGTGATTAAATTAAAGACCTGGTGATGGGAAGATTACCCAGGAGTACCAGAGTGGCCCAATGCAAACACAAAGATCTTGTCAGAGGGAGACTAGAGATCAAAGTCAGAGATGGAGGTGGGATGATGGAAACAAAGAGAGAGGGTAGAAGATGCTACCTGCTGTCTTTGAAGGCAGAAGAGGGGCCGACACGGAGGAATGCAGAGGTTTCTAGAAGTTGGTAGAGGCTAAGACGTGATTCTCTCCTAGAGCCTCCAAGAGGAATACAGCACCATGTATAACTTGACTGGAGGATTTGTGACCTCTAGAGCTGTAAGGTAATAAATCGGTGTTGTAGATCACTTTTGAGGTGATTTATTACAGCAGCCATGGGAACTAATGCAATGGCTCATCCTGGAAGTCTATCAAGCCCTAGTAGAATGCAATCCACACTGTAGGTGATTCGCATGTAGTCCCAAAGGCTGTACCAAAGTGTACATATTTGAGGGGCAAATACAGAACATAAGGATGTGTTTTGAGAATAATAACTGACTCTGGGTTTTAATTATTTGCTGTTCGCCCCTTGGTCATCATCGCAAACCCATTCCTCCTCTGGAAGTGATGCCGAGGAAAAGCCAGGACACCTGGGGCCCCTGGGGCTTCTGTCCCATCCTCTCCAAGGCCAGTGTCAGGCTTAGTGAGTTACCTCTGATCAGTGGGTCTGTCTTTGGGGGCCTCAATGCAGTGTGGGAAGGAAAGGGAAGGAGAGGGTCCTCTGCTGCAGGCATGAATTCCGCTCTGCATCTCCGGGGATTCTATCCTGGTTTTAAACACTCGCAAATATGTACAAGGAGACCTGGCCTGATGGTACCCAGGCCACTTGGTGGGGTTTAATTCACCTGCACCTGGGCTGTCACTTCTACCTCGCTTGTCTCCTCAATACCTATCCCAAAACTCCTTTCAGCCATGCATGCTACTCATTGAGAAGAATTCTGGGAGATTTGATTGTCTTCATTTCCCTCCTTTCCAGAGAAGGTTGCCTCCAGTGATGTTCGGTGCCCCTAATAGATTGGTTTCCCCTTTGTCTCCCCAGCTGGGCTGCCATCTTACGTGGCCCTGCTGAGGGTGCAGCTCCACCTGGCCAGGTTACATCCCCTCACAGGCTGTACAGGTGCTGGATGCTTGGGCTGGGTCAGGGAAGCCTGTGACTATGAGCCTGCAGTTCACAGCTCTGAAAATAAGAGCTGAATTTATGAACACCATAAGTAAAAACTCTACATTCTCTGTCATTCTTTAATGGTGCAGAACTATATTTGCAGAATTTGTGTGACTCCAAGCAGAAGAGTTCCTCCCTTTTGACATCTGAATTCTCTGCTATGGCAATGTAATAATGACATACTCCTCATATGTACCTGCCTTTTGAACAAGTACCTCATGTTTCCAGATAAACCAAATACTAAGGTTGGGCTTATTTGTTTTTAACTTTTCATTTAAACCCATGATAAGTTGCAAAGATAAGTATTCTTATACTTACACTACATAACTATTGTTCAATATCAAATCCAAGATACTGACATTGGCACAAAGTGTGTGTGTGTGTGTAGTTCTGTGTCATTTTATCACATGTGCAGACTACTGTAACTACCACCACAATCAAGATACAGAATCATTACACCCACACAAAGACCTCTGTTATGCTGACTTTTAAAGTCATGATCTTCAGACCCCCTCCACCATCCCTAACTTCTGCAAACACTCCTCTGTTCTCCATTTCTATAATTTTGTCATTCGTTTCACAGAAATGTTACACAAATGCAATTATACAGTACATGACCTTTTGAGGTTATTTCCATTCAGCATCTTCCCTTGAGGTCTATCTGAGTTGTTACATGTATTAACATTTCTTTCCTCTTAATGGCTGAGGAATGTCCCATGTACCATGGATGTACCACAGCTTGTTTAACCATTAACCTATTGAAGGACATTTTGGTGGTTTCCAGTTTTTGGCTGTTACAAATAAAACTGCTATGCAAATCCAAGTACAAGCTTCTATGTAGACATGACTATTCATTTCTCTGGGACAAATGCCCAGGATGGCTACTATTGGGTTGTACGAAAATGTATGTTCGTTTTTGTAGTAAACTGCCAAATTATTTTCCAGAATAGCTATACCATTTTACATTGCCATCTTCAATGTATGAGAGATCCAGTTTCTCCATATCCTCATCAGCATTTGGTATTATCACTATTTTTTCTCTTGGTTGTTTTGGTAGGTATATACTGATATCTCACCATGCTCTTAATTTGCATTTCTCTGATGGCTGATGGTATTGAACATTTTGTCATGTGCTCATTTTCCAATCTTATAGTCTCTTTGGCAAACTGTCTCTTCATGTCTTTTACATATTTTCTAACTGCATTGTTTGCTTTTTACTGTCGAGTTTTGAGAGTTCTTTATAAATCCTAAAGAAGGGTCTTTTGTCAGATGTGTGGCTTGCAAGTATTTTTCTCCCAGGCTGCAGCTTGTCTTTTCACCGTTTTAATGGGAGCTTTCATAGAGGAAACATTTCTGAATTTTAATGAGGTCAAATTTATTGGTTTAAATATTTTACACATTATGTTCTTGACATAATGTCTAGAACTCTTTGCCTATCCCTAGGTCATGGAGGTTTTCTACTCTTATCCTCTAAAATTTTAATAGTTTTACATTTCACCTTTAGGTCCACTTGAATTAGCTTTTATGTAGTGTGAGTTTAGTTGGGGTTCATTTTCTTTTGCCTGTGCATACCCAATTTATTCCAGTGCCATGTGTTGGAGAGGCTATCCTTCCTCCATTGAATTGTTTTTGAACCTTTATTCAAAGTCTTGAATGTTGCCTTTTCTGGAGCACACAGCCCAAATTCATATGGTGAAACCATCAGTTCCGTGGGCTCAAATATCCCACGCTGGGACTCAGTGGGTGTTTCTTGTCAGTGTTTTGTGTGAAGGAAAGAGCCTGACATCAAGAACAAGTTGCTATCAAAGCCAATTTGATAGACAACTTACTGGCAGGCCAAGCAGATAGACAGAAATAGAGAATTACAATTTGTAGACCAGAGAAAGCATGCTTACCAGGTGCACAAGGTTCAGTGCAAAAGGACTGTGAAGCTCTCAGAGAGCCAGCTTGGGAATTCTTGGTAGGTAAAGAAAAATGCCGGTGCATCATTGAGTCAGTCTTTGGGATGCAGTTTAAAACCTTTGAACCTTTGGCTGTGTAACAATGACTAATTCCTCCTGGTTCAGAAAATATAGAACTGTGACTTGAAAATGCCTCTTGCCCTAATATCTCCCCAGAGAAGTGGCAAAGACAGGCAGATTCATTCTTTCTTGTACAACATATGAACTGACGTCAAACTCATAAGCACCATGCAGTTCATTTGCTTGAGTCGCAGGACCACAGATTTTCTGGGTGATAAGATTCAGCCACCATAACACGAACTTCCACTTGGGAAACCATTCCTACCAACAGACTGCAGTTGACTTCCCCTTTTGGTTGATTTTAGCTCCTTTGAATATCTGCCCTGCTCGGGATTTAGGGACACAGGACTACTGCGTAGGGGCACAATTGGCTAAGGTGAAGGGCCTGCAAACTTCCTGCTGAGGCGTTTGGCTGAATATAAATCCAAATGGTTACCAGCTGACCTCTGGAGTCTGCTAGCACAGGTGGCTCCATGGAAACCCTAGCCTCTTGCTCAAATCCAGATTAAATATCTGTTAAACCAACTCTTGGCAATGTTATACCTGGCTGAAAAATTAAAGATATTTATGACCTGGCATGTGGTTAGTTCAAGTACCCAAGTGCAATTTGGTTTCCCAAGAAATATAATCTAGGGAAGAAAAAGGAGAATACCCATTGGAGAAGGAGAATAAAGTTGAAGGACACTGAAGGAGATTATGAGGATAGTTGCTTCTTCTGATCTGCTGAGGGCCTAGCTCATTGTCAAGGCACATGAGTTGCTGTGCTTACTTGTCATGAATAATTTGTGAATTCATGCAGGACTCCCACTCCACCGTATCTCCAACAGCTTTTATGTTTTACCGTATTTATTGAGTTCTCTCCATGGGTCTAATGAACAGACTGCAGATCATAGGGTAGAGGATGTCAGTGTGAATAGGAAGGAGCAGCCTTTGAAGATCAAGTTAGACTTTTTAAAAATTGTCGTAAAATACACTTAACATAAAATTTACCATCTTCACCATCTTAAACCATACAGCTTAGTGGTATTAAACACATCCACATTGCTGTGCAGCCATCATCACCGTCTGTCCCCATAACCCTTTGCCTTTTGTGAACTGAAACACCATACCTATTAAACAATACCTCCCCATCCTCCCTCCTCCAGCCCCTGGCAACCACTATTAAAATTTCTGTTTCTATGGTTTTGACTACTCTATATTCCTGGTTCAGAAAAGATAGAACTATGATCTGAAAATTCCTCTCTCCCTAAGATCTCCCCAGAGAAGTGGCAAAAACAGGCAGTCCATTAAGTGAAATCATACAGTATTTGTCTTTTTGTGTTTATTTTATTTCACTTGGCATAATGTCCTTGGGGTTCATTCATGTTGTAGCCTGGGCCAGAATTTCCCTTTTCTAAAAGACTGAATACTATTCCATTGTATGTACAGATGACATTTTGTTTATCCATTCATCTGTTGATGGACATTTGAGTTGCTTCCATGTTTTGGCTATTGTGAGTCACGCTGCTATAAACATAATGTACAAACATCCTTTTGAGGCCCAGCTTTAAATTCTTTTGGGAATAGACCCAGAAGTGCAATTGCTGGTCATATAGTAATTATATTTTGAATTTTTTGAGGAACTGCCATACAGTTTTCCAGAGTGGCTGTACTATTTTACATTCTCACCGACAGGGCATGAGGGTTCCAATTCCTCCACATCCTCACCAATACTTTTTATTTTCTGCTTTGTGATAGAAAAGATGAGGTGGAATTCCACTGTGGCTCTGACTTGCATTTCCCTAATGATTGGTGACATTGAGCATGTGCTTATTAGCCATTTGTTTATCTTATTTGGAAAAATGTCTATTCAAGTCTTTTGTCCATTTTTGAATTTTGTTGTTGACTACAAAATTAAATTTTTGAGAGGGATGATAGAGGGTAGTTTTCTTATATTAAAACTAAAAATAGAGCAGTGCAGGTGGCTAGGCCTGAAATGGGGAGGCTAACATCTATGCCAGCTTCAAAACCAAGTCGTCTTTGGAGATTGAGCCTATGAGATGGCTTCTGTGAATTGCAGGTGCATGTCTTTAAAGCAAGACTATGAGAACTTACCTGATGTAGCTGTGTGAAAGCAGAGGGAGGGATGCTCAGAGGTGTCTTGAAAACAGCCACATGGAAACCAGCCAAGGGCCCATGCCGGGTGGAAATCAGGCTATGGCCCATCCAGAATGGCGTGGTCCCCAGCCTCAGCTTCCCACTTTTCTCATATACTTCATTTGAAAAGATGCTGCTCCTATATTCCCACATGCTTCACAGTGAGTCTGAAGGAGTAGGGAGTGTGCAGGGGAAGGTGGAAGGCACTGATGTGTTCAGTTCACAAAGGGTCTGCTGGATGCCCACTGGGAAGCTGGTGCTGGGCCTGGTGGGCACTCTAAGGGGAAAAACAGAGAGTGATGCACTGTCTGAATGATAAGAAGACCCTGGCAAGTTTCCAAGTCACGGTGGCGGGATGATGCCAGTCCAAGCACAGTGAGATAAAAACACAGTGGGGTGTAATAATTAGGAAAATGGTGGGACAGGCTATCAGAGTCAAGAGGACCCAGGAGTGCTACAGCGCTGCTCTGCTCACAGGGCCCTAACAGGCTACACCAGCCTTCAGAACAAGCACCAAGTAGACCTGGAACGCTCCTTCTCATTCTTACACTTCACTTCCTTTTCTCTGTTCCCATATTCTTGTGAAAGATGGCAGGGAGGCTGAGGAGAGACCAGAAAGTCTGTCACAGACAGTTAAGGAGTCTGCAAGCTCTCCTAACTGGGCTGGAAAGCCCCCCTTTGGGACAGTCAGTTTACCATCTTGGCTGGAGGGTCCTCCCCCAGCCAAGGTCTAGCATCAGTGGAGCAGAAGGAAGTGCCAGCTATCAACTAGGAAGGTGAAGGCAAGATTTCTTTCATCAACAGGGGTTATAGGTAATCCTGGTGTTTCTTTCCAAGCCAAGGCCGAGGGAGGGCTGTCATGCCCTCCAGCACTGAGGCACAACTGGGTTACTGACCTGGGCAGTTTTAATTTCGGTCTGCTGTGGTCTTAATTTTGAAGGCTATTATAGGCCCCTCAGTGCACACTGAAGATAACCTCTAAAAGATGACAAGATTAGCAAGGTGAAAACACAAACGTCACGCTGAACTCCTACAGACTAAGGGACTTTCAAAATATTTAAAGAGAGGTGACTCTAATAAAACTTCCACCATTCCCCACCATTCAGATAGGAGTTGTTCCCTGGAAGGCCCTTAAGTAAACCTGTATGTTCAACTCACTCAACTGCCAAAAGTGAGACCTGAAGCAATGGGGTGTGGGCCTGTCATCCCAGTTGGATTTCCTTTATTTCCCACTGGTGTCTTCTGACCATTCAAGGAGTTATGTTCTGGCCCCTCCATGGTCAACTTTGCCTCATGCTTCCCTCGGGCTTAGCATCTGTTGGAGGTGAGGCCAGGATCCCAGAGACTTTGATGATCTTAGTCCCTTTGATGTCTGCCTGGAAGATGTTTATTCATACATAAATGGAAATCAAAACCACAGTTCACATCCACTAGGATGGCTATAACCAAAATGACAGATGGTAACAAATAGTGGCAAGGATGTGGATAAATTTGGACCTTCATCAATCGCTGCTGGGAATGTAAAATGGTGCAGCTGCTTTAGAAGACAGTCTAGAAATTTTTCAAATGGTTAAACAGAATTAACATATGATCCCACATTTCTACTCCCAGAGAAAAGGGGACATGTCTTCTTCTACAGTACTAGAAAAGCTATTCAGGAGCCATTATAGCTGTTACCATGGAGGCAGTCACCATGCATTCATTCATGAAATTCATTCATTCAACAAATATTGAGTGTCTACCATGTGTCAGGCACTGGGAAACAGTAATGAACAAAATAGATAAAAAGCTCTGCCCTCATCTGCCTTAGAGCCGGTGGGAGGAGGACACAGGCTGTCAGCTATGTAAGTAGAATGCATAGTAAGTTAGCTAGGATGTTGAGGTCAGGGGAGATGCTGCAGTTTTAAATACAATGATCAGGGAAGGCATCCCTGGAAAAGATATAATTTGAGTGAAGACTTGAAACAGGTGTGAGAGAGACAGATCTCTGAAAGAAGAATGTTCTAGAAAAAGGGACAGCAAGTCCAATGGCCCTGAGGTGAGAGTGTGGCTGGTACACCCCAGAGGCGGCAAGATCAGAGGTCCTGGGTGTGGTTGGCTGGGTGGACGAAGTTGCTGTCTGGGTGGTGTCTTTTCTCTGAATGAAACGGGAGCCATGGAGAGTTTTGGGCAGAGGGGTATGACATGGTATGACCTGGGATTCAAAAGGACCCCTCTGTCTATTTTCTGGGGAGTAGCATTGCTTGCTTACTCAGGACAGAGTGGGAAGCAGGAAAACCAGTTAGTAGGCTGTTGTAATAACCCAGCAAGGAATGATGACATCTCAGACTAGGCAGTCTCAGTGGTGGTGCTGACTTGCAGGATTTCTCCTGATGCCCTTCGAAGAGGGGAGGTGGGTGAAGTGAAGTGCTGATTGATTGTAGAGTTAGGGAATCTGAGCAAAGATTGCAACAAGGCAAGTGATAGAGAGATGAGATAGTGTCTCATAGGCAGGTCACTGGGTATTTATATGCAGCAGAGGGAAATGACTGGTGTCATAGACCAAAGATTGCAACTGTCCATCTACCATAAAGTTAAAGAATTAATCCAGTTACTGTGTTCATTGTAAATGGTGGCAGAAAGCAATGTAAGTAAACTGAGGTGATAAAATTGCCTTACTGGTTTGGTTTCCAAATCATGGAAAGAAAAACACCATATGAGTTCAATGAACAAACACCCGGAGGTGCTTCTGAACCACAAGCCAGACAACCATTTCCATTTATTCTCATAATTGGTTTTCTGGATTGGGCAAGAATATTACACCATGATTCCCTTCTGTAGCATGAGGGAAAATTAAGATTCCTTTTCTGTCTTGTATATTCATTTTCTTCCTCCTTCACTTTTTTTTTTATTGCTATAATTTTCTCCTTTGGGTGATTCAAGTGCATTCTGTGGCAAATAAAGCAAAAAACCCTATGAGAAAGTATAAAATGGACAGGTCTAGAAAATTTCTCTTTCTATGGATATGTGATAAAAAGGACATATTTACTTCAGGAAATATGCTCTTTGACTGAAGTTAAAATATGTTTTGAATGTTGGGTCTTTGACTGCCTTGCAGGTTTTCACAAACACAGTTATTACTTCACATCTATGAACTTCTTGGGAGTGATGATGTTGCAGCTGTGAACAACAAGATAAAATCCCAACTTGATGCAATTGTCGCCTGGTTGGGGCAACAGGAGATCAACAGATAAATAAGTATACTATGTAGTATGTTGTACTGACAAGTTCAAAGAAGAAAAATAAAGATGTGGATGAGGAGCTCAGGGCAGAGAAGGCTTGTCAGTTAAATGGGGTGGGCAGGGAAGGCTCCTCTGAGACACTGTTGCATATTTACCATCTCTGGGAAAGACCAGGAGGAGGTGAGGGAGCCATGCAGATATTTGGGGAAGAGAGAATAGCAGATACAAAAGCCCAGAGGCAGAAGAACCGCCTAGGAGGCTTATGCAGTTGGAGCAGGGTGAGTGAATAGTGCTAACAGTTTAAATTCAACTGAGCAAATGTACAGATCTACCTGGCTTTATTCAGTGATTCATAGACCAGGAAGCATCCTATCCAACAAACAGCTGGGTGTTCCGAGGAGTTGTACAGAACGGAAGACTTTTATAGGCAGAAGGGCAGGACAAAGAAGTTGAAGCAAAAGAAAAGAAGGGATGGTTTCTGGCAATCCTCCTTAGAAGGAAGGGCAGGGGTTTTTATCATGCAGATTTCCTTGCTAGTGCTGATCAGGAAATGCCTGACTGATTGGTTTGAAATTCCACTTCCAGGAAAGGCTGAAACTGTAATTAGGTTAAGTATCAAATCTTGGTGGGGCTTAACACTAGTGGCTCCATTTGGAGCCTGTTGTTTCTTTTTCACAATTCCCTGCTTTTGATCAAACTCAGCCTGAGAGATGTGATCAAAATGCAAGGCATTAGTACCACTCTTGGCTATTGCTCTTAGTTCTCACCGCTTTTGTTGATCCTGTTGTTTTGCTGAATTTCTGTGGCATTTGCTGGCTACAACTTTAGGCTTAGAATTGTTAGTAGGTCATCCTCTTTGTTCTTTTATTGATGTTCCAGTCTTAAGGAGGTCATTTGCTTGGTGGTTAGTGCTTCAAGCATGCAATTAAAGCTTTTGAGAAAAATACAAATGCACTCAGGAGACTACTGTGATCACTATCAGCAGGATAATTCCTGATGTGTGGAGTGCACTCCAGAGCCATGGGCCCCAGGACTCAAACCAATCAAAGAAAGTCCCTGTTGAAGGACTCACCCTTGTAAGCCAAGTGGCCTGTATAGTGGTCTTACATTACTTCATCTTCCCCAGGAGTGCTAATCCTGGTATAGCAGGTGGTGTTAGCTATAGCACAGACATCTTGCTCAGCTATCCTTTGATAATCATATTATCAAAAGTAACTTTGGCCAGAGACTCTGAGGATCTTTTTTGGGAAGCTAGCATCTTAACAATAGAATCTGCAGTGTCTCCAAGAGTTGAGAGGTTTCTGATAATGTTCTCATTTGTATGAGACTCCTAAACCAGGGGTCAGTCAGGTTTAGCACATACAGGAAAAGACTCTCCTAGCCTGAAATACAGAGTCACCCTGAATGCCTTACAAAGATGGGGTACTGCTGCTGAGAACCCTCATGAGTAGGGGAAGTCTGATCTGAATAATCATCAGGGCGTGGGGTGCAGATGTACTAAGATTCAGGTAGATAAATGTGAATTTGGTATGTACTTCTAAGGGGGCTCAATTGTAGTTTCCAATAGTGGGAACAGAAGAGAAACTGGTCACTGGGAGGACCAGGGGATCTCTTGCGTCATAACAAATCCAGCAAATGGAATAGTTTACCCACCTTAGCAATGGCTCGGGAAATGTGGTTGAGGGCATTATCTTTCCAGGCTGTTGACAGGGTAAAGAAAAGAAAGAGAAGGGAAAAGGGTTCCTTGTTTAGTTAAAGTATGATGTCTTGGAGAGAAATGTTGAATCAATCCAGAGTGAAGATGACTTTGGACAGCTCAAGGAGTCAGCAAATCAATGTCATTTCCTGGAGTCAAATCTGGGGAGGCTTCCGCTAGCTTTGCAGCTGTAACTGCACCCCTAAGACAGCTGGTAAGTCAAGCTGTGTGCTACAATGGGCAGTAGGCCTGTGTTCATTGCCATGTTCTTGAGTGAGCATTCCCAGGGTTTGGTGATCCCTTTCATGCACAAATAAGGTGAAAGGTTTTTAATAGTCAGATGGCCCTAAAGCAGGCAGTCCTTGCAATACTTGTTTTAGTCTTATAAAGGCTTTCTTGTGTTTATTTCCCAAGGAAGGATCTCAGTAATGAAATTTTTAATAAGTTCATAGAGTATGGAAGCTGATAGAGAAAAATTAGGAGCCCATAGTCTGCAGTGACCAGTCAGTCCTAGAAATACATGAAGCTGTTGAATGGTTGTGGGTCTAGGAAATTCCTGGATTAGCTTAAATCTTTTTGGAGACATCTGGATTTCCTACAGTGCTTAGACTGTGACCTAGGTAATGAACAGTGTCTAGAGATAATGGCAGTTTTTTCTTGAAGACTTTATGCCCTTTTTCAGCCAACTGGTGCAGCCAATAAATGGGATTTTTTATGGGTGACTCTTTGGTAACTGAGCACAGCAAAAGGTCATCTACATGTTATAAAAGGGTTGATTTCCCAGGGAACTGGAGGGTGCTTAAATCTCAGTGAAGTAATTGAGAGAAATAAGGAGGGGTCTCAGTGAACCCTTGAGGCATGACTGTCTAGGTACATTGTCAATCTTTCCAAGTAAACACAAAGTGATACTGGCTGTTGCTGGAAAAGGCTGAATGAGGGTCTCTAACAGTGAACTGTTTTGAGTCTGATGGAGCTTGTGAAAGAAGGGTGCTGGGGTTTGGAATGACTGGGCAGCAAGGAATAACTATGATATTAATAACTATGATATTAATCCTGGATAAATCACCATCCCCATTCATTAGGTTTTCAGACTGGCAAGACTGATGTGTTACAGGGACTAGTACAGGGAATAAGTAATCCTCGGGCAATTAGGTCTTCTATTGTTGGGCAGCCTTGTATAGCCTCAAGCTTTAATATAATGAGGTAATTTAGGGAGAGATTTAGTTATATTTGGATCTTTATAGATTCTGTACTTTTCATTTTTCCAATGTCAGTATTAGAGGTAGTCCATTAATTTTCAGGCACCTTGTTTAAACTGAGGGGACTTTGGTTAAAATACTTCCTTTTCTATGTCAAGGGCAGACTTGACATAGGGTAAGAAGCATAAAAGATTAGCTTCAGATTGGTCAATAAATTTTAAGGAGAGATCTTCATGGGAAGCAAACTTATTAGCCCTTTTAATTTAGAAAGCTCTCTGCTAACAAATTGGTTGGGGCTGTATCACACAGCAGGAAGAAATGTTTTTCAGTAAAAGGTCCCAGGGTCATTTGTACTGTGTGAGATCAAAATTCTCTCTGAACATTATTAGATACCTTCTGTGGATAAATTGAAGGTTCCTGTGGCCAGGATTCTCACCTGGCCCTGGGTGGCTAGCTCACTACACATGTGTGGGTAATACATAGCTATTGACTCTATGTAAGAGTTCCGCCCAGGGCTGCAGGGCTGCAGGAGAGCAGAGACTGGAGTGGTTGCAGCGCTGAGGACAGAGACTGAGACTGCTACTGCAGAGGTAGTAGGCTCAGAGGCAGAGACCGGCTTGCTGCATGCAGACTTGCTCTGGGTGGATGGGATTCTAGTGATTGACCTGCCACCATGGGAATAAAGTTGGGTATAAACGCTTTCACCCCAAGAACATTCCATTGTCATTCTTCAGTCTCCCTGAATCCATAGTGAACTTGTCTGGGGCTGAAACCCATTGGCAAGACACCTTCATTATGGAAACATCCTTTTTATTCCGAGAGATTTGTTGTTCTAAGAGGATGGGGTTTAAGGTAGAAAGTGAAGCCTCGGGTATCAACTAGAATTTGGCAACGTTTCCCATTAATTTTAATTTTAGTTTCCCGTAGCTGTAATTAAGGGAATTACTAGGAATAGTTTACAGGTGAACCCCTCAGAGCCTGTCAAAGTGGGAGGGTGCCATGTGGGAGCTCTCCTTTAGAGGTAAGTATGAGGGTATTTTAAGAAGAATTTGCATAGGACCTTTGAGGACAGTCTCTTTTCCAGTGTCCCAGTTGATGATAGAGGACATTGATCTTTGGACCAGTGTTTTGATGATGGAGTGCTAGGATGTGAGAGGTCAGGTGTTGTTTTAGGGTCTCCGGCCTTGGAGCTGTTGCAGCTGTAAACCCAATAGTGTGGTGGACCTTCGTTTGCAATCTTGCTCCAGAGTTTTACCAAAATGTTCAGGTATAGTCACAAGTTCAGTCAGGCGAGTGGCCTCCCGTCCTGTTTTCTGCTTTTTTATGAATCCATTAATCTCAGGAGTAATCCATTTATAAAGAGGACAGTTAAAGCATGCTGGATGACATTATTTATTGTATGAAACCCCAAATGCTCTAGGAAAAAGGTTTCCAAATGAGCTTCAAAGTGCCAAAAATTCATCTTTCTTGTTTTTCTGTTCACATGTTTGTATAGTAGACCAGTCAAGATGAACAGGGAAGACTCTAGGAAAGGCTCTTAAGAGTTCTGTCGCTATTTTGGGAGCTTATCTGACCCCTGTGAGGTTGAAGACTGAGTCCCTCAAACATTCTCGGGGCTTTGCTGTCTTGCTTCCTGTGTCCATTTTTGGGTTTCACCAGGTCCTACCAGCGTATGTGCAAGCTGATGAGAACCCAGCAGCTGGGATCATAGGCCCCCATAGTGACTCTAAATTCTTCAAAAAACTTCTGGGCTTCCTCCCTAAATTTAGGAAGACTGTTAAATATGTTCCTTAGTTCAGTCTTTGACCAAGGGGTGAAGGATACTTGAAGAGGTTCATCTCCAACTGTGAGTAATTTTATTTTCAAAGGTCACTGCCTAATAGTCACTTCAGAGTGGGAGAGCAGTTCAGGCAGAGAACCGGTAAAACATGAGCCCTCAGGTGGGGACAGGTGGGGAGCAGCAGGAGTGATGTCGGTCCAATGGTCTTTTGTTTTGCATAACTCTTGTCTTGTGTCTTTACTTTTTCATTTGCCTTTTCTAATGAGTCTTAATGAAGCTATTCTGGAACCTTCGAGGCTTATGTAAGCTTCTGTACACCAATTAGAGCAGGCATTCCATTCTGTTTGTTCAATTGGAGATCCCTTGTTCTCAAGTGAATTTCTTAAGTGAGCAATTTCATCTAACTGGAGCATTGCCCATAATGGCAATTGTAATTCTAAGTTATTTTTACTAAAATGTTGTCATTTTGCTAGATATATGCAGCTTCCAGGACTATAGTTCTTAAGCATAAAATAAGCAGGTATGTGGAAAGTGGTGCCCTCAGCTCTTTGACTATAAAGTATCTCACTTCTTTAGTGAGGGTTTGGGTTTCATGGAACCTAATTAATGCCTGAGACGGCCTATCATGTGGTCTTGAGGTGGTGAGTTCTCTAACAACCTTTAAAAGCTGGGGCCATGCCCACCAATGTTTGTGGCTTGTTAGACTTCCAAGATTCCCATTAGCAACAAGCCCTTATTGAATATTCACCTGTGCCTCCCACTGGACCCAGCCCAGCCCAAGCAGACCCAATCCAGCTCTAGCTGATAACCACTAACAGTTCCCAGTGTGGAATCTGGAAACTGGGGAAATGATTAAACCAGAAGACCCCAGACTGATTCCAAACACATGAGGAACTTCAGCTGCCACCAGCAGTTCCCAACATGGAATCTGGCAATAGAACCAAAGGCTGAGGTTTCCAATCAAATAGAAAACTGGGGAAAAGCAGTCATTTTGGGAGCTTCATGCAGAGAGAGAGAGAGCTCAGACCCAGAGGAATTTACCAATGGCCCTCAGAAATGACAAGCAAGACAGAGAACCCAAAGGGTTTGCACACACCATGACACACCATGCCTGTTTCTCGTCCTCAGAGCCACTGGAAGTCTCCTTCAGTCCTGCCACTGCCATCAAACCTCTAAAAGAACAAAAATTCAAGAGTAAATCCAAAGATCTAATTGGTTTTATTGAACAATTCATGAATTGGGCAGCATCCCATCTAACAAACAGAAGGAAGCTCTGAGGAGCTGTACAAAATGGAAAGTTTTCATATACAAAAGTGGAGCAGGACAAGGAAGTTATAGGCAAAAGAAAAGAAAGAATTGTTTCAGGAAAGTTCCCCTTCCCGTAGGAAGGGCAGGGGATGTTATCAGGCAGATTTCTTCACTAGTGCTGATCAGGAAATTCCATACCGATTGGCTTAAAACTCTACTCCTGGGAGAGGTTGAAACTACAGTTAGGTTAGTATCAAGTCTTGGTGGTGCTTAGCACAAGTGGCTCCATTTTAGTCTTGTTTCTTTTTAACAGGAGTAAAAGATGAGGTCAGATTGTTAATGGGGAAGAGGCAGATGAAACAGAAATTCATCAAATCTAAGTTCTCATCTTGACCTTCTCTAGTGAGAAGGAATGCCAGAGAAGTGACATTTGTTTATAAGAACCATGAAAGACAGAGGGCAAAAATATTTTCAAGTCATTTATGTGATAAAATACTTATATCTAGAATATATAGAGAATTCTTGCAAGTCAATAATGAAGAGATAAATAACCCAATGAAAAATGGACAGAGGATTTGAATAGACATTTCTCCAAAGAGGATGTACAAATAGCTACTATAAATTGTATTTCCCTAAAGGGAAAATGAAAAGATGCTCAATATCATTAATTATTAGGGAAATAAAAATCAAAACTATAGTGAGATACTGCTTCACACTCATTACAATGGCTGTGATAAAAAAGACAGATAATAACAAATTTTGCTAATGATGTGGAGAAATTGAGACTCTCATAGGTCACTGGTGAGAATGTAAATAGTGTAGATCTTTGGAAAAGAGTCTGGAAGTTCCTTAAAAGTTTAACTATAAAATTGCCAGTAATCCAATGACTGTACTCCTACATTTACATTCAAGAGAAATGAGAACATATGCCCCCATACAAACTTCTTCACAAATGTTCATAGTAGCAAAATTCACAATAGTCAAAAAGCAGTAAAAACCCAAAGGTCCATCACTGATGAATGGATAAATAAAAGGTGTTATATCTATATAATGGAATATTAATTGGCAATACAAAGTAATGAGCTGAGAAATGCTGCAACATGTGTGAACCTTGAAGACACATGGAGTGAAAGATATCAGACACAAAAGGCCACATATTATACAATCTCAATTATAGGAAATGTCCAGAACAGGCAAATCTGGAGACAAGAAGCAGGTTAGTGGTTTGCAAGGGCCTTGGGGAAAGGGAAGAAGGAGTTGATGACTAAGGGTTCAGGGTTGATTTTTGGTGTAATGAAAATGTTCTAAAATGATCGTACTGGTGGTTGCACATACTCTACGAATGCACTAAAAATCCATTGAATTGTGCACTTTAAGTGGTGATTTGTATGGTACGTGAGTTGTATCTCTGTAAAGCTATTAAAAACATACACACACACAGAGGACTGTTCTGCTTTTTGCAGGGAACCTTCCACAGGGATGCAAGCAGGCAGCACAGATCCCAGAGAGGAGTCTGCTAGACCAACCTAGGTACAGAGAAGAGGGTGGCTGGCCTGGTGATACTAGAGGAGGTTGGGAGGGGTAGGATTCTAGAATCATTTAATAGTAGAGTGGGAGGTTTTACTGATGGACTAAATGGAGACTGTGCCATTGCTCCACTGTAAAAATGAGTTCACTACAGAGAAGAAACCAAAGATGCAAAACAAATCCATAAATGAGCAATCCCGTAGCCCACCTCTACAGGTAAGGTGGTATGCCAGGTACAAAATGGAATGGACAAGCAAGGAGAGGAGACCCCAGTCCTTGCCTCAGAAAGATTCCAATCTGAGTGCAGATTTCAACACAGGAACACAGAAAAAGTTAAATGAGTACAATATTTTAATTTAGTTTCTAGACAACACCAGAAGTATTACAGGAACATAAACTAGTAATTGCAGTAGGAATTCAAATATATGACTCAGGGCTGAAATAGTCCCCAAGGCAGGGCTGAAAGGAGGAAGAGAATGGGACTCAGAGGAGAGGGTGGGGGCCACAGGCACCCCTGTGGTTTGGGGAGGCAGAATATATGACTGTGGCTTAAGTGATTTCACATGGAGATGTCAAGGGAGGTAAGGTTGGAAAAAGCAGAAAACAATTCCCTTTCAAAATGCAGAGGAGCAAATACTTTGTTATCACTTGACTGGTCATAAGAATGAGCTAAATAATTTTGTTCCAGGTCATAAACCAATTGCCCTCTTGCACAAGATTAACTGCTAGAACTAGACCTACTGGCTTTCTCTGATGATGGGATGATAAACAATGCACATGAGAGATTGCCTGGAAAATGAGACATAGAAATGAGGGGCAAGCACTGCTATTAAATCCATGTGGAAGGAGAATCAGGAGGGGAAAGCACTGTTAATTACGGTGAGAAAGCCCCATCACAGAATGGCCAGAGGGGCCTTTTTACAGATGTTTGAATTCAGTACACTAAGTGACTATCATGGAGGCACATAAAACCACTCAGTATATTCAGGCTACAGTGGGAGTTAACTGCCTGCTCTTCTTCAGAGGAACTAAGTAAAATGGCCCTGTGATAATTTTGATTACTGAAATATGTTTCTTTGATTTAGATTTTTTTTCCTTGGGAAAGCTACACATCCCACCCTCAGGTATTGGAAATGATTCTCATTATAGCCCAGAAGTGAGGAGCTGGTGATTTGGAGCTACACTGTCTCTGCTCAAATCCCAGCTCCTCACGTTACAACTGCTTAATCTCTCTGTGCTCCAGTTTCTTCACTTGTGAAATGGGATGATGTGACTCGTGGTACCCACTGCGCAGGGGTACTACTTGTACAACAAGGGATTGTTCGGGTTACTGTTTGTCCAGCAGCTTGTCAGCACTCCGTAGTGATATCTGGAGCCCAGTGGCCTGCTTTGCTACCTGTTCTTCACTTGCTATTCACTTTTTTGAAGCTAAGCAGGGTAGTTCATTCTTGTGTATTAAAAATTTTCTCTTGCCTTCAGTGGCAAGATCTCCAGTCTTTCTGGGAGGACAGGCTGCTTCTCATTTCTAGCAGTCTGATCAGACACCGCAGCCGAAATCCACACAATGTGTATAGATGCTGGGGACTGGGACATGGTTCATTTACTCACCCCACAGGCACTGCTCAGGGCAGCCCCTAGGGGCCTCTACTGTATATCGGCTGCAGTATCAAGTGCTTGGAAAAAAGCCACCAGGTGTGGTTTCCAAATCCATGGGGTGAATCATTCTTATCAACTAGGTAGGTTGAATGGTAAAAACTGTCATTTATATAGGTCAGAAGTGATGAACATTGGCAGTTTTATATGATTCAACCTAATATTTCAAGTTCCTGCCTCAACTGATTAATGAATATAAATAGTTCTGTTATTTGCTACTTCCTAGCTGGGTACACCACTGTCAGTCGTCTGCACTGATGAGCCCATGTGGTTAAGAGTTCTGTTCTACAGCCCACCTGAAACCCTTGGTTAGAAGACTCTGCAATTCATTCAGTAGCATTAGTAGTATGTTGGGCATTAGACAACACTCAACCACTGGTATTCAGTCTAAGATTGTTAGGTTCATCATCCTCATCCTCATCTGTCATATGTAGGAGCACAGCCTTACTGAGTGGCCTACAGGAATATTCCCAAGCATTTTGGGAGGACATAGCAGGACACTGGGTGGACTATGAAGTATAGAGACAGTGCCAGCCTTACGTGTAGGCTGACTTTGGAAGCATCTAGGGTGTGATTTGGATATGTATGGAAGAGAGGGGATAGCAAAAAAAGATTCCCATGATTCAAGTGTCTTCTTCATCCCTGGTCTCACTTTGGGAGCAAGAGTTCCTGCTTAACCATAATTAGCATTACTGAGGAACTCCCATTTCTACTGGTCTGGTCTCCTCTTGTGCCTGGGTTCCAATCTGGCAGGCTTCTTCTGTTCACATGCCATTCTCACCTGAGCATAGAATTGGTTGTTTCTTCTTTCATAGCCCTTGTGAATAGTTAGTTTTCAGACTTTTCACCTCAAATGCTAGAGGCCTAACAATTTCTTTGATAGTTGTCTTCTATTAAAGGTTTTGCTTCCTTTTAAAACACTTTGCCAAATACAGGATAGTAGATCCAGCATTAGTGATACATCAGCTCAGCTAGGCTATGCTGTAATAACAAATAACTCCAAGATCTCAGGGACTGAGACAACAAAGGTTTACTTTTTTTTAAAATTAAGGTATCATTGATATACAATCTTTTGACAGTTTCACATGAGCAACATTGTGGTTTCAACATTCACCCATACTGTCAAGTCCCCCGCCCCCACAGCCCATTGCAATCACTATTCATCAGCACAGTAAGATGCTATACAGTCATTACTTGTCTTCTCCCTGCTGTACTGCTTTCTCTGTGAACTACCTGTATTATGTGTGCTAATTATAATGTCCCTTAATCCCTTTCTCCATCCCTCCCTACCCAGACTCCCCAAACCTTTCCCTTTGGTAACCGCTAGTCGCTTCTTGGAGTCTGTGAATCTGCTGCTGTTTTGTTCCTTCAGTTTTGCTTTGTTGTTATACTCCACAAATGAGTGAAATCATTTGGTACTTGTCTTTCTCTGCCTTGCTTATTTCACTGAGCATAATACCCTCTAGCTCCATCCATGTTTTTGCAAATGGTAGGATTTGTTTTCTTCTTATGGCTGAATAATATTCCATGGTGTATATGTACCACCTCTTCTTTATCCATTCATCTACTGACGGACACTTAGGTTGCTTCCATATCTTGGCTCTTTTGAACAGTGCTGCAATAAACATAGGGCTGCATATGTCTTTTTGAATCTGGAATCTTTTCTTCAGGTAAATTCCTAGGAGTTGAATTCCTGGGTCAAATGGTATTTCTTTTTTGAGGAACTTCCATATTGCTTTCCATAATGGTTGAACTAATTTACATTCCCACCAGCAGTGTAAGAGGGTGCCCCTTTCTCTGCATCCTTGTCAGCATTTGTTGTTCCTTGTCTTTTGAATATTGGCCATCCTAACTGGTGTGAGGTGATATCTCATTTTGGTTTCAATTTGCATTTGCCTGATGATTAGCAATGTGGAGCATGTTTTCATGTGCCTGTTGGCCATCTGAATTTCTTCTTTGGAGAAGTGTCTGTTTATATCCTCCACCCATTTTTTAATTGGGTCATTATATTTTGGCTGTTGAGGCATGTGATCTATTTATATATTTTGGATGTTAACCCCTTATCAGATCAGTTGTATATGAATATATTCTCCCATACTGTAGAATGCCTTTTTGTTCTACTGATTGTGTCCTTTATTGTACAGAAGATTTTTAGTTTAATGTAGTCAAATTTGTTCATTTTTGCTTTTGTTTCCTTTGCCTGAGATGTGTTCAGAAAAAGTTGCTCATATTTATATTCAAGGGATTTTTGCCTATGTTTTCTTCTAACAGTTTTATGGTTTCATGACTTACATTCTGGGCTTTTGATCCATTTCAAGTTTACTTTTGTTTGTGGACTTAGATAATAATCCAGTTTCATTTTCTTACATGTAGCTGTCCAGGTTTGCCAACACCAGTTGTTAAAGAGGCTGTCATTTCCCCATTGTATATCCATGGCTCCTTTATCATATATTAATTGATGATGTATGCTTGGGTTTATATCTGGGCTCTCTAGTCTGTTCCATTGGTCTATGTTGAGTAGAAGTAGGGAGAGCGGCCATCCTTGTCTTGTTCCTGATCTTAGAGGAAAAGCTTTCAGCTTCTTGCTGTTAAGTATAATGTTGACTGTGGGTTTATCATATATGGCCTTTATTATATTGAGGTACTTACCCTCTGTCCCCATTTTGTTGAGAGTTTTTATCATGAATGGATGCTGAATTTTGTCAAATGATTTTTCAGCATATATTGAGATGATCATGTGATCTTAGTCCTTCTTTTTGCAAGTGTGGTGTATGATGTTGATGGATTTTCAAATATGATACCATCCTTGCATCCCTGGAATAAATTCTACTTAATCATGATGGATGATCTTTTTGATGTATTTTTGAATTTGGTTTGCTAACATTTTGTTGAGTATTTTTACATCTATGTTCATCAGGGTTATTGGTCTATAAATTTTCTTTTTGTGTGTGATGTCTTTGCCTTGTTTTGGTATTAGAGTAATGCTGGCCTCATAGAATGAGTTTGGAAGTATTCCCTCCTGTTATACTTTTTGGACAACTTTAAGGAGGATAGGTATTAGGTCTTCTCTAAATGTTTGATAAAATTCAGCAGTGAAGCCATCTGGTTCAGGGGTTTAGTTCTTAGGTAGTTTTTTGATTACCAATTCAGTTTAATTTCTGGTACTTGGTCTGTTCAGATTTTCTGTTTCTTCCTGGGTCAGCCTTGGAAGGTTATATTTTTCCTATAAATTTGTCCATTTCTTCTAGGTTATCCAGTTTGTTAGCATACAATTTGTCATAGTATTCTCTAATAATTCTTTGTATTTGTGTGGTATCCATAGTGATTTTTCCTTTCTCATTTCTGATTCTGTTTATGCGTGTAGATTCTCTTTTTTTCTTGATAAGTCTGGTTAGGGGTTTATCTATTTTGTTTATTTTCTCAAAGAACCAGCTCCTGCTTTCATTGATTCTTTCTATGTTTTGTTCTTCTCAATTTTATTTATTTCTGCTCTAATATTTATTATGTCTCTCCTTCTACTGACTTTGGGCCTCATTTCTTGTCCTTCTTCTAGTTTCATTATTTGTGAGTTTAGACTGTTCATTTGGGATTGTTCTTTTTTCCTGAGGTAGGCCTGTATTGCAATGTACTTTCTTCTGAGAACTGTCTTTGCTGCATCCACAGGTTTTGGGTGGTTGAGTTGTTTTCATTTGTGTGCATATATTGCTTGATCTCTGGTTTTATTTGGTCATTAATCCATTGATTATTTAGGAGCATGATGTTAAGCCTTCTTGTGGACTTTTTTGTTTTCTTTACATAATTTATTTCTTTGTTTATACCTTTGTGGTCTGAAAAGCTGGTTGGCACAATTTCAATCTTTCTAAATTTATGGAGGCTCTTTTTGTGGCCTGGTATGTGATCTACTCTGGAAAATGTTCTACATGCACTTGAGAAGAATGTGTATCCTGGTGCTTTGGGGTATAGAGTTCTGTAAATGTCTGTTAGGTCCATCTGTTCTAATGTGTTGTTCAGTGCCACTGTGACCTTACTTATTTTCTGTCTGGTTAATCTGTCCTTTGGAGTGAGTGGTGTGTTGAAGGCTCCTAAAATGAGTACACTGCATTCTGTTTCCCCCTTTAATTCTGTTAGTATTTGTTTCACATATGTACGTGCTCCTATGTTAGGTGCATAGATATTTATAATCCTCTTGTTGGACTGACCCCTTTATAATTACGTAATGTCCTTCCTTGTCTCATTATTTTCTTTGTTTTAAAGTCTGTTTTGTCTGATATAAGTACTGCAACTCCTGCCTTTTCTCCCTATTATTTGCATGAAATATCTTTTTCCATCCCTTCACTTTTAGTCTGGGTATGTCTTTGGGTTTGAAGTTAGTCTCTTGAAGGCAGCACATAGATGGGTCTTGTTTTGTTATCCATTCTATAACTCTCTGTCTTTTGATTGGTGCATTCAGTCAATTTACATTTAGGGTGATTATCAATAGATATGTACTTATTGTCATTGCAAGCATTAGATTCGGTGTTACCGAAGATTCAAGGGCAGCTTCTTTACTATCTAATAGTCTAACTTAACTC
Source organism: Manis javanica (assembly GCF_040802235.1). Classification (NCBI taxonomy): domain Eukaryota; kingdom Metazoa; phylum Chordata; class Mammalia; order Pholidota; family Manidae; genus Manis; species Manis javanica. The sequence continues at coordinate 73,713,035 of NC_133165.1, forward strand.
ACTGATTACTCTATTTCAAGCATTATCTAAAGGTTTATATTTTCCTCTCTTCTTTTTCTTCCTCCTCCACTCTTTATGTATTAGGTGTCATATTCTGTAGCCTTTGTGTATCCCTGACTGACTCTGTGGATAGTTGATTTAATTTTGCATTTGCTTAGTGATTAATTGGTCTGCTTCCTTTACTGTAGTTTTATTTTTTCTGGTGACAGCTATTTAGCTTTAGGAGCACTTCCATCTAAAACAGTCCCTTTAAAATACACCTTAGAGATGGTTTGCGGGAAGTAATTTCCCTCAACTTTTGCTTATCTGGAAATTGTTTAGTCCCTGCTTCAAATTTAAATGATAATCTTTCTGGGTACAGTATTCTTGGTTGGAGGCTCTTCTGTTTAATTGCTTTAAATATATCATGCCATTCCCTACTGGCCTGTAAGGTTTCTGCTGAGAAGTCTGATGAGAGCCTGATGGGCTTTCCTTTGTATGTGATCTTTTTTCTCTCTCTGGCTGCTTTTAATACTCTATCCTTGTCCTTGATCTTTGCCATTTTAATTATTATATATCTTGGTGTTGTCTTCCCAGGTTTCCTTCTGTTGGGAGATCTGTATACTTCCATGAGCTGAAAGATCTTTTTCCTTACCCAGACTGGGAAAGATTTATACAATTATTTCCTCAAAGAGGCTTTCTATCCCTTTATCTCTCTCTTCTTTTTCTGGTGTGAATACATTATAATGTGAATATTGTTCCATTTGGTTTGGTCTCACAGTTCTCTTATTATTCTTTCATTCCTAGAGATCCTTTTTTCTCTCTGTACCTCAGCTTCTTTGTTCTTTAATTTGTATTTCATTTACTGTTTCCTCTACCTCATCTAATCTACTTTTAAATCCCTCCATTGTATGTTTCACTTCAGATGCTATATTTTTCAATGTTTCTCTCTCTCTCTTGAAGTCCTCCCAGAGATCTTGACTGTTTTTCTGTAGCTCCGTGAGCATATTTTTTATTTTTATTTTGAAATATTTATCAAGAAGTTTGGTGATTTTGGATTTCTGATGTCTGTTGGATTTTTGTTTCTACAAACTTTTTATGTTGTTTCATATTTCTAATGATTCCTATGGAATAAAAACTTTGTGTAGGCAGTGCCCTCTAGGGCCCAGAAGGTCTACTTTCTGGAGCTGCCAAGCACCTGGAGCAATGGCAGAGGTTGCAGGCACACAGCAGCTAGGAGGAAAGACCTCTTTCTTGCTTCCTGGCTGCAGTGTCTGCTTCCACTGCCAGGTCCAGTGGACTGATCATGCAGGGAGGAACCTCTGAATTATGCCCCTGTAGCTGGGTAGGTGGGGCCACCTGCAGGATGGCCTGGCACACTGGCAAGGGCAGCAGGTGTGCAGACCAATGCCTTCTGGGAAGAAGGAGCAGCGGGCTGCATATCATAGTTTAGGGCCTCGGTGCTGCATTGCCAGCTGGTGGTGGGGTGTGTATGTGAGTGTCTGAAGCTCCTGAAAGTTCCTAACCTGCTGGGCTGAGTGTGCCAGGACAATTTTGTCCACCTGTATTTTCTCCTGAGCAACCATCTCTGTGTAATCCTTGACCCTTTAGTACTCCTCTCACTGTTGGGAAGTCTTTTAAAGTGCCAGCCTTTATTTTGTCCTAGAGCATCCAGTTGTAGGTACTTCTCCACAAGCAACTGGAATCTCAGTCTCTCTGAGTATTCTGTCTGTCTTTGCTTTCCAACCCCACTAATCTCCAGAGCACCATGTAATGTGGGTTCATGCTCCTGGAGCCAATCTCAAGGGCTGGGTGTTTAGCCGTCCTGGGCTTCTACTCCCTCCCTTTCTCTTCCTCCTGCCTGTGAGCTGGGGTAGGGAGAGCACTTGGGTCCCACCAGATTGTGGCTTTGGTAGTTTACCCTTTTTTGTGAGGTCTTCTCTTTTCCCAAGATGTAAGCAGTCTTTTCTGCAGTCTTTGGGTTGCTTTTCCAGGATTAGTTGTATTTGCTGTATTTTCAGGTTTCGTGTGGTTTTGGGGTGGTTTCTGCCTCACTTCTCATGCCACCATCTTTTCCCCCTCAAATCAACAAAGATTTACTTCGTGTTCACACTACATGCCCATTGCAGTTCAGCCAGGACCTCTGTGCTTATTATTGTCATTGGAACATTCTGGCTGGGAGAGGCTCCACCTTTGTGCTTTCACAATAGCTTAGGAAGGAAATAGGAAAAAAGAACACTGTTAAAGCTTATATTTGAAAGTGACATGCAGCTTTGTAAGTCACATGACCACATGTGACTTCAATAGCTTCACATGACCACATTAGCTTCAATAGGAGGCAGAAGATTATAATTGGGCATTAGAGATTAGAGAGCTGGAATTATTTAGTGAAGAGCAGTAGTTACCACTACCAGTAAACAATGAGAATACATGTTTGAGCTTTCTCTCACTATCCTAAGCATTCCATTCTATATCCTTATTTGCCCAACTGGTTGTGTTGTTTGGGGCTTTCTGCAAAGAAGGAAGGAGTTGCATTCTGCTTTCTTTGTTGGAAAAAGGAGTGGAGTATGACTTCTGATACTCAGTTGTATGACACCATACTTCCTGTGTAATTCCCTGAAACATCAATATGCAATACCGATATTTTTAATTTTTATACTTTCATTGTGGTAAAATATAAATATCATAAAGTGTAGTCGTTTAACCATTTTCTAGCATATAATTCCGTGGCACTAAGTACATTCACATTATTTGGCAACTATCACCACTATCCATCTCCAAAACTTTTTCATCACCCAAAACTGAAAATCTGTATCCATTACACAATAACTCTCCATCACCCCATCCTAAGCCTCTGGCAACCACCATTCTACATTTTATCTCTATGAAGATGATTACTCTGGGTAACATATAAGTGGAATCAAAACAGTATTTTAATTTTTGTGTCTAGCTCATTTCACGTAGCACAGTGTCCTCAAAGTTCATCCATGCTGCAGTATATATCAGAATTTCACCTCTTTTAAAGGATAAATAATCCATTGTATGGATATACCACCTTTTGTTCATTCATTCATAAGTGGACATGGGTTGCTTTCATCTTAAGGCTATTATGAATATTGCTGCTGTGAATGTTAGTGTACAAGTATCTGCTCAAGTTTCTGCTTTCAACTATTTTGGGTATATATTTATGGAAATAGAATTGCTGGCCCATATGGCAATTCTATGTTTAATTTTTGGGGGAAGTGCAATAACAATATTTAACTCAGCATTTCTTAAAACTACTTCCTGTAGAATTATGGTCCTATCTTGGTAACTCAGTGCATCTTAGCCTAGTAAAATTCTGAGAATTTTAGAAATAGGAAAGAAATCACTTTTGTATTAACAGAACGTTTATCAAATTTATTTAACCACAGAAGCTCCAACCCATTTTTTTATTGGGATGTCCCTGAAGAGCCATGGAATGTGACGTAGGGTGAGAAATATTAATTAACCAATCAATGCTTAGTATGTGAGCTGCACAAGAAATGGCTAAATAATCTAAGGAAAAGCCTAAAAAAACAGAGAATGAAGATTCTGCAGTATGACTGGTCAGCTCACCATCCAGCTTTCATTTGGGCTAAAAATTACTAAAAATGTCAAATTTCACCAAAGCTGAAATACACTGCTGAGGGAAGGTAATGGACGCTGCAAGGAAGAGAAGAAGAGGGAGAGAATGAAGAGAGGAGCATGGCCGTCTAGTGAGGGTCTGCACATCCCAGTACTGCACCTGCTGCATGCATCTGCCATGAGCACTTAATCTGAAAGCAGATGTTGTGGCTTCTGGTCTTCCACCCGAGGAGACTGAGTCTCAGGACCACACAATTGGTAGGCAGTGGTGCTGGAAACAGTGCTGTTCTTGTGACTCCAAAGCAGAGATAGGGAGCAGTGGCTTCCACTGGATACTGAGGTACCATGGAGTTGCTGCAGAGGAGAACCACACCCAGCTGCAGGAGCAACAGGTGGCCTGGGAACAGTCAGTGTGTGGACAGGAGCTCCTCAGCCGCAACAGACTCCACTGTGGTCCATCTCAGGTGGAACATCCCAATATTTTTCAGGTCCTGCTAGAGATAAAAAATGATAGTATTTGCAGGATAACTGGGGATGAATGGGGGAAGGCTCCAGACACAGTGGACCTCTCTGCCCAGCTTCCCTGTGGGCTGGGGATCACACACCAGGTGCAGCTGTTTCCCTGAGGCTGCACCCTGTGGGGAAGCTCCGCCCTAAGTGTGTTCTCTTTTGCACCACAGAATGTAGAGTTGCGGAAAGCTGTGCTTGTTGCAGTGGGGAACTGGCAGAAAGAACCCCAATGCCAGCTACCATGGCAAAGCTGAGCTGTTCTCTCCACATAAAAGGAGGTTTCATGGTTTCACAGGTGTCTAAGAAAAGGACTTTGTGGTACTAGGTGTGGGAAGAAACAGATTTGATTCCCTTGGGTGCTGGGAGCAGTCTGTAGCCCCTGAAGCAGAAATAGAGCTTCATACCTGAGAAGGAACTTTCTGGCAACAGTGATGACCTTCCACTGTAGGATGACTGGGCAGGTGCAGTGGAAGGTATGCCTGCTGATTGTCACTCATTTATCCAGCAGAAACTGGGTTTTTTCCAGTAAAGTAAAACTGAAGTAGATTTTATCATAAAATTTAGCATCAGTGTAATACATCTTTGTTGCATAAAACCTAAAAGGTAGCCTAAAAATAAAGCAGGAAAAAAAAGGTCTGGTGGATGTTTATAAGAAGCACGCCCTTAAGAATGACCTTTCTGAAAATTAAATTTTGTTCAGAATACTGTATTCTTTGACATCAGTGTGTGAGTATAGATTAAATGATTTATAATGGAAGCTATTAAAATAGTAAGTTTTGCATTTCCATAGGCTTAGTCTTTTTAAAATAAATAAGCTTTTGAAATTTGACATGGTTTTAGATTGATAGCAAAATTGCAAAGACAGCAAAGAGAGTTCCTGGGATATGCCCCACCTGGTTTTAGTTTCCCTAATGTTGTCACCACATGTGACCATGTACCCTTGTCAAACCCAAGCCAAACAATACAGACTTTATTGGGACACAGGGTTACTTTTAGATAACTGCAATACCTGCCCCCCATCCATTTTCCAGGAGAGTTATTAAAAGTCTTACCTTTTTAAATCTCTCATTCCTGAATGCAAAATAATTACCTATTTAAATCACCTGCTTCAAATTTCTGGAACTCACTTTCACTGTGAAAGAATGTTTCCTATTATTATCAAATATGTGCTCTCTTATGTGCAATAATTGGAGCAGAAAAACTAAGCCACAATCCATTAGGTCCAATAGGCCCTCCTATGGTAATAAGGTCATCTTTATTGAGTAAACCCATTTACTGAGGTTCCATACAAAACTGAGTCTTTAAATGCCTTAAAATTATTTTGTCATTCCCCTTTCTTTATTCTCTATTTTTAAAAGAAAAAAAAAAGGGAAGCTGTATCAGTCTTAGACGGTCCTAGAAGGAAGCAGTTGACATGCTCAGATGCGGTAACTGAATACACTTTAAGAAGACATCTATTTACAAAGCTGTGGGCAAATCAGAGGAGGCTCTTGGGGACAGAGCCATATTCCAGGGCAACAGCAGAAGGAAACTGTTATGACCTCCAGGCTTTAGGGGCCAGGAGGAGCAGTTGGAAGAAACAATGTCAACACAAATGCAAACAAGAGGTCATCAGTGAAGGCAGTATTCTGAAAGAGACTTTAAAAGTGATTTAACAGTAATTGTTTATTCTGTTTAGTCTTGCAGCTTTTGTCCACATCAGATGTGCAAAGCTGAACAAAGAGAGAAATCAGAACTTCTGGTAAATTAAATGGATAGTATGCCTCATTCAACTTTAGGGTCACAATTCCTCTGCCATTTCTGGTGAGGGCTGTGCCTGATGGCAGCTGTGTCAGTGTTTTTATAGTTTTCTAGAAGTAGGATGGTCAGCAGCATGAGCTGTTCATGCTTCATTGTACTAGTTATGCTGTGAATACACACTGCTTACACATCCTTCCTGCTGGATGCTGGGTTTGTCTTTGGGTTTGTTCTTTCTCTGCGTTCATGTGGTTGTTTCCTGCCTAAGAGCACTGCAAGCAGATACATGTCTTCATTTTCTTAGTTTCTGCATGTTTGGGCTGAAATAACTCTTAGGTACCTTTCTTATTAGACAATTTGTATGTCCACCATTAAGCCCGATATGATTTTCATAATTTCCTTTTGATCTCCTGTGTGTGGACATGGGTTTTTAAGTCATCATCCCAGTTAGGAAGAATCCACTCAAGTGCATGTCCAGGTAAGGTATGGGCTAGAACACAGTCCTCTCTGCCTTCCCTCATGCACACATTCAGGTTCTGAAGAAGACATTTGGATGGAATAATTGATAACTGGCTGAAACTCCATTTTGATTCTCATAATAAAAAATCAACTTGTTAAACAGCTTTATTTCCTGATTTCATTAGTAGGTTATGAACTGATGATGAAAATAAAATAATTTGAAATTTGTCAAAAGGTTGAAAAAGAAGACATTACCAGCTTTATAGGTTAGAGAAGTATGAAGACATGGGTCATATTCAAACAAAGTTAGGAAAGTTAGTTTTTATGTTAAATAACTGATAAATGAATCTATGGCTGCATGTAGGAGATTTGTCTCCATGTTTGTCTTCTATATCATCAATCCATACTCTGGAGATGCAAATTAATGACATTCAAAATATCATCACAAACAACAACAGCAAACCCAAGTAACAATGAACAAGTGGTAACTACCTGCCAGGCTTTGTGCTAAGCATTGTACAGGCTGATTTCTGTGGAGATAGGTGTGACCATGAGCCCATCATTACATAAGGAAATAAGGCAAAGAACTGAAATATACCCAAGGCTAAAAAGTGTGGGGGCCAAAATTTGGACCTAGTTTTTCTGATTCCACTGTCCGGAGTCTTAAATAAAGGACTCTTCTATCTCCCAGTGATTCATATTCATGAGGATTGGAAGAGTGGATGTCTACGAGAATTTTGAGAAGCTCAAAAAGAACCCTGCCAAATGAAATGTAACATGGTGAACTTCTTAATGAAGCTGCACTCATATCCTAAAACTCCCTGTGCAAATTCAGAAAGGAGAGAAGTTTTTCAGCATCGACATCGATAAAAAAGACTAGAGGTTCTAATTATTACCATTTCTAAAGTGAGTCTACTGTGTTGGTTTGACTGGTATAAATGCTAGAAAGCATGTAGTTACAGACAGTGTAAACTACAAATCACTGCACAATGTCATGTGTACGTTTATGTTGCACTGTAGACACTGATTCTGCTATAACAGCTAGAAACAGCATATGGGAAGGCGTTTTGTAAATCACAAATCACTACCCAATATCATATGTGCATCTTCCTATCCCTATGATAGATACTGGTTCTTAAAAGGAGGAGGAATTTGGATCAGTTGCTCCTGTTCTTGGCTGGATCCCCCACAATGCACCACTTGGTCCCATACTTTACTCAGGCTCAGAGAGAGTGGAACCCCACAGACGATGGTCTTCAGGAAGCTGTGGAAGCTAAACCCAGGTCATGTGAGGGAGAACAAGACTCACTGAAGGCTGATAACCTGCTTCCAAACAGCTTAATGAAGAAAATCAAGCTTCTTGAAGAAGGAAAATCAGAAAAAGAAAACCTTTGATTTCAAAGTTAGAACCTGAGCTTAAGCAGGCAAGATGGAGGGTGGATTTTGCTCCACACAAGGGGAATGGACAGCTTGGTCTTGCCCAAATCAGAAAGGGGTGCCTAGCGAAGCAAGCTTTTCAGCCATGAGCTGGGCAAGATGGCAGCAGAGGGTGGCCAAGGGTGATGGCACAGAGACCTCAAGGTCCACAGCAGGCCTTAGAGATACATCAGTGGCTGTTGGACGAAATCACTTTATTAACTAGTTTATCTGAGGCTTTGTGAATCCATCAGTGAAATCTCTCTCCCTAATCCAAAAGATATATTTTTATATATATTTAGACAAGTAAACTCTTATAACGTAATCTCGGATGTTTCCAACTTGTGTCCTGAATTGACTGGTGGGTGAAGCCCGGTAACCACAGGCACTGAGCGGTCTGTGACCATCTGGAGGGTCTCTAGAATCAGTTCACTGATTGTGGCTACATCAGAAAGCACCTGGCTCTGGGGTCTGGAGCCTCAGAGAGGCCTGTACCCTTTCTAGATTGATCCGAGGTCTGTTGATGTCCAGCCAACCAGTGGGACTGCCAGGAACTGTTTCCTTTTTCATTCTGGGGAGCGGTGGTGGTCATGGTTATTTATTACTGTAATTGGCACGTTGAAGAAGCATGAAAATGGGGCAATTTAACTGGTCCTCTTCAACTTTACTTGTGTCCCTTTGCTCTTGGAGGAACACACAGGCCATTGTGTATTCTGGTTATTCTTGGTATTGAAACCCGACAGTCACTGTAGGTCACAGGCTCCACTTTGTGCTCAGAAGGCTGAGTCCTCAGTGTCTACCTCCCATTAGGAGTTACAGGTATTTCTGCTCTTGTCTTAGGGCAGCAGAAAACCCTCAGCTTGGGAAGCAGTTGGGATGGAGTCTTTTCCCTACGATCTGCCTTCCTCATTTGTTACTGGACCTTTGGGCACGGAGAGCAGGGAAAGGAGAGAGATAAAGGCCAGCTACCACCGAGGCTGCATTACGAGCACTGGGCCCACTCGGCGTGTAGAACCAGTGTTTTTTCTCCAGTGAGTGGCTTTGTTTGGAGATTGTTCCCTTGCTGAGTAATTCCTCAGTGTAGGTAATGCCCTGCCCACAGCTCATCCCTGATGCCTTCTGCACACCCTAGGACTCTCGACCCCTGTGGCTCACTTCTGCCAATGGTGGTTTGCCCAGGTGTCCAGGAAAACAGTGTCATGGTCCCCTGCATGTTCAGATGGACCTCTCCCCCTAAAATGTTTGTTTTAGATGCCCAGAGTGATAACACCACACAAACACTGAGAGGGCATGGGAAGGTTTTCAACTCAGGCAACTGCAGTCCCTAGGAAGAGCAGGACCCAGATGGCTTGAGAGGCAGGGAAACGGGAGTTGCCTGGCTTTTTAACGTGTGGCTACGGGCTTGCATGGTTTGACCTGCAGAGGGAGTCCCCAGGATTTCTTCCATCTGGTCCAGGTGTGGGGCACAAGGGGAAGAGGTTGGTGGGGCTTGATAGGAGTAGGTGGTCAGACATCAAACATGGAGTCAGACCCCTTATTACAAACAGGCTCTGGCAGTGCATGCTGGCCCCAATCAGTGTACGGGATTCCCAGGCACACATATCCTTTCCCTCCTGAACTTGGGAGGCAAATCATTGTAGGGTGGTGAACTGCTAATTTTATTTTTAAAAGAACATTTTTTATTAAGAGTTTACTGAGATCCAGATGGAGGAAAGTTGGAGGCTGACAGCGAGTTAGTTGCTTTCCAGAATCATTTAAATCTTTTCTAAGATGAGGGAAATAGGAAGGGAAACCAGGCAATGGATTCAGAATTCATTGTAGGCAGCTTATGCAAGTCTTGAAATGTTTCTCATTATCCAGGGCTTCTCAACTTTCCTCCATTTTTTGTTAATCAGCTTAAGCTTTATGTTTCCATGATGTCAAAATAAATCAAATTCAGTTTTTTAAGCGTAAAACAGAAATAAATATTAATATAGCAAAAAATGCAACATAGAAAGAGCCTCAGAGAGTTGATGGACTGTGCTATTTGTCTCGATAAAAGGTTTTCTGAAGATGGTAAATTGGGTGGGGACTCACACTATGACCAAGATGGATACTGAATTATAATGAATGGCCCATTTGTATACTTCCCTCCTTATTTGCCAATTCTAATGAAAAATGTCCTCCCCCAGCTATGTTATCCCCATTTTTTGTTGGACTGATTTTACCTTCATTCTCGACGTCTTCATTTGTTTTTGTCTTGCAAACTTGATTAAAGTTTAAGGTGGACAGACATTTCTAAAGGCAGAATGACCTCTTTTTAATGACATATCAGAGTTGGAAGCTGGTCTCTTAGGAAGTACAACACTGGAGGGCATTTTGTCTGACTGTTTCCACTTGGAGAAGTGATTCAAGGACCAATTTAGATATTGTTGAAATTATAGTAACATTTTAGAAAACGACATACATAAATGCAAATGATGTACACAAATGCAAGTGATGGAAGGCAGGAGTTTGACCATCTGTGTGCACCAAATGAAGTGTATATTTCTGGATAGCATTAAAGAATGGGAATTCTGGTAAGTCTGTTGGATTAATGACTAGAAACTTCTGATTATTTTTAAATATAGTGACTTAGAACACAACAGGTTTTTCCTTTTGTCATTTTTATTACATTGTGTAATAAAGTTTTCACTATGGAAAACATTAAAGTATCAAAATGAATTGCCCCAATACCACCACTCACTTATAAACATGATAAATAATTTAGTGTATATTCCTATATAATTAGTTAAAATGGTATTTATCACATAATGTACTAATTTTGTCTGTTTTGTTCACTGATTTAAAAAACTCATACAATAGTCCTTTAAAAATAATTAATAATTGCTTATTTATTAATTGAGCATTTGCTATTTACTAGTCATTGGAGATACTGGGGATATAATGGGACACAGAACTGCTTGCACAGAACTTACAGTTTGGTAGGAGAGCTGATCATTCATGAAGCATCATGTAATATATTGCTACAAACTTTGATAATTGTGTGAAAGGAGCACTCAGGATGTGATGAGAGGCTACTGTAATTTGGAGGGTCAGGGAGGCTCCCCATGAGGAAGAGGACTTAGAGCTGATGTTTTAGGAATGAGCAGGGTAGCTGTGGGCAGCTGGGTAGTCAAGACAGCCACATCTCGTATATACCTTCCCAGTCTCAGCGCTGTTTCACACTTACCCTGCTAAAATCCTAGTGCCGTCAGAAGGCCTTCCTTCTCTGTTCCTGCCCCCTTTTTCTCCTTTCCCCTTTTCCTGGATAGGTAGCCTTGAAGCCATGAGTCCAGCGCTCAGTCTTCTTTACTGCCCTGGCCTGCCTGCTTCACACGTCCCTGCACCTCTGTCCTGTCATATATCCTCTCCTTTGACACAGGTAGCTCCAAGGCCAGGTCGTTTCTCAGTAGGAGATCTTGTGTTAGGAGAGAAATGTTCTATTCTCATCACCAGGTGCAAGAGGCTGAGCTTGTTCATTACAATTCATGGTGGTCAATGTAGGGTAGACAGGAAGGTAACTTTCCAAGTAAAGGCTAAGCAAGTACCTGATGCCCACTCATATGCACAGCCTCTGGGACACTTTGATGGGGACACAAATTTGACCTGTGCTCAGAGAAGGGCTTCTGTGAGAGGCTGAAACATGGCACCTCAGAAGATATCCATGTCTTAATCCATGGAACCTGTGAATGTGACTTTGTAAGGCAAAATAAAAGGTCTTTACAGGTATAATGAAATTAAGCGTTTTGAGCTGGGCAGATTATCTTGGCATGTCTTACATGCAATCACATGTATTCTTTTTAAGAAGGAGGCAGAGGGAGGTTTGACAACACACAGAGGAGAAGGTGACTTGAAGACAGAACAGGGAGAGATTTGAAGATGCTGGCCTTGAAGATTGGGCCATTCAGGGCATGCCGCAGCCACCAGAGGGCAGAAGGAGCAAGGAACAGACTCCCCCAGAGCCTCGGGAAGTAGTCCACCCTGCTGAGACCTGGGTGGACGGCCCAGTGGTCCTGATCTCAGGTTTCTCGCCTGCAGAACTGTGAGAGAATACATTTTAGCTGTTTTAAACCACCGTTAGTGGTCATTTGTTGTAGCAGTCACGGGAAACTAATACAGCCGCCTGTCTGCCATTTGCATCCATCCTTGGCACTCCAGAGTGTGTGTCCTGACACAGGCATTCCCAGGTGGCTAGTTGCCAGGAGCAGGAGCGACAGGCAGACAGAAAGCATGCTGCACTGGTGAGGAGGAGGATGGAGTCCTGCCCTCATGGCGCAGTCGCCCTGCCCAGTAGTAGAATAGGACCCTACAAATGATATATTCTCACCCTGGCTCCCTTTGAAAGGAAAGAACAGGGACATAATGAGGGATTAAAGCCTCTCCCCCCACCACTCCATCCCTGCCCCTACCACCACCCCATGCAGACACTAGGGAGAAAGGGAGCTTGGGGGACAAATGGACCCCCACCCCATCCCCACCATGCCCCAGACTGATGTCATTATTTCCCTTTTATCCTCTCTGCCCATTTTAGTTTGTGGCATCTTCCATGCCCTGTACACATCCAGGAAAACTGGACCATACCTGGCTCCCCTTCTTCCATCACACCCTCGTATCCAGCTGGAAATTGAAGCCTTTTTTTCTCCACTGAAAATGTTGTAGGAAGATCTCCTTTCTAAAACAATTCCCATTGTCAAGCCCTCTTTCACATGAGCTTTACAATACCCAAATCGGATCCATTTCTGCCCTGATGGAAGTTCTTCAGTGGCTGCCCATTATGTTTTGTACAAAGTCCTAGCTTGTTAGAGTTTAAACCTGCTTTCCCTCAAGCTTCAGCATTTTCATTTTTACTTTTCCCTTCACTCTAAACTGTAAACTGCAGCCTTACCAAAGATGCTGTGGTTTTCTGAGCATACCATGTGGTTTCAGAACTCCGAATCCACTGTCTTTCCTGCAGTGGGATCTTCCATGGCTTCCCCATCAGAATTGGGAGAGGAAAGGGCTGCAGCCCTGTCAGTGAGTGCCTCTTTAATGCTGCAGGGAGGAAGCACAGAGAGAGGGCTTCTGAGAGGACTGGGTGCCCTGGATGCTGCCCATCAGCCTCCTCAGCATTGCCAGCAATAGTGTCAGAATCAATCCATTAGCTTGCAAATTTTCCAGATCACCACCTGATCTGAGCTGATTCCCCTCTTCATTATTTTTCTAGAATGCACACATTCATTTCTTGTTTAAGAAAAGTTGGTTTGCTTTTTTCCTTTAACATGCACTAGTTTATAAGATGCCAATCTCTGCACTTAATGGCTTTTTGCAGTAAATTTGAGAAAACAGGACCTTCAGCCCCAATCTGCACTGTCCCCTCCTCTGCTCCCCTCCCCCATGTGTGAGCTTCTGTACAAGAGCCTCACACGGCCTCTGCCCAACAGTGCTTCCTTCCCTGCTGGAGCTTGTGCAGCTGTGCAAAGACTTTGCCTGATGGTTTTGAGGATCCCTTGGAAAACAGTGTCTTCCTGTACCCAAACAGGTCTGATGATATGCAGCTGTTGACTAGGTACAAACATTTTGAATTGTCTGAGCATTTGTCCATAAATTTTAAGCCAGGAGTGACTTAAGCCAGGCAGTGATTTTCTTGGAAGAGTCAGGATTATATCAATTTTCCCCAGTACCAGAGTAAATGTGGGCTCATGAACTTACTGAGTTCAGCTACGGGGAAATACATGTCGCATCTCTGCACATGCACATTTTAACCCACTCTATTCCACTGGGCAGAAGCCATGCCTGTCCCTTGAGGAACAGGTGGCTTCTACCTACATGGGTCACACTTTTGCTTCATGTCAAACTCCAGGACTGAGTCCAAACTGTTGATTCTTGGAAAGCAAATTTGGTTTTATCAAAGCACTCTTCATGAACTATTGCAACTTTTGTAGGAAAAGCCTGTGTGTGTTGTGGAATTTATAGCCCATCCCACATGGAAGAGAGCTCTTTTGTATTCTGCTTTTCCGGCTGTTCATTGACTGGCATTTGGTATCAGCCGTCTCTAGGTCAGGGATTCCCTGCAGTTACAGCAGCCTGTTAAGAGGCAATATAGGCTATGTGTAAATATGGTGGCCATTTAAATATATAAGCCAATAGAACCTGAGATATAGGCCTTTTCTGCACTTACACTGGCCTTGCCACCTTATGCACCTTGCCACCTTATGCACAGTCAGTAAATGCAGAAGAAGAGATAATTTTAATGAAAGAGTACTGGAGCTTCATAGCTAAAAGCTCTGAAAGGGTCTGCTCTACTGATGATCATCAAGCATTTTTGGCATGTATCCTATTTGGGATCATATTGTACAACCAGACACCAGTCAGATGGCACAGAAGCCTGCCTGCTCTCTTCACAAGGTACAGGGGGCTGTAGCCACAGTGGGTGGCACTTTGTGAATGTCTGCACTGGCTTCACCGCTTTTAGCAAAGTCACAGAGATCTTTCTGGCCAGCTTCATGAAAGTTAGACAGCATTGCCACTCTGAGAAAAAGTGTGATATGTCCTGGGCCCACCTTTTAGGCTCTGTAGCACCCTTGGGTGCTGCCTGAGGGAGTGAAGCAAACTCCCTCTGCCCAGCCCATCCTCCCAAATTTACCTTAATTTGCTGATGCAGAAAATCACTGGAATTAGAGCCACATACCCTACCCACTCCAACACAGTCCTTCATGCTGCCAAGACCAGTAACTGTGGGAAGGAATGCCAGCTGAGGGCCACTCCCTTTCAGAAAGCTTTTCATCCACCTGCACACCTACCCACATCTGTGCCTCATTCGTACTCCTGTAAGCTCATATTCCTTGTGGCAAGTGGGTCCACTCATCTCCCGTTTCTATTTTCAGTGAGTCCCTGCCCAACACAAACACGTAAGGCAGCACTTCCATCCATGAAAACATAATGAATACTTATCTACTGAGGTTCTAGACATCTCAGGAAGGCAGCAAGCAATTACTTGATAGATAAAGCTCAGTTTCCTACTAATTATACTCATAAATATGACTCCTAGAGAGGCAGAACAAAACTAATTGGAAAAAATTCAGAAAAAAATAGAATTAGGCATGAGAAAGCAAGGGAGTGAACTCACACAAAGGTAATAGGAAAAAAGGGCAGCTGTGATGTCAAGACTGAATTAACAGGAGAGATGAGGTGCGGGGATGATACACCAGAAAGTGATGATAGAGGGTGAGAAACTAGGGGGCGATGAGCACTGACATACGACTCATCAATAAATGGAATAACAAGATTTGTTTTGTGGGATGAAATGTCCAACCAATTCAGTCCACCGACAGGTTTTACTGTGTTTGGTTCTCCCATGGAATTCACGGTTGTCAGTTTCCTCTTCCCTCATTAAATTGCCTGGCTTACTTCAGGAACATAACTACCCCACTCTTGAAGACAGATGGGGAGACCGGTGCAGGGGAGAGAATTCTGTCCTGGAAATTGTGCTTAGGTAGGAGGCAGGGGGCTTTCAGTAGCATGAACAAGGAGGGAAGGTAACAGAATCTTGACAGCATTTATAAACCAGTGAATTAGGGTGCCCCTAGATTGAAAGATTTCTCACCCCCAGATGACATCTTTCTGTGTACCCTTCCCTGCAATTGGGAAATGGACATGCTACCCATCTAGTCTGATTCCACAAGAAACAAAATAAAAGGATAGGAAGCAGACAGAGAAGGAGAATCCAGGAACCAGATTTTCCCAGCCTGACCATCAGTCTCCTGCCTCCAGTAGCTGCTTCCTTCAGCCAGGTGTCTCACCACTGGGTGCCCGGGTTTCCCAGAACCATCTGGGTCTCCTCAGCAGCCTAAGAGGGTAGGTCATAGTAGGTTCCTACCAAGGCCAGGTGGGCCAGCATTTATTGAATGGCTATCATATTCCAGTCACCTTAACATACAATCTACTAATCCTTACAGAAGAGAAAACATAATAGAAGTTAAGTAACTTTCCCCAGGTCTGGCAAGTCATGAAGTTGTGATTTGGGGCCATCTGATGCCAAAGCAGCATTCTTTCCCTGCGCCACACTGTCTTCTTCACAGGATAGCATATTTTTCAAGAATTTACTCAGATGCATTAGGAAAGCAAACTTATAATGATGCAGTGTCATACGGTGGTGGTAAGATGATTTTTTGTTTCCATTTTTTGAGAACTCAGGTTTTCTGAAGTTTCCCTGGATCACTTTCTAAGTTTTTAGGCAAATGTCTCGAAGGGTATTTCATTTAGACCCTACTTCTCTTTGAAAATTCATTCCACTACTCTTCTTGAGTACCTACTAAGATCAGTTTCCATGTGAAGGGTTCAGAGATGGTAAAAACACATCGCTGCCTACAGGATGCTCAAGGTCAAGTGAAGGGGAGCCATGGGCCCAGTGAACTATATGTGAGTTCATGAGTATAGTTGTACAAGGTGAGAGCCAGAGCTGGGAAAGAAATTCATGCCTTCAATCATCTCTTTGTCTCTCTCCCTCTCTCTCCCTTGAAAAGTTTGCTATTTCTAAGAGTTTGGTTTTGGGATATAGTGGTTATCTGCTGTTTTTTTTTTCTCTCTCCTCCTTTCCTCATTCTTTTGCTGGCACGATGCCATCTTTTTCTGGGAAACTGATCTCTCTCTACTGCTGGTCCATGTGAGTCAAAATATGGCTTGACCAACTTCCTGGTATGGACTCATGAGCGACGTCTGGCCAATCGGTATATATATTCTACACTCCTGTCCAGTGATAGACTTGGAAACGGGCATGTGATCCAAGCCAACCAGATCAGAGTTAATCCCTGGACATTCACTGGACCTATGGAGAAAGAACACTCTTCTATGGTTGCTAAGCAGGTGGAATGTGCACCTGAATATACTAGGCTTCGCAGTACAGAGCCTAGGGGCCAATGAATGAAGCTGACAGGCAGACAGAGGGACAAGTCCCTCATGATAATTATGTATCCTGGGCCCAGCCATGTCTGACCAGGTGTGTGTTCTTACACAGACGTGATTCCCCAGATCTCCAAGGCAGTCTCCATGCTAGCTCATCAGGAAGAGCTTGAGCACCTGTTAATAACATGATCCTCTGACTTTCATCTGCTGTTGTTCTTGGGTGAACAGCTTCTTCTGGAAGCCTATTGGAGGAAGGGTGACTGGCAGGGTCAGATCCTGGTGTTCTTGGGTCCTTGGTCATAATCTCATCCATAATACTGTCAAACACCATCAACACTCTTGGCTGGGGTCATGCTGTCATTTCCCCATTCGTGTTCAGATAGGATATAAGTTTGCTAAGAGTCTTGTGTCAACAGCACCAACAGATATTTGCAGGGTCATGTCACTAGCTTTATCACCCACAAAACTGTTCATGAACTGTGGCTATAATACCTGAAAAAGTGTGAAATGGAAAAACACCCAAACTTCTCTCTCCTGTGATGTTTGTATACAACCAATCACTAGCAATTGTCACAAATGACTTTAATTTGAAATAAAATACCCTTTCCATTATACTTTAAAAAGTATGCAAATACCACAGCCAAGTCTTTCAACTAATACAAAGCCTTAGTTGAGGAAGTAAGCTTGTTAACTCCACCCCATTCTCAGAGCCTACAAAATATTAAATATGGTGCAAAGAAGCCTAAAAACCAATTTAAAAGTTCAAACCACAGATTATGCATTGGTGCTACTGGATAGAAAGTGTCATTTTAAACACATAACACACAAAACATAACACATAACACATAAACAATACACATAAAAATATATTGCCAGTAAAAAATTTTAGCTGTGATGGCATAAATCTTTTTGTGCTTTAATTATGCCACATTTTGCCTGCTGGCTTAAAGAAATCACAGCCCTGGAAATGATTCCAGATTTAATTTTTGCACTTCTGTGCAAACTCCTGAGGGTAATGTATTTCTCCCGTAACAGGAACATTCCCCTATGCAAGCTCCCTCTTCCCAGGCTCTGTGGGGCATTCTGTGCCCAGTGGTAGGAATAATGCTGAAGCCATTAGCGACATAAATCCCTTAGAGGACAAGGTATGGGTGATTCGAAAGATATGGAGTGAAACTGAACAAATTAGGCCTGCCCCTGTTGTTTTATCTTTATTTATTAATGGCAATAATTCTGTCCTAATCTTCTTCACTGCTTTTTATCAATTATGTGTCATGTAAAGCTCTTCAAACGATTTTCATTGACTTCTACCCTCTTCTCCTGCACAGGTGAAGACACAGATAGCTCTGAGCCCTAGGATGAGGTCACGCGGTCAAGAGATTCTTGTGCTTCCTGCTCTTAAGGGAGTCTGTAGAGATTCATCCTCTCCTCCCAGAAATGAGAACTTATAACTGATGAAGTTGAAAGGAAAGGAGCGATACATAGCAGCAATTCACCGGAGAGTTCCGCTTTATTAGGGAAAGGTGCTGGGTTATATAGGAAGGGGCATGAATTGATTGAGGTGTCACTTCTACGGGGCTGGTGGCTGTTGACTAGGTGCTGGGATTGGGAGGGGGGCGGGGGCGAGAGGTGATTGGGCTTCAGGTGGCGCTGGCGGGAACTGAGGACCCCAAAGAGAAGCCGGAAGTTTGCCATGTTACTGGTGGGGACCCTTCATTCCCCCCTTTCTCCTCTATGGGTTTGTGGACGTTGCTTTCTCTCTGGCTGCTTCCTGCTGAACAGGGGCGGAGAAGGGAGTGAGGGCTTGAGGATTGGGAGGAAAGGGTTGATAGGACTCCCCACAGTAAGGATGAGTAGATGTGGACTTCTTCAGGTTTGGAAATCAATGAAGGTTCCCTGTAACTATAGGTTGGCCAAGAGGATATAGGTGTCAGGAGCCAGGCGTCTGCGGCCATTGTTTCCAGGACAGTTTCCAGTGGAGAGAGGGGTCCATCTCAGCATGTGGTAAGGAGGTCACGTGAGGGTGAGGGAATCTTCTGTGGCCAGAAGCTGGTAGTTCCTGAGTAAAAGCTGGTTGAAAGCTTGATTAGAGATTTTTCCGACTTGGGATTTGATGAACTTTATTATACAGGGTAAGACGAGACAGGCGAGAAGAATGACTATTATGGGGCCTGCGATGAGCCAGAGCTAGGTGAGGAGGGGGTTTGTTAGTATTGAAGAGAATGGGTTGGAATTGGAAGCAGAGTGGAGGCTGGAGGCAAGGTCGGTGAGTTTGGTAATGTTAGTTTCTACAAAGCCGGATTCGTTGATGTAATAGCAGCACTCTTCCCGGAGGAAGACGCAGGTGCTGCCCTTCTCGGCTGTAAGCAGATCTAGGGCCCGCTGGTTTTGAAGGGTGACTTTAGCTAGTGAAGTGACTTGTCTTTGGAGAGAGGCTAGAGAATCGGCAGTGGATGTCATGGCTCCCTCAAGTTTGGCGTTGAGATTTCTAACTGCCTATAGAGAGTGACTCAAGGCTTCTCCCAAAAACCCTGCCCCAATGGCTGAGGTGATCAAAGAGCTACTGACCATGATGAGAAGGAAAGCAGCTCTTTTTGTGCGCGAGGGCAAGGGAGGTTGGAGCTCAAGGAATTCTGCCATGCTGTAAAGTGTTAACTGTGGGATTAGGGTGACGAGAATGCAGGGTGTATCGGAGTTGAGAGGCAGTGAGTTGAAAAGACTGCCATTACACCAAAAGAAGTGTCCCAGTTGCATAAAAGTCTTAGAGCCGGAGGTAGGGGTGTAGATAGAGAGGCAGTGAAGTGAACTGGAGGGGGGGTGGAGTTGGGCCTACACAGTGGTGGATGGTGAGATTATCTGCGTATTCTGGTTCCCATAGGGGTATGTCTGCCAGGGGGCAGAGGGGTTGTCTTTCTGCATGGAAGGAGTAGTTGGAAATATTAAGGGGCACGGCGGCCAGCAGTGGGCGCTGTAGTGATGCGCACAAGAAACAATTGGCTGTGTTAAGGGTGTGGTTGAGAAAGATGGTGGTGTCCTGAATGAGCTGTAATGAAGAGTAGGAGAAATGGGAAGAGGGGCGGGGATAAGAAGATGAAGAGGCGCCATCAAGAGTTTGGATAATGACTTTTTCGGAATGTCTGATATCTGATGCAACTTGAGAGATCTGGGAATGAGAGGGAACATACTTTTGAGAGATATGAAGGGTACCGTGGGGGTCGAGGACCCCCCCCATAGTAAACTGAGGCTGTGACTCTGGCAGCTCATCGAGAGTCCCAGGGATCTGGGATTGATAAGGAGAATGAACCATTGGGATATTTCATGAAACGGTTGGAGGAGTAATACTGTGGGTACTGAAAGTTACTCATGTAGTGAATTGCACAAGACCAGTAGGGACATCCCCTGTAGGTGTCTGGCTATCGCCTGCAATAGGCTTGTTTTTGGTCATAGAGGAAGCAGAGGTAGGGAGAATAAGGGTAGCTGCTAGTGAACACTTCGGTGGAGGGAGGAAAGTGGAGGTATAAAGGCTCAGAGCAGCTTTTCAGAGGGCAGTCTGGTGTGGCAATGAGGGCAGTAACTTTTGTTTGATGCTGTGTGTAAGTCTCTCTGACTTTGAATCGCCATACAAAGGAGGCTGGGGTGGTGGGGAAGACAATAGGAATGAGGGGAAAAAAAGCGAGAGAGCAGTAAAGGAGGAAAAAGTCATGATTCGGGTATGGATGGCAAAGGGGGTGAAAGGGATTTTGGAGGAAAGAGGACAGTAAGGTCAGGAGTCTGGAGGGAGGGAGAGTCTGTAAACTTTTGTAGGTTAAGAGATCTTTTAGGTGATCTGGGGACAGAATGGTAAGGGCGCCCTGAATGTCAGTTTATGAGCTTCTTTCTGCAAGAGCTGTCTAGCAGCTAATGCTCGTAGGCAGGGGGCTCATCCCCGAACTGTGGGGTCTAATTGCTTGGAGAGATAAGCTACTGGGGCAAAGGATGGGCCATAATATTGGCCTAGGACTCTTAGAGCTTGACTGGACCTCTCATGAATGTATAATGAGAAGGGCTTCGACAAATCAGGAAGATGGAGAGCTGGGGCTTCCACAAGGGCTTGACAGAGCTTAATGAAGGAGTGTCGGGGTGAGGAGGATAATGGTTTTTTAGGGGGGGCTCTTGCTGAGGTCGTATAGGGGTCTTGCCAACAGGGAGCAGGGAGAAGTTAGGGATCTACGCTCTAAAATATCTAGCCAGGCTTAGAAAGGAAAGGATTTCTGTCTTTGTTTTGGGAATGGGCAGGTCAGAGAGGAGCCATTTTCTGTCTAAGGTAATGGACTTTCTTTGTTGAGATAGAAGGAATCTGAGGTAAGTGACAGGAGGGGAAGAGATTTGAGCTTTGACAGGGGATACTCGGTAACTTCTGGACGCTAGAAGGTTAAGTAGGGAGGCAGTGTCAAGTTGAGACTGTCCTCACGAGAGACTGCAGAGTAGAAGATTGTCCATGTATTATAATAAGGTGGACTTGGAGTGATCATGATGAAACTGTTTGAGGTCCTGAGCTAGAACCTGTCTAAAAATATGGGGACTATCTCAGAAGCTTTGTGGCAAAATTGTCCAAGTGAGTTGTTCAGAATGTCTTGTGTATGGATCCGTCCAGGTGAAGATGAAAATATCTTGGGAGCAGGGGCTTAGAGGGATAGAAAAATGGGTCCTTGAGATCTAGGACTGAGAAGTGGGAAGCCGAGGCAGGGATCTGTGATAAAAGGCTGTATGGATTTGGAACTAAGGGATGGATAGGGACAACGGCTATGTTGATGAGGCAAAGGTCTTGGACAAGGTGGAAAGATCTGTTGGTTTTTTTAACAGCTAATATGGGGGTATTAAATGGGGAGTGAGTGGGTCTGAGGTAATTTTTGTTTAAGAGATCTTGAATGGTGGGTTGGAGGCCTATGAGGGCTGAATTGGTTATGGGGTATTGGGCCTGACAGATATACTGAGAGGGGTCACGTAATTTGATAGAGGCAGGGGACATAGGGCCACGGAGGGGCTTGTAATGTCCTAAACTTGGGGATTTACAGGGTGTATGAGGGCAGAACCGGAGCTTTCATTTGGTAGAGGGGGGTTGTTGGCTATGAGGGCCATCAGAAAGGGGGTACTGGGGGCTGTGGGAGTGGATATAGTTATGGAAACGTGGAGGAGGGAAAGGATGTCCCATCTTAGTAAAGGGATGGGACACTGGGGCATAACCAGGAAGGAGTGGGAGAAAGGTATGGGATTGTCTTGGATTGTGCATAAAGGTGGTGGGGGGGTTTAATTGGAAAATCTGTTTACCTCTTACCCTGACTATTGGAGTAATGGCAGGCATGGTAGGGCCCCCGTATTCTTGCAAGACTGAGAAGGTGGCTCCTGTGCCTAGGAGGAAGGAGATGGGGCGACCGTCTACTGTTAAAGTAACCCTGGGCTCCTGTTTGGTGATGGAAATGGTCAGGCGAGAAGCCCCTGGGCCCCATCAATCTTCTTCTGCCAGCCCCACTACGGCGGGCTTAGGATGGGGGTTGTTCATCCAGCCTCCCCTTCGGGTGGTTGGGCAATCAGACCCCCCAGTGGCCCTTTTTGTGGCATCTGGGGCATGGGGTGGTAGGAGATCTGGGGGAGGGGCACACCCTTGACCAATGTCCCTCTTTTCCACACTTGAAACAAGCTCCTGGGGGGTGGGGCTTGTTTGTAGAGGGGCGCTCAGGTTGTGGTTTTATCAGCTGGGCCAATATTTGGAAATTGACCTGATCAGCCTTTTGTTTATGGCGTTCTTTCTCCTCCTCCCGCTTATGGAAGACTTTAAAGGCCACTGTTAGGATCTCAGTCTGTGGGGTAGTGGGGCCCTGTTCTAACTTTTTGAGTTTAGCTTTAATGTCGGGGTAGCTTTGAGCTAGGAAGTATGTCATAAGGACATGTCTTCCTTCAGGTGTTTCTGGGTCCAGGCTGGTATACTGTAATAGGGCTTGAGTGAGTCTGTCTAAGAAATCGGAGGGGGTTTCATCTCCCTTTTGAATTATGTCTTGGAGCTTTTGAAAATTGACTACTTTACAAGCTGCCTTTTTCAGACCTGCTATTAAGTAGGAGGCAAAAATATCTCGAGAGCGGAGACTCATGGCGGTGTTATAATCTCAGTGTGGGTCTTGTTCGGGGACAGCAGTGGGGCCAGGGGGATAGGTGGGGTCTGTCCTGTGGGTTTCGGTAGCCTGTGTTTGGGCCAAGTCTCAAACTCATCTACGCTCTTCAGGGAGGAGAGTATTGGCCAGGAGCATGAAAATGTCATGATGTGTGAGGCTGTAAGACTGGAGGGTCTATTGAAACTCCCTGATGTATGTCATGGGATCAGTGGAAAAGGAACTTAGGCGTTTCTCTAGTTGGGCTAAATCTCTTAAGGAGAAAGGGACGTGAACGCGCACGATGTCTTCGGATTTTGCTACCTCCCGGAGGGGGGCGATAATTTTGGGAGGCTCTCGGGACTGAGTCTGAGGGGGACTGAAGGGTTCTGGCTCAGTCTGTGGGGGAGTGACGCGGTCTAGCCGTGCCTAGTCGAGCAGGTCCTGAAGTGCAGAAGGGGGGCAAAGAAAATAAAGAAAGATAGAATTGGACCCACATGTCGCCAGCTAGCAGCTCAGCTGCTTACTTCTGCCACTCTAGTTGGGCTTGAATTCATGACTCTGAATTAAGAGTCCCATGCTCTACTAACTGAGCTGCAGCAGGGCTCTAGTTAATTGCTTATGGAATGCGTACACAGTATGTTCTTTGTTCTCCATTCCTGCCACTTCCGCAAGTGGGGGAAGGGCATATTTAGAAGCAGGGGCGGTGTTTCTACACATCTTCAAGGTCTCCCTATTTTCAGAGTGAGGGGTCTTGGCAAGATATGTTTTTGTGGACAGATAACTTCTAAGGACTGCACTGGTTGTTCTCTAGCTTGTGCTTTCCCATGCGGCGTTCAGACATGGGGGAAGGTGCTTTCCCATTCTCCCTACAAACTTGTGAGAAGACAAAGGCGGTCCCTAACAGGGGAGAAACAGGTGATGAGGGCAAAGACGGAGGAGGCTCCTGGGACCTAGTTAAAGGGGGGCTGAAAGGCTCAGGCTTAATCTGCAGGGAATGAAGGTGGAGGAGGTGAGATGGGGGAGGAGATGGTTGGGGAGGAACGGAGAAGGGCTGTTGTAGGAGAAGAAGGGGAAGGGAGTGAACGGGAGGCTTCTGTGGGGGCAGCGGCTTACAGGCTAGGAGAACTTGGGAGGGGGCGGGGAGAGGAGGAGGCGGAAAGCTTCAATATAGGGAATCTCCTTCCATTTTTTCAGGCACTGGCAGTAGTTAAAAAGATCGCAAGTGATGTTAGGATCAAGAGTTCCCCCTGCGAGCCATTGGTTGTTATTGTCTAGGGGGTATGTCGGCCAATCTTGGGAACAATATTTATGGAGAAGTTTTGGTTTTATATCAGGCATCAGGGAGAGGGTAGCCAGATGCTTAAGCAGGCATTCAAGAGGTGAACTTTCAGGGAGGGATGAGGAGGCTCCCATGGCTAAAGGACAGAGAAGGAGACAAACAGGGGAAGACGAACAGAGATCCTCGGACTGGAAGCAGACCGCAAGGAGACAAAGGGTGTCCCCTATGATCCTTGGTGGTCTGCGGAAACTCGTATATGAGTCGGAATTTCTTAGGAAGTGTGGGTCGTCACCCAGACTTCCCTAAGAAGGCAGAGTGCCGGATTCACGAGGTACCTAGCGCTAGGCGTTTTCGGTGGACGGAGCAGAAGGAGGAGGGGGGGAAAAGGGAGTGTTCTCATCCACAAAGGAGTCACCTCATTTATGGCTGTTGGAGGGGGGTGCCTGAGAGTCGGCCGCAGCCGTGAAGGCCTGAGGCGGGGATTTATGACTGTCGGAGGAGGGGCCTGAGGGTCAGCCGCAGCCGTGAAGGCCTGAGGCAGGGAGAGTTCCCTCCTCATCCCCGAGTGTCAGGGCCTTGCCGGACGATCACGGTCAATGGCACTGCGATAGCTCGGGGAAGAGTGGCCCACCCCGGGGAAATTTTGCTTAAAAAGTTTCAGCACTGATTGAAGGGACGGTGAATGCGTTTATGACTGTCGGAGGAGGGGCCTGAGCATCCGCCGCAGCCGTAAAGGCTTGAGGCGGGGATTTATGGCTGTCGGAGTAGGGGCCTGAGGGTCCGGCCTGAGGGTCCGCCGCAGCCGTGAAGGCCTGAGGCGGGGAGAGTTCCCTCCTCATCCCTGAGCATCAGGGCCTTGCTGGACGATCACGGTCAATGGCACTGCGATAGCTCGGGGAAGAGTGGCCCACTCCGGGGGGAAAACTTACCTAAAGGCCAGAGAGGAGTGGTGAGTGTGAGGAGCCAGCGCCGGAAAAAGAGGACGAGGGCAAGCTGCTGCTGGTGTCAGGGGGTAGATGGGGCCCAGTTGGGGTGTCCCGTCTCCTGGGTTTCGGCACCAATGAAAGGAAAGGAGCGACACATAGCAGCAATTCACCGGAGAGTTCCGCTTTATTAGGGAAAGGTGCTGGGTTATATAGGAAGGGGCATGAATTGATTGAGGTGTCACTTCTACGGGGCTGGTGGCTGTTGGCTAGGTGCTGGGATTGGGAGGGAGCGAGAGGTGATTGGGCTTCAGGTGGCACCAGTGGGAACTGAGGACTGTGAAGAGAAGCCGGAAGTTTGCCATCTTACTGGTGGGGACCCTTCAATATTCATAAGGCACCTACCTGTCAATCCTTCCTTTGTGCACAGCTAAAGCATTATAGAATTAGGAACAATCTATGATTTAGCTCAGTGATGGATTGGATTATTTGTGTTGAAGCTTGAAGTTTGCTTTTGGTACAAAAACTGTTACCTGAGGTAATTGGATCATTTCCCTCTCTCTCCAACCCCAAGCCAGTATCTTCTTATTTAAAATAATATACATGTAGATATGACTCAGAATAAATAAATTCTGTATTAAAATTTAATTTCTGCTCCTATATTGGTATTGGTTCTCAAGCTGACCCAAGGAGCTCTTCTTTCTGTCAGCTATATATGTAAATGGTATTTACTGTGTGGGAAATTAAAACTGAGACATTTAAAAAGTATTTATAAATTCAGTTAAAAATAAATATGAAGGCATTTTTGTTGAAAAATAGCCATGTGTACCAAAACCAATTTAGTAAGAAGAGTGGCATCCTTCCATACTTGGGAATGTCTTCAGTGCCTGCCTTAATTAAAGACAGCTGGATTCTTACCTGCTTCTGCATCTAATTTGTTGAACTGTCACACCCATTAGTAAACTCCACTCCTAGTCTTGAGAGAGTGAGAGTGAAAAGGGAGAGTAACACCATAGCATTTGGTGAGAATATTTTTGACCTCAGTGTGTCCCTTGAAAGGGTCGTGGAGTTCCCCAGGGTTCGCAGGCCACTTTGAGAACTGCTGGTGCAGACTGTAAAGAGCATAACTTAGCATTATTATCATAGAAATGTTAAGGAATGGGTGATAGGAGTACCGTCCCTAGATTTTAGATGTAAGCCTCAACCCACATGTGTAGGATACGATTTAATTAATAATATAGTTACATTTAATAACCAAAAGACATATAGCTTGCATTTTATATAACCTGCTTAAACTTTATATAGCCTTAGACACATATCTAAAAGTCCATATAATCTTACACGCTTAAAGAAAAAATCATAGCCCACACACTTAACCAACACGGTGTCTTATGCCATTTTCTGTTTAGCACCTAGCATGTAGCTTACATGAATTACTAATCACAATATACTAGGGGAAACATAAAAATTAAATGTTAAATAGCTACTATTAGAATAAATACTGATATTTACTTAAGGGTAATAAGCTGAAATTATGTAAACTGACAGAAAAAGGATTGTATTGTTCATAATTTGAAAAAATGTTCAACATTCTGTAAACCATAAAAAGATACAAAAATAAAGACCCTCCTGCATGATGTCAGGAGATGTTATGACTTTAGTTGGGTGTTTCGTCTCCTCATTCATCTCACTCACCGACACTGTCCTTTCCTTCGTGACTCACAACTCAGCTGGAGCTGGACTCTGGCACCGAGCCCATTCCAAATCTGATGTGCAAACACAGACGTGTTCTGAGGCATGCTGGCCACGTGGAAGGCAAAGGGTGTGCTCTGGCCAGGTGCACCTAGGGAGTTCTTACTCAAGCCACCCCAGAGAGGGGCCGTGCCACCAGTGCTCCCACTTTGTCCTTGCCAAAGCTGAACACCCCAGTGGTGGAGCTGCTGTGGGGGGCAGCCAGCTCATCCCAAAGCCCCCACTCTGAGCAGGGCCTGCTGACACCCCAGAGGTGAAGGGCGATGAGGTGCTGCTGCCAAACATTGAGCTACTGGTCCCACTGCTGGTGGTCTGGGTCATAGCTTCAAAGCTCGAGGTGGTGGCTGCAGAAAAGGAAGAAGCAATATCATCTTACTCCAGTAAGGATCCCTAACATCCAAGAGACAAACAACAACAAATGTTGGTGAGTTTGCAGACAAAAGAGAACCTTCCTACAATGCTGGTGGGAATGTAAATTACATCAAACATTGTGGAAAGCAGTATGGAGGTTCCTCAAAAACCTCAAAATGGAAGTATGATTTGACCTAGGAATTCCACTCCTAGAAATTTACCCTAAGAATATAGCAGCCCACGTTGAAAAAGACAGATGCACCCCTATGTTTATGGTAGTACTATTTACAATAACCAAGAAATGGAAGCAACATAAGTGTCCATCAGTACATGAATGGATAAAGAAGATGTGGTACATACACACAATGGAATATTATTCAGCCAAAAGAAGAAAACAAATCCTACCATTTGCAACAACATGGATCGAGTGGAGGGTACTATGCTCAGTGAAATAAGCCATGTGGAGAAAGACAAGTACCAAGTGATTTCACTCATATCTGGAGTATAAGAACAAAGAAAACCTAAAGGCACAAAACCGCAGCAGACTCACAGATCAAGAGAATGGAAAAACAGATACCAAAGTGAAAGGGACTGGGAAGAGTGGGTGGGAAGGGAGTGAGAAGGGGAATAAGGGGCATTAGGATTAACATAACTGATGTAGAGAGGTGGGCACGGGGAGGGTAGTATAACACACAGAGAAGACAAGTAGTGACTCTATAGCATCTCACTACACTGATGGACAGTGACTGTAATGGTGTATGAGGGGGGGAACTTGATAATGGGGGAAGTCTAGTAACCACAGAGTTGCTCATGTAACTATAACTAATGATATCTGTTTTGTTAACTGTTAGTTCATTCTTGGGTTCTGTGAGTCGGCTGTGGTTTTGTGCCTTCAGTTTTTTTTCTGTTCTTATGCTCCACAGATGAGTGAAATCATTTGATACTTGTCATTCTCTGCCTGGCATATTTCACTGAGCATAATACCCTCTAGCCCCATCCACGTTGCTGCGGATCCTTCTTTCAGTTCTTAAAGCTCTGCAACTTAAGTACAGAATAGGTTTAGCAGAATACTTGGTAAATCACTTAAAATATATCTGCTTCAGGTGAGAATACCATCTCTCTGTTTAATGCAGCACTATTTACAACTGCCAAGATATGGAAGCAACCTAAGTGTCCATCAGTAGATGAATGGATAGAGAAGAGGTGGCACATATACAAAATGTTCCACTATTCAGCCATAGGAAGGAAACCAATCCTACCATTGCAACAACATGGATGGAGCTAGAGGGTATTACGCAAAGTGAAATAAGATAGGAGGAGAAAGACAAGTACCAAATGATTTCCGTCATTTGTGGAGTATGAATACAAAGCAAATCTAAAGGAACAAAACATCAGCAGGCTCACAGACTCCAAGAAGCGACTAGCGGTTACCAAAGGGGAGGGGCGTGGAAGGGAGAAGAGGATTCAGGGGAATTCTGACTGGTGCACATGGTGTGTGTGGGTTCCGGGGAAAACAATGTAGCTCAGAGAAGACAAGTAGGGACTCCGAGGCATTGTGCTATGCTGATGGACAGCGGCGGGCAATGGTGTATGGAGCGGCTCAATAATGTGGGTGAATATAGTACCCACATTGTTTCTCTTGTGAAACCTTCAGAGCAGTGGATATCAGTGGTACCTTAATGAAAAAAAGAAAAAGAAAAAAAAGTTCAGATTATGCCTTTGACATTTACGAAAGCATTCAATGCGATTCTTTACCTTTCACTTTTCTGCTGTCCCGCCAACGGGTATACTGCTTAGTACCTGGTGCCCGGGGCAGCCGCGCAGGCCTTGAGGCTAGGGGTTGGCCTCCGCGTCATGGGGGTGAGGTTGGGGTGCCTGAGTCACGAGCCCTGAGCTGCCATTCGCGCGCAGTCTCCTGGCAACTTGGAAGGGCGCGCTGTCAGCGCACAATCGCACCCGCCTCTAGTTCAGGCGCGCTGGTGAAGGGAGTCAGTGTGGAAGAGAGAGCCCCGAAAGCCGTTCGCCCGCCGGACAGAGCTCGCTAATCTTTCCCAGTTGGTGGGGTTTTCAGCAAGCTCCGCTCCCCGCAGCCCGCACCCGGTCCGGAGGCCAGAAGCCGGCGCCCGGTCTTCCTCGGAAGCGCTCCCCGCCCCCGTAAGACCCGCAAGCCCCGCCGCGCCGGCTCCCTTGGCCCGCCGCGATCACATTCCCCCTTCAGTCCCAACTCCTTTCCTCGGGTACCCTCGGAGGCCTCATCGCCGGTAAGACAAGCTGACCCTCCCCAGACCGAGGACGACTTGTCGTTGAAAGTATTTTTTTCTTAAGTCCTGAGTGGGTTTTGTGTCCTTTCCACCTCTTCAAACACTTTGGTGCGCGTCCACCTGCCTAACTTTAGCGTTTGCTGTGAGATGTACTTCCAGAACTGCTCCCTTATTTCAGTCCCTTTTTTGGGTCATTTTGCTGTTCCTTAGATTTTTAATTTTTAACTCCTCTGGTATCATTAGTTTACACTTACATGAGCAACACTGCAGTTACTGGACTCCCAGTATTATCATGTCCGCCCCTCACCCCCCATTATAGTCACTGCCCATCAGCGTATTGAGGTGCTGTAGAGTCACTACTTGTCTTCTCTGTGTGCTATAATGCCCTGCCCGTGCCCACCCCCCTACATCAGCTCTGCTGATCTTAATGCCCCTTATTCCCCTTCTCGCTCCCTTCCCACCCACCCTTCCCAGTCCCTTTCCCTTTTGTATCTGTTAGGCCATTCTCGGGTTCTGAGAGGCTGCTGCTGTTTTGTGCCTTCAGTTTTGTCTCTGTTCTCTCGCTCCACAGATGAATGATTCTGTGAAAATGGTTCTATGAGGCTGCTGCTGTTTGGTGCCTTCAGTTTTTTCTCTGTTCTCTCGCTGCACAGATGAGGGAAATGATTTTATACTTGTCTTTCTCTACCTGGCATATTTCACGGAGCATAATACCCTCTATCCCCATCCACGTTGTCGCGAATTCTTCTTTCAGTTCTTAAAGCTCTGAACTTTAATACAGAGTGGGTTTAGAATACTTGGTAAACCACTTAAAATATACCTGCTTCAGGTGAGAATACCATCTGTCTATTTAATGCAGCACTGTTTAGAGCAGTCAAGATGTGGAAGCAACCTAAGTGTCCATCACTAGATGATTGGATAGAGAAGAGGTGGCACATGTACCAAATGTTACACTATTCAGCCATAAGAAGGAAAGCAATCCTACCATTTGCAACAACATGGATGGACCTAGAGGGTATTACGCTCAGTGAAATAAGACAGGAGGAAAAAGACACGTACCAAATGCTTTCCGTCATTTGTGGAGTATGAATACAAAGCAAATCTGAAAGAACAAAACAGCAGCAGGCTCTCAGAGTCCTGGAAGCGACTAGCAGTTACCAAAGGGGAGGGGCATGGAAGAGGGACGAGGATTCTGGGAAATTCTGATTGGTGCACATGGTGTGTCTGGGGTCACGTGCAAGACAGTGTAGCTCAGAGAAGACAAGTAGGGACTCCGTGGCATCGTACTACGCTGATGGACTGAGGCTGGCAATGGGGTATGGGGGAACTGAATAATTTGGGTGAACATAGTACCCACATTGGTTCTCTTGTGAAACCTTCAGAGCAAAATATATCAATGATACCTTAATGAAAAAGAAAAAAGAAAAAAAAAGTTCCCAATATGCCATTAACATTTATGAAATACTTCAATGCTTTTCTTTTCATTTTACTGTTCTGATGTCTCGCCAACGGGTCTATTGCTCAGTACCTGGTGCCCGCGGAACCGCGATGGCCTAGCTATCCTGCGGGGAACCGCGGCGTGGGGGTGGGGCCTGAGCCGCTAGCCCCGAGATGCCATTCTCGCGCCATCTCCGGCAACTTGGGAGGGCCCGCCATCAGCGCATTATGCCCGCCGGCCTCTAGTTCAGGCGAGCTGCTGAAGGGAGTCAGTGTGGAAGAGAGAGACGCGGAAGCCGCTCGCCCGCCGGACAGAGCTCGCTGATCTTTCCCAGTTGGAGGGGTTTTGAGCAAGCTCCGCTCCGCGCAGCCCGCCCCGGGTCCGGAGGCCAGGAGCCGGCGCCCTGTCTTCCTCGGAAGCCCCGCCCACCCCGTCAGCCCCGCAAGCCCCGCCGCGCCGGCTCCCTTGGCCCGCCGCGATCGCATTCCCCCTTCAGTCCCAGCTCGTTTCCTCGGGTCCCCTCGGAGGCCTCATCGCCGGTAAGACACGCTGACCGTCCCCAGACCGAGGACGCCGTGACTTGGAAAGAATTTTTTTCTTATGTCCTAAGTGGGTTCTGTGCCCTTTCCACCTCTACAACCACTTTGGTCCGCGTCCACCTGCCTCCCTTTAGTGTTTGCTGTGAGATGTGCTGCCAGAACTGTTCCCTTCTTTCAGTTCCTTTTGTGGGTCATTTTGCTGTTCCTTCGATGTTTAATTTTTAACTCCTCTGCTGTTATCATTCGTTTACAGTTACATGAGCAACACTGTGCTTACTGGACTCCCCGTATTATCCAGATTCCCCCTCATACCCCATTATAGTCACTGTCCATGAGCATATTGAGATGCTACAGAGTCACTACTTGTCTTCTCTGTGTGCCATACTGCCCTCCACTTGCCAACCCGCCTACAGCAGCTATGATGATCCTAATTCCCCTTACTCCCCTTCTCACTCCCTTCCCACCCAACCTTTTCAGTCCGTTTCCCTTTGGTATCTGTTAGGTCATTCTCGGGTTCTCGGAGGTTGCTGCTGTTTTGTGCCTTCAGCTTATTCGGTGTTCTAATGCTCCACAGATGAGTGAAACCATTTGATACTTGTCTTTCTTTCCCTGGCACTCAGCATAATACCCTCTTGCGCCATCCACGTTGTTGCGAATCCTTCCTTCAGTTCTTAAAGCGCTGATCTTGAATACAGAATCTGTATATCAGAATACTTACTTGGTAAATCTCTTATAATATACCTACTACAGGTGAGAATATCACGTGTCTGTTTACTCCCGCACTATTGACAACGGCCAAGATACGGAAGCATCCTAAGTGTTCATCTGTAGATGAATGGATAGAGAAGAGGGTGCACGTAATCAAAATATTACACTATTCAGCCATAAGAAGGAAACCAATCCTTCCTTTTGCAACAACATCATGGAGCTAGAGGGTAGTGTGCTCGGTGAAATAAGACAGGCGGTGAAAGACAAATACCAAACGATTTCTCTCGTTTGAGGAGTATGAATGCAAAGCAAACCTAAAGGAACAAAATAGCAGAAGGCTCACAGACTGAAGGCGCGACTAGCGGTTCCCAAAGGGGAGGGGCGTGGAAGGAAGAAGAGGATTCAGGGCAATGCTGATAGGTGCACGTGGTGTGTGTGGGGTCCCGGGAAAACAATGTAGCTCCGAGAAGACAAGTAGGGACTCCGAGACTTCGTGCTATGCTTTTGGACAGCGGCGGGCAATGCGGTATGGAGGGACTCAATAATATGGGTGAATATAGTACCCACATTGTTTCTCTTGTGAAAGCTGCAGAGCTGTGTATATCAATGATATCTTCATGAAAAACAAAAAAAGAAAAGTTCACGTTATGCCAGTTGACATTCATGAAAGACTTTAGAGGTTTTCTTTCACTTTTCTTTTCTGCTCTCTCGAAAACGGGACTCGTGCAGATTACCTGGGGCCCGGGGCAGCTGCGCTGTCCAAGCTGGCTGTGGGGCTGGCCTCCGCGTCCTGGGAGTGGGGGGTGGGGTGGGGGGTTGGCCTGAGCTGGGAGCCCCGAGCTGCCATTCGCGCGCCATCTCCTGGCAGCTTGGAAGGGCGCGCTGTCAGCCCACAATCCCGCCCGCCTCTAGTTCAGGCGCGCTGGTGAAGGGATTCAGTGTGGAAGAGAGAGAGACGCGGAAGCCGCTCGCCCGCCGGACAGAGCTCGCTGATCTTTCCCAGTTGGAGGGGTTTTGAGCAAGCTCTGCTCCGCGCAGATCGCTCCGGGTCCGGAGGCCAGGAGCCGGCGCCCGGTCTTCCTCGTAAGCCCCGCCCACCTTGTCACCCCCGCAAGCACCGCCGCGCCGGCTCCCTTGGCCCGCCGCGATCGCATGCCCCCTTCAGTCCCTACTCGTTACCTCGGGTCCCCTCGGAGGCCTCATCGCCAGTAAGACACGCTGACCCTCCGCAGACCGAGGACGACTTGACTTGGAAAGTATTTTTTTCTTAAGTCTTAAGTGGCTTCTGTGCCATTTCCACATCTTCAAACACTTTGGTGCGCGTCCTCCAGCCTCCCTTTTGCGCTTGCTGTGAGATGTGCTGCCAGAACTGTTCCCTTCTTTCAGTTCCTTTTTGTGGGTCATTTTGCTGTCCCTTTGATTTTTAATTTTTAACTCCTCTGCTGGTATCATTCGTTTACAGTTACATGAGCAACACTGTGCTTACTGGACTCCCCCTATTATCACGTCCCCTCCTCATACCCCATTATTGTCACTGTCCATGAACTTATTGAAATGCTACAGAGTAACTCCTTGTCTTCTCTGTGTGCCGTATTGTCCTCCACGTGCCCACCCCCCTACATCAGCTATGCTGATCCTAATGCCCCTTACTCCCCTACTCACTCCGTTCCCACCCACCCTTGCTGTCCGTTTCCCTTTGGTATCTCTTAGGACATTCTCGGGTTCTCGGAGGCTGCTGCTGTTTTGTGCCTTCAGTTTTTTCTCTGTACTCATGCTCCACAGATGAGCGAAGCCATTTGATACGTGTCTTTCTCTCCCTGGCATATTTCACTGAGCATAATACCCTCCTGCGCCATGCACGTTCTTGAAAATCCTTCCTTCAGTTCTTAAAACCCTGATCTTGAATACAGAATGTGTTTATCAGAATACCTACTTGGTAAATCTCTTATAACATACCTGCTACAGGTGAGAATATCACGTGTCTGTTTACTGCCGCACTATTGAAAACGGCCAACATATGGAAGCAACCTTAGTGTCCATCTGTAGATGAATGGATAGAGAAGAGGGGGCAAGTAATCAAAATGTAACACTATTCAGCCATAAGAAGGAAACCAATCCTTCCTTTTGCAACAACATCATGGAGCTAGAGGGTAGTGTGCTCGGTGAAATAAGACAGGCGGTGAAAGACAAATACCAAACGATTTCTCTCGTTTGAGGAGTATGAATGCAAAGCAAACCTAAAGGAACAAAATAGCAGAAGGCTCACAGACTGAAGGCGCGTCTAGCGGTTCCGAAAGAGGAGGGGCGTGGAAGGAAGAAGAGGATTCAGGAGAATGCTGATTGGTGCACGTGGTGTGTGTGGGGTCCCGGGAAAACAATGTAGCTCCGAGAAGACAAGTAGGGACTCCGAGACTTCGTGCTATGCTGTTGGACAGCGGCGGGCAATGCGGTATGGAGGGACTCAATAATATGGGTGAATATAGTACCCACATTGTTTCTCTTGTGAAAGCTGCAGAGCTGTGTATATCAATGATATCTTCATGAAAAAGAAAAAAAGAAAAGAAAAGTTCACGTTATGCCTGTGGACATTTATGAAAGACTTCAATGCTTTTCTTTTACTTTTTCTTTTCTGCTGTCTCGCCAACGGGACTCGTGCTAAGTACCCGGCGCCCGGGGCAGCCGCGCTGGCCTAACTGGCTGGGGGCGTGGCCTCCGCGTCCTGGGGGTGGGGTGGGGTGGCCTGAGCCCCGAGCGCGGAGCTGCTATTCACGCGCCGTCTCCTGGCAACTTGGAAGGACGCGCTGTCAGCGCACAATCGCGCCCGCGTCTAGTTCAGGCGCACTGGTGAAGGGAGTCAGTGTGGAAGAGAGAGCCGCGGAAGCCGCTCGCCCGCCGGACAGAGCTCGCTGATCTTTTCCAGTTGGAGGGGTTTTGAGCAAGCTCCGCTCCCCGCAGCCGTACCCGGTTCCGGAGGCCAGGAGCCGGCGCCCGGTCTTCCTCGGAAGCCCCGCCCAGCCCGTCAGCCCCGCAAGCCCCGCCGCGCCGGCTCCCTTGGCCCGCCGCCATCGCATTCCTCCTTCAGTCCCAATTCGTTTCCTCGGGTCCCCTCGGAGGCCTCAACGTCGGTAAGACACGCTGACCCTCCACAGAC
Source organism: Manis javanica (assembly GCF_040802235.1). Classification (NCBI taxonomy): domain Eukaryota; kingdom Metazoa; phylum Chordata; class Mammalia; order Pholidota; family Manidae; genus Manis; species Manis javanica. The sequence continues at coordinate 73,748,170 of NC_133165.1, forward strand.
TGAGGACGCCGTGACTTGGAAAGATTTTTTTTCTTATGTCCTAAGTGGGTTCTGTGCCCTTTCCACCTCTACAACCACTTTGGTCCGCGTCCACCTGCCTCCCTTTAGTGTTTGCTGTGAGATGTGCTGCCAGAACTGTTCCCTTCTTTCAGTTCCTTTTGTGGGTCATTTTGCTGTTCCTTCGATGTTTAATTTTTAACTCCTCTGCTGTTATCATTCGTTTACAGTTACATGAGCAACACTGTGCTTACTGGACTCCCCGTATTATCCAGATTCCCCCTCATACCCCATTATAGTCACTGTCCATGAGCATATTGAGATGCTACAGAGTCACTACTTGTCTTCTCTGTGTGCCATACTGCCCTCCACTTGCCAACCCGCCTACAGCAGCTATGATGATCCTAATTCCCCTTACTCCCCTTCTCACTCCCTTCCCACCCAACCTTTTCAGTCCGTTTCCCTTTGGTATCTGTTAGGTCATTCTCGGGTTCTCGGAGGTTGCTGCTGTTTTGTGCCTTCAGCTTATTCGGTGTTCTAATGCTCCACAGATGAGTGAAACCATTTGATACTTGTCTTTCTTTCCCTGGCACTCAGCATAATACCCTCTTGCGCCATCCACGTTGTTGCGAATCCTTCCTTCAGTTCTTAAAGCGCTGATCTTGAATACAGAATCTGTATATCAGAATACTTACTTGGTAAATCTCTTATAATATACCTACTACAGGTGAGAATATCACGTGTCTGTTTACTCCCGCACTATTGACAACGGCCAAGATACGGAAGCATCCTAAGTGTTCATCTGTAGATGAATGGATAGAGAAGAGGGTGCACGTAATCAAAATATTACACTATTCAGCCATAAGAAGGAAACCAATCCTTCCTTTTGCAACAACATCATGGAGCTAGAGGGTAGTGTGCTCGGTGAAATAAGACAGGCGGTGAAAGACAAATACCAAACGATTTCTCTCGTTTGAGGAGTATGAATGCAAAGCAAACCTAAAGGAACAAAATAGCAGAAGGCTCACAGACTGAAGGCGCGACTAGCGGTTCCCAAAGGGGAGGGGCGTGGAAGGAAGAAGAGGATTCAGGGCAATGCTGATAGGTGCACGTGGTGTGTGTGGGGTCCCGGGAAAACAATGTAGCTCCGAGAAGACAAGTAGGGACTCCGAGACTTCGTGCTATGCTTTTGGACAGCGGCGGGCAATGCGGTATGGAGGGACTCAATAATATGGGTGAATATAGTACCCACATTGTTTCTCTTGTGAAAGCTGCAGAGCTGTGTATATCAATGATATCTTCATGAAAAACAAAAAAAGAAAAGTTCACGTTATGCCAGTTGACATTCATGAAAGACTTTAGAGGTTTTCTTTCACTTTTCTTTTCTGCTCTCTCGAAAACGGGACTCGTGCAGATTACCTGGGGCCCGGGGCAGCTGCGCTGTCCAAGCTGGCTGTGGGGCTGGCCTCCGCGTCCTGGGAGTGGGGGGTGGGGTGGGGGGTTGGCCTGAGCTGGGAGCCCCGAGCTGCCATTCGCGCGCCATCTCCTGGCAGCTTGGAAGGGCGCGCTGTCAGCCCACAATCCCGCCCGCCTCTAGTTCAGGCGCGCTGGTGAAGGGATTCAGTGTGGAAGAGAGAGAGACGCGGAAGCCGCTCGCCCGCCGGACAGAGCTCGCTGATCTTTCCCAGTTGGAGGGGTTTTGAGCAAGCTCTGCTCCGCGCAGATCGCTCCGGGTCCGGAGGCCAGGAGCCGGCGCCCGGTCTTCCTCGTAAGCCCCGCCCACCTTGTCACCCCCGCAAGCACCGCCGCGCCGGCTCCCTTGGCCCGCCGCGATCGCATGCCCCCTTCAGTCCCTACTCGTTACCTCGGGTCCCCTCGGAGGCCTCATCGCCAGTAAGACACGCTGACCCTCCGCAGACCGAGGACGACTTGACTTGGAAAGTATTTTTTTCTTAAGTCTTAAGTGGCTTCTGTGCCATTTCCACATCTTCAAACACTTTGGTGCGCGTCCTCCAGCCTCCCTTTTGCGCTTGCTGTGAGATGTGCTGCCAGAACTGTTCCCTTCTTTCAGTTCCTTTTTGTGGGTCATTTTGCTGTCCCTTTGATTTTTAATTTTTAACTCCTCTGCTGGTATCATTCGTTTACAGTTACATGAGCAACACTGTGCTTACTGGACTCCCCCTATTATCACGTCCCCTCCTCATACCCCATTATTGTCACTGTCCATGAACTTATTGAAATGCTACAGAGTAACTCCTTGTCTTCTCTGTGTGCCGTATTGTCCTCCACGTGCCCACCCCCCTACATCAGCTATGCTGATCCTAATGCCCCTTACTCCCCTACTCACTCCGTTCCCACCCACCCTTGCTGTCCGTTTCCCTTTGGTATCTCTTAGGACATTCTCGGGTTCTCGGAGGCTGCTGCTGTTTTGTGCCTTCAGTTTTTTCTCTGTACTCATGCTCCACAGATGAGCGAAGCCATTTGATACGTGTCTTTCTCTCCCTGGCATATTTCACTGAGCATAATACCCTCCTGCGCCATGCACGTTCTTGAAAATCCTTCCTTCAGTTCTTAAAACCCTGATCTTGAATACAGAATGTGTTTATCAGAATACCTACTTGGTAAATCTCTTATAACATACCTGCTACAGGTGAGAATATCACGTGTCTGTTTACTGCCGCACTATTGAAAACGGCCAACATATGGAAGCAACCTTAGTGTCCATCTGTAGATGAATGGATAGAGAAGAGGGGGCAAGTAATCAAAATGTAACACTATTCAGCCATAAGAAGGAAACCAATCCTTCCTTTTGCAACAACATCATGGAGCTAGAGGGTAGTGTGCTCGGTGAAATAAGACAGGCGGTGAAAGACAAATACCAAACGATTTCTCTCGTTTGAGGAGTATGAATGCAAAGCAAACCTAAAGGAACAAAATAGCAGAAGGCTCACAGACTGAAGGCGCGTCTAGCGGTTCCGAAAGAGGAGGGGCGTGGAAGGAAGAAGAGGATTCAGGAGAATGCTGATTGGTGCACGTGGTGTGTGTGGGGTCCCGGGAAAACAATGTAGCTCCGAGAAGACAAGTAGGGACTCCGAGACTTCGTGCTATGCTGTTGGACAGCGGCGGGCAATGCGGTATGGAGGGACTCAATAATATGGGTGAATATAGTACCCACATTGTTTCTCTTGTGAAAGCTGCAGAGCTGTGTATATCAATGATATCTTCATGAAAAAGAAAAAAAGAAAAGAAAAGTTCACGTTATGCCTGTGGACATTTATGAAAGACTTCAATGCTTTTCTTTTACTTTTTCTTTTCTGCTGTCTCGCCAACGGGACTCGTGCTAAGTACCCGGCGCCCGGGGCAGCCGCGCTGGCCTAACTGGCTGGGGGCGTGGCCTCCGCGTCCTGGGGGTGGGGTGGGGTGGCCTGAGCCCCGAGCGCGGAGCTGCTATTCACGTGCCGTCTCCTGGCAACTTGGAAGGACGCGCTGTCAGCGCACAATCGCGCCCGCGTCTAGTTCAGGCGCACTGGTGAAGGGAGTCAGTGTGGAAGAGAGAGAGGAGGAAGTCGCTCGCCCGCCGGACAGAGCTCGCTGATCTTTTCCAGTTGGAGGGGTTTTGAGCAAGCTCCGCTCCCCGCAGCCGTACCCGGTTCCGGAGGCCAGGAGCCGGCGCCCGGTCTTCCTCGGAAGCCCCGCCCAGCCCGTCAGCCCCGCAAGCCCCGCCGCGCCGGCTCCCTTGGCCCGCCGCCATCGCATTCCTCCTTCAGTCCCAATTCGTTTCCTCGGGTCCCCTCGGAGGCCTCAACGTCGGTAAGACACGCTGACCCTCCACAGACTGAGGACGCCGTGACTTGGAAAGAATTTTTTTCTTATGTCCTAAGTGGGTTCTGTGCCCTTTCCACCTCTACAACCACTTTGGTCCGCGTCCACCTGCCTCCCTTTAGTGTTTGCTGTGAGATGTGCTGCCAGAACTGTTCCCTTCTTTCAGTTCCTTTTGTGGGTCATTTTGCTGTTCCTTCGATGTTTAATTTTTAACTCCTCTGCTGTTATCATTCGTTTACAGTTACATGAGCAACACTGTGCTTACTGGACTCCCCGTATTATCCAGATTCCCCCCTCATACCCAATTATAGTGACTGTCCATGAGCATATTGAGATGCTACAGAGTCACTACTTGTCTTCTCTGTGTGCCATACTGCCCTCCACTTGCCAACCAGCCTACAGCAGCTTATGATGATCCTAATTCCCCTTACTCCCCTTCTCACTCCCTTCCCACCCAACCTTTTCAGTCCGTTTCCCTTTGGTATCTGTTAGGTCATTCTCGGGTTCTCGGAGGTTGCTGCTGTTTTGTGCCTTCAGCTTATTCGGTGTTCTAATGCTCCACAGATGAGTGAAACCATTTGATACTTGTCTTTCTTTCCCTGGCACTCAGCATAATACCCTCTTGCGCCATCCACGTTGTTGCGAATCCTTCCTTCAGTTCTTAAAGCGCTGATCTTGAATACAGAATCTGTATATCAGAATACTTACTTGGTAAATCTCTTATAATATACCTACTACAGGTGAGAATATCACGTGTCTGTTTACTCCCGCACTATTGACAACGGCCAAGATACGGAAGCATCCTAAGTGTTCATCTGTAGATGAATGGATAGAGAAGAGGGTGCACGTAATCAAAATATTACACTATTCAGCCATAAGAAGGAAACCAATCCTTCCTTTTGCAACAACATCATGGAGCTAGAGGGTAGTGTGCTCGGTGAAATAAGACAGGCGGTGAAAGACAAATACCAAACGATTTCTCTCGTTTGAGGAGTATGAATGCAAAGCAAACCTAAAGGAACAAAATAGCAGAAGGCTCACAGACTGAAGGCGCGACTAGCGGTTCCCAAAGGGGAGGGGCGTGGAAGGAAGAAGAGGATTCAGGGCAATGCTGATAGGTGCACGTGGTGTGTGTGGGGTCCCGGGAAAACAATGTAGCTCCGAGAAGACAAGTAGGGACTCCGAGACTTCGTGCTATGCTTTTGGACAGCGGCGGGCAATGCGGTATGGAGGGACTCAATAATATGGGTGAATATAGTACCCACATTGTTTCTCTTGTGAAAGCTGCAGAGCTGTGTATATCAATGATATCTTCATGAAAAACAAAAAAAGAAAAGTTCACGTTATGCCAGTTGACATTCATGAAAGACTTTAGAGGTTTTCTTTCACTTTTCTTTTCTGCTCTCTCGAAAACGGGACTCGTGCAGATTACCTGGGGCCCGGGGCAGCTGCGCTGTCCAAGCTGGCTGTGGGGCTGGCCTCCGCGTCCGGGGAGGGGGGGGTGGGGTGGGGGGTTGGCCTGAGCTGGGAGCCCCGAGCTGCCATTCGCGCGCCATCTCCTGGCAGCTTGGAAGGGCGCGCTGTCAGCCCACAATCCCGCCCGCCTCTAGTTCAGGCGCGCTGGTGAAGGGATTCAGTGTGGAAGAGAGAGAGACGCGGAAGCCGCTCGCCCGCCGGACAGAGCTCGCTGATCTTTCCCAGTTGGAGGGGTTTTGAGCAAGCTCTGCTCCGCGCAGATCGCTCCGGGTCCGGAGGCCAGGAGCCGGCGCCCGGTCTTCCTCGTAAGCCCCCGCCACCTTGTCACCCCCGCAAGCACCGCCGCGCCGGCTCCCTTGGCCCGCCGCGATCGCATGCCCCCTTCAGTCCCTACTCGTTACCTCGGGTCCCCTCGGAGGCCTCATCGCCAGTAAGACACGCTGACCCTCCGCAGACCGAGGACGACTTGACTTGGAAAGTATTTTTTTCTTAAGTCTTAAGTGGCTTCTGTGCCATTTCCACATCTTCAAACACTTTGGTGCGCGTCCTCCAGCCTCCCTTTTGCGCTTGCTGTGAGATGTGCTGCCAGAACTGTTCCCTTCTTTCAGTTCCTTTTTGTGGGTCATTTTGCTGTCCCTTTGATTTTTAATTTTTAACTCCTCTGCTGGTATCATTCGTTTACAGTTACATGAGCAACACTGTGCTTACTGGACTCCCCCTATTATCACGTCCCCTCCTCATACCCCATTATTGTCACTGTCCATGAACTTATTGAAATGCTACAGAGTAACTCCTTGTCTTCTCTGTGTGCCGTATTGTCCTCCACGTGCCCACCCCCCTACATCAGCTATGCTGATCCTAATGCCCCTTACTCCCCTACTCACTCCGTTCCCACCCACCCTTGCTGTCCGTTTCCCTTTGGTATCTCTTAGGACATTCTCGGGTTCTCGGAGGCTGCTGCTGTTTTGTGCCTTCAGTTTTTTCTCTGTACTCATGCTCCACAGATGAGCGAAGCCATTTGATACGTGTCTTTCTCTCCCTGGCATATTTCACTGAGCATAATACCCTCCTGCGCCATGCACGTTCTTGAAAATCCTTCCTTCAGTTCTTAAAACCCTGATCTTGAATACAGAATGTGTTTATCAGAATACCTACTTGGTAAATCTCTTATAACATACCTGCTACAGGTGAGAATATCACGTGTCTGTTTACTGCCGCACTATTGAAAACGGCCAACATATGGAAGCAACCTTAGTGTCCATCTGTAGATGAATGGATAGAGAAGAGGGGGCAAGTAATCAAAATGTAACACTATTCAGCCATAAGAAGGAAACCAATCCTTCCTTTTGCACAACATCATGGAGCTAGAGGGTAGTGTGCTCGGTGAAATAAGAACAGGCGGTGAAAGACAAATACCAAACGATTTCTCTCGTTTGAGGAGTATGAATGCAAAGCAAACCTAAAGGAACAAAATAGCAGAAGGCTCACAGACTGAAGGCGCGTCTAGCGGTTCCGAAAGAGGAGGGGCGTGGAAGGAAGAAGAGGATTCAGGAGAAGCTGATTGGTGCACGTGGTGTGTGTGGGGTCCCGGGAAAACAATGTAGCTCCGAGAAGACAAGTAGGGACTCCGAGACTTCGTGCTATGCTGTTGGACAGCGGCGGCAATGCGGTATGGAGGGACTCAATAATATGGGTGAATATAGTACCCACATTGTTTCTCTTGTGAAAGCTGCAGAGCTGTGTATATCAATGATATCTTCATGAAAAAGAAAAAAAGAAAAGAAAAGTTCACGTTATGCCTGTGGACATTTATGAAAGACTTCAATGCTTTTCTTTTACTTTTTCTTTTCTGCTGTCTCGCCAACGGGACTCGTGCTAAGTACCCGGCGCCCGGGGCAGCCGCGCTGGCCTAACTGGCTGGGGGCGTGGCCTCCGCGTCCTGGGGGTGGGGTGGGGTGGCCTGAGCCCCGAGCGCGGAGCTGCTATTCACGCGCCGTCTCCTGGCAACTTGGAAGGACGCGCTGTCAGCGCACAATCGCGCCCGCGTCTAGTTCAGGCGCACTGGTGAAGGGAGTCAGTGTGGAAGAGAGAGCCGAGGAAGCCGCTCGCCCGCCGGACAGAGCTCGCTGATCTTTTCCAGTTGGAGGGGTTTTGAGCAAGCTCCGCTCCCCGCAGCCGTACCCGGTTCGGTGGCCCGGAGCCGGCGCCGGGTCTTCCTCGGAAGCCCCGCCCACCCCGCCAGCCCCGCACGCCCCGCCGCGCCGGCCCCCTTGGCCCGCCGCCATCGCATTCCTCCTTCAGTCCCAATTCGTTTCCTCGGGTCCCCTCGGAGGCCTCAACGTCGGTAAGACACGCTGACCTCCACAGACTGAGGACGCCGTGACTTGGAAAGAATTTTTTTCTTATGTCCTAAGTGGGTTCTGTGCCCTTTCCACCTCTACAACCACTTGGTCCGCGTCCACCTGCCTCCCTTAGTGTTTGCTGTGAGATGTGCTGCCAGAACTGTTCCCTTCTTTCAGTTCCTTTTGTGGGTCATTTTGCTGTTCCTTCGATGTTTAATTTTTAACTCCTCTGCTGTTATCATTCGTTTACAGTTACATGAGCAACACTGTGCTTACTGGACTCCCCGTATTATCCAGATTCCCCCTCATACCCCATTATAGTCACTGTCCATGAGCATATTGAGATGCTACAGAGTCACTACTTGTCTTCTCTGTGTGCCATACTGCCCTCCACTTGCCAACCCGCCTACAGCAGCTATGATGATCCTAATTCCCCTTACTCCCCTTCTCACTCCCTTCCCACCCAACCTTTTCAGTCCGTTTCCCTTTGGTATCTGTTAGGTCATTCTCGGGTTCTCGGAGGTTGCTGCTGTTTTGTGCCTTCAGCTTATTCGGTGTTCTAATGCTCCACAGATGAGTGAAACCATTTGATACTTGTCTTTCTTTCCCTGGCACTCAGCATAATACCCTCTTGCGCCATCCACGTTGTTGCGAATCCTTCCTTCAGTTCTTAAAGCGCTGATCTTGAATACAGAATCTGTATATCAGAATACTTACTTGGTAAATCTCTTATAATATACCTACTACAGGTGAGAATATCACGTGTCTGTTTACTCCCGCACTATTGACAACGGCCAAGATACGGAAGCATCCTAAGTGTTCATCTGTAGATGAATGGATAGAGAAGAGGGTGCACGTAATCAAAATATTACACTATTCAGCCATAAGAAGGAAACCAATCCTTCCTTTTGCAACAACATCATGGAGCTAGAGGGTAGTGTGCTCGGTGAAATAAGACAGGCGGTGAAAGACAAATACCAAACGATTTCTCTCGTTTGAGGAGTATGAATGCAAAGCAAACCTAAAGGAACAAAATAGCAGAAGGCTCACAGACTGAAGGCGCGACTAGCGGTTCCCAAAGGGGAGGGGCGTGGAAGGAAGAAGAGGATTCAGGGCAATGCTGATAGGTGCACGTGGTGTGTGTGGGGTCCCGGGAAAACAATGTAGCTCGAAGAAGGCAAGTAGGGACTCCGAGACTTCGTGCTATGCTTTTGGACAGCGGCGGGCAATGCGGTATGGAGGGACTCAATAATATGGGTGAATATAGTACCCACATTGTTTCTCTTGTGAAAGCTGCAGAGCTGTGTATATCAATGATATCTTCATGAAAAACAAAAAAAGAAAAGTTCACGTTATGCCAGTTGATATTCATGAAAGACTTAGAGGTTTTCTTTCACTTTTCTTTTCTGCTCTCTCGAAACGGGACTCGTGCAGATTACCTGGGGCCCGGGGCAGCTGCGCTGTCCAAGCTGGCTGGGGGGGTGGCCTCCGCGTCCTGGGAGTGGGGTGTGGGGTGGGGGGTTGGCCTGAGCTGTGGGGCCCGAGCTGCCATTCGCGCGCCATCTCCTGGCAGCTTGGAAGGGCGCGCTGTCAGCCCACAATCCCGCCCGCCTCTAGTTCAGGCGCGCTGGTGAAGGGATTCAGTGTGGAAGAGAGAGAGACGCGGAAGCCGCTCGCCCGCCGGACAGAGCTCGCTGATCTTTCCCAGTTGGAGGGGTTTTGAGCAAGCTCTGCTCCGCGCAGATCGCTCCGGGTCCGGAGGCCAGGAGCCGGCGCCCGGTCTTCCTCGTAAGCCCCGCCCACCTTGTCACCCCCGCAAGCACCGCCGCGCCGGCTCCCTTGGCCCGCCGCGATCGCATGCCCCCTTCAGTCCCTACTCGTTACCTCGGGTCCCCTCCCAGGCGTCATCGCCAGTAAGACACGCTGACCCTCCGCAGACCGAGGACGACTTGACTTGGAAAGTATTTTTTTCTTAAGTCTTAAGTGGCTTCTGTGCCATTTCCACATCTTCAAACACTTTGGTGCGCGTCCTCCAGCCTCCCTTTTGCGCTTGCTGTGAGATGTGCTGCCAGAACTGTTCCCTTCTTTCAGTTCCTTTTTGTGGGTCATTTTGCTGTCCCTTTGATTTTTAATTTTTAACTCCTCTGCTGGTATCATTCGTTTACAGTTACATGAGCAACACTGTGCTTACTGGACTCCCCCTATTATCACGTCCCCTCCTCATACCCCATTATTGTCACTGTCCATGAACTTATTGAAATGCTACAGAGTAACTCCTTGTCTTCTCTGTGTGCCGTATTGTCCTCCACGTGCCCACCCCCCTACATCAGCTATGCTGATCCTAATGCCCCTTACTCCCCTACTCACTCCGTTCCCACCCACCCTTGCTGTCCGTTTCCCTTTGGTATCTCTTAGGACATTCTCGGGTTCTCGGAGGCTGCTGCTGTTTTGTGCCTTCAGTTTTTTCTCTGTACTCATGCTCCACAGATGAGCGAAGCCATTTGATACGTGTCTTTCTCTCCCGGGCATAATTTCACTGAGCATAATACCCTCCTGCGCCATGCACGTTCTTGAAAATCCTTCCTTCAGTTCTTAAAACCCTGATCTTGAATACAGAATGTGTTTATCAGAATACCTACTTGGTAAATCTCTTATAACATACCTGCTACAGGTGAGAATATCACGTGTCTGTTTACTGCCGCACTATTGAAAACGGCCAACATATGGAAGCAACCTTAGTGTCCATCTGTAGATGAATGGATAGAGAAGAGGGGCAAATAAATAAAAATGTAACACTATTCAGCCATAAGAAGGAAACCAATCCTTCCTTTTGCAACAACATCATGGAGCTAGAGGGTAGTGTGCTCGGTAAAATAAGACAGGGGGTGAAAGACAAATACCAAACGTTTTCTCTCGTTTGAGGAGTATGATGCAAAGCAAACCTAAAGGAACAAAATAGCAGAAGGCTCACAGACTGAAGGCGCGTCTAGCGGTTCCGAAGAGGAGGGGCGTGGAAGGAAGAAGAGGATTCAGGAGAATGCTGATTGGTGCACGTGGTGTGTGTGGGGTCCCGGGAAAACAATGTAGCTCCGAGAAGACAAGTAGGGACTCCGAGACTTCGTGCTATGCTGTTGGACAGCGGCGGGCAATGCGGTATGGAGGGACTCAATAATATGGGTGAATATAGTACCCACATTGTTTCTCTTGTGAAAGCTGCAGAGCTGTGTATATCAATGATATCTTCATGAAAAAGAAAAAAAGAAAAGAAAAGTTCACGTTATGCCTGTGGACATTTATGAAAGACTTCAATGCTTTTCTTTTACTTTTTCTTTTCTGCTGTCTCGCCAACGGGACTCGTGCTAAGTACCCGGCGCCCGGGGCAGCCGCGCTGGCCTAACTGGCTGGGGCGTGGCCTCCGCGTCCTGGGGGTGGGGTGGGGTGGCCTGAGCCCGAGCGCGGAGCTGCTATTCACGCGCCGTCTCCTGGCAACTTGGAAGGACGCGCTGTCAGCGCACAATCGCGCCCGCGTCTAGTTCAGGCGCACTGGTGAAGGGAGTCAGTGTGGAAGAGAGAGAGGAGGAAGTCGCTCGCCCGCCGGACAGAGCTCGCTGATCTTTTCCAGTTGGAGGGGTTTTGAGCAAGCTCCGCTCCCCGCAGCCGTACCCGGTTCCGGAGGCCAGGAGCCGGCGCCCGGTCTTCCTCGGAAGCCCCGCCCAGCCCGTCAGCCCCGCAAGCCCCGCCGCGCCGGCTCCCTTGGCCCGCCGCCATCGCATTCCTCCTTCAGTCCCAATTCGTTTCCTCGGGTCCCCTCGGAGGCCTCAACGTCGGTAAGACACGCTGACCCTCCACAGACTGAGGACGCCGTGACTTGGAAAGAATTTTTTTCTTATGTCCTAAGTGGGTTCTGTGCCCTTTCCACCTCTACAACCACTTTGGTCCGCGTCCACCTGCCTCCCTTTAGTGTTTGCTGTGAGATGTGCTGCCAGAACTGTTCCCTTCTTTCAGTTCCTTTTGTGGGTCATTTTGCTGTTCCTTCGATGTTTAATTTTTAACTCCTCTGCTGTTATCATTCGTTTACAGTTACATGAGCAACACTGTGCTTACTGGACTCCCCGTATTATCCAGATTCCCCCTCATACCCCATTATAGTCACTGTCCATGAGCATATTGAGATGCTACAGAGTCACTACTTGTCTTCTCTGTGTGCCATACTGCCCTCCACTTGCCAACCCGCCTACAGCAGCTATGATGATCCTAATTCCCCTTACTCCCCTTCTCACTCCCTTCCCACCCAACCTTTTCAGTCCGTTTCCCTTTGGTATCTGTTAGGTCATTCTCGGGTTCTCGGAGGTTGCTGCTGTTTTGTGCCTTCAGCTTATTCGGTGTTCTAATGCTCCACAGATGAGTGAAACCATTTGATACTTGTCTTTCTTTCCCTGGCACTCAGCATAATACCCTCTTGCGCCATCCACGTTGTTGCGAATCCTTCCTTCAGTTCTTAAAGCGCTGATCTTGAATACAGAATCTGTATATCAGAATACTTACTTGGTAAATCTCTTATAATATACCTACTACAGGTGAGAATAATCACGTGTCTGTTTACTCCCGCACTATTGACAACGGCCAAGATACGGAAGCATCCTAAGTGTTCATCTGTAGATGAATGGATAGAGAAGAGGGTGCACGTAATCAAAATATTACACTATTCAGCCATAAGAAGGAAACCAATCCTTCCTTTTGCAACAACATCATGGAGCTAGAGGGTAGTGTGCTCGGTGAAATAAGACAGGCGGTGAAAGACAAATACCAAACGATTTCTCTCGTTTGAGGAGTATGAATGCAAAGCAAACCTAAAGGAACAAAATAGCAGAAGGCTCACAGACTGAAGGCGCGACTAGCGGTTGCCAAAGGGAGGGGCGTGGAAGGAAGAAGAGGATTCAGGGCAATGCTGATAGGTGCACGTGGTGTGTGTGGGGTCCCGGGAAAACAATGTAGCTCCGAGAAGACAAGTAGGGACTCCGAGACTTCGTGCTATGCTTTTGGACAGCGGCGGGCAATGCGGTATGGAGGGACTCAATAATATGGGTGAATATAGTACCCACATTGTTTCTCTTGTGAAAGCTGCAGAGCTGTGTATATCAATGATATCTTCATGAAAAACAAAAAAAGAAAAGTTCACGTTATGCCAGTTGACATTCATGAAAGACTTTAGAGGTTTTCTTTCACTTTTCTTTTCTGCTCTCTCGAAAACGGGACTCGTGCAGATTACCGGGGGCCGGGGGCAGCTGCGCTGTCCAGGCTGGCGGGGGGGCGGGCCTCCGCGTCGTGGGAGTGGGGGGGGGGGTGGGGGGTTGGCCTGAGCTGGGAGCCCCGAGCTGCCATTCGCGCGCCATCTCCTGGCAGCTTGGAAGGGCGCGCTGTCAGCCCACAATCCCGCCCGCCTCTAGTTCAGGCGCGCTGGTGAAGGGATTCAGTGTGGAAGAGAGAGAGACGCGGAAGCCGCTCGCCCGCCGGAACAGAGCTCGCTGATCTTTCCCAGTTGGAGGGGTTTTGAGCAAGCTCTGCTCCGCGCAGATCGCTCCGGGTCCGGAGGCCAGGAGCCGGCGCCCGGTCTTCCTCGTAAGCCCCGCCCACCTTGTCACCCCCGCAAGCACCGCCGCGCCGGCTCCCTTGGCCCGCCGCGATCGCATGCCCCCTTCAGTCCCTACTCGTTACCTCGGGTCCCTCGGAGGCCTCATCGCCAGTAAGACACGCTGACCCTCCGCAGACCGAGGACGACTTGACTTGGAAAGTATTTTTTTCTTAAGTCTTAAGTGGCTTCTGTGCCATTTCCACATCTTCAAACACTTTGGTGCGCGTCCTCCAGCCTCCCTTTTGCGCTTGCTGTGAGATGTGCTGCCAGAACTGTTCCCTTCTTTCAGTTCCTTTTTGTGGGTCATTTGCTGTCCCTTTGATTTTTAATTTTTAACTCCTCTGCTGGTATCATTCGTTTACAGTTACATGAGCAACACTGTGCTTACTGGACTCCCCCTATTATCACGTCCCCTCCTCATACCCCATTATTGTCACTGTCCATGAACTTATTGAAATGCTACAGAGTAACTCCTTGTCTTCTCTGTGTGCCGTATTGTCCTCCACGTGCCCACCCCCCTACATCAGCTATGCTGATCCTAATGCCCTTACTCCCCTACTCACTCCGTTCCCACCCACCCTTGCTGTCCGTTTCCCTTTGGTATCTCTTAGGACATTCTCGGGTTCTCGGAGGCTGCTGCTGTTTTGTGCCTTCAGTTTTTTCTCTGTACTCATGCTCCACAGATGAGCGAAGCCATTTGATACGTGTCTTTCTCTCCCTGGCATATTTCACTGAGCATAATACCCTCCTGCGCCATGCACGTTCTTGAAAATCCTTCCTTCAGTTCTTAAAACCCTGATCTTGAATACAGAATGTGTTTATCAGAATACCTACTTGGTAAATCTCTTATAACATACCTGCTACAGGTGAGAATATCACGTGTCTGTTTACTGCCGCACTATTGAAAACGGCCAACATATGGAAGCAACCTTAGTGTCCATCTGTAGATGAATGGATAGAGAAGAGGGGCAAGTAATCAAAATGTAACACTATTCAGCCATAAGAAGGAAACCAATCCTTCCTTTTGCAACAACATCATGGAGCTAGAGGGTAGTGTGCTCGGCTGAAATAAGACAGGCGGTGAAAGACAAATACCAAACGATTTCTCTCGTTTGAGGAGTATGAATGCAAAGCAAACCTAAAGGAACAAAATAGCAGAAGGCTCACAGACTGAAGGCGCGTCTAGCGGTTCCGAAAGAGGAGGGGCGTGGAAGGAAGAAGAGGATTCAGGAGAATGCTGATTGGTGCACGTGGTGTGTGTGGGGTCCCGGGAAAACAATGTAGCTCCGAGAAGACAAGTAGGGACTCCGAGACTTCGTGCTATGCTGTTGGACAGCGGCGGGCAATGCGGTATGGAGGGACTCAATAATATGGGTGAATATAGTACCCACATTGTTTCTCTTGTGAAAGCTGCAGAGCTGTGTATATCAATGATATCTTCATGAAAAAGAAAAAAAGAAAAGAAAAGTTCACGTTATGCCTGTGGACATTTATGAAAGACTTCAATGCTTTTCTTTTACTTTTTCTTTTCTGCTGTCTCGCCAACGGGACTCGTGCTAAGTACCCGGCGCCCGGGGCAGCCGCGCTGGCCTAACTGGCTGGGGGCGTGGCCTCCGCGTCCTGGGGGTGGGGTGGGGTGGCCTGAGCCCCGAGCGCGGAGCTGCTATTCACGCGCCGTCTCCTGGCAACTTGGAAGGACGCGCTGTCAGCGCACAATCGCGCCCGCGTCTAGTTCAGGCGCACTGGTGAAGGGAGTCAGTGTGGAAGAGAGAGCCGCGGAAGCCGCTCGCCCGCCGGACAGAGCTCGCTGATCTTTTCCAGTTGGAGGGGTTTTGAGCAAGCTCCGCTCCCCGCAGCCGTACCCGGTTCCGGAGGCCAGGAGCCGGCGCCCGGTCTTCCTCGGAAGCCCCGCCCAGCCCGTCAGCCCCGCAAGCCCCGCCGCGCCGGCTCCCTTGGCCCGCCGCCATCGCATTCCTCCTTCAGTCCCAATTCGTTTCCTCGGGTCCCCTCGGAGGCCTCAACGTCGGTAAGACACGCTGACCCTCCACAGACTGAGGACGCCGTGACTTGGAAAGAATTTTTTTCTTATGTCCTAAGTGGGTTCTGTGCCCTTTCCACCTCTACAACCACTTTGGTCCGCGTCCACCTGCCTCCCTTTAGTGTTTGCTGTGAGATGTGCTGCCAGAACTGTTCCCTTCTTTCAGTTCCTTTTGTGGGTCATTTTGCTGTTCCTTCGATGTTTAATTTTTAACTCCTCTGCTGTTATCATTCGTTTACAGTTACATGAGCAACACTGTGCTTACTGGACTCCCCGTATTATCCAGATTCCCCCTCATACCCCATTATAGTCACTGTCCATGAGCATATTGAGATGCTACAGAGTCACTACTTGTCTTCTCTGTGTGCCATACTGCCCTCCACTTGCCAACCCGCCTACAGCAGCTATGATGATCCTAATCCCCTTACTCCCCCTTCTCACTCCCTTCCCACCCAACCTTTTCAGTCCGTTTCCCTTTGGTATCTGTTAGGTCCATTCTCGGGTTCTCGGAGGTTGCTGCTGTTTTGTGCCTTCAGCTTATTCGGTGTTCTAATGCTCCACAGATGAGTGAAACCATTTGATACTTGTCTTTCTTTCCCTGGCACTCAGCATAATACCCTCTTGCGCCATCCACGTTGTTGCGAATCCTTCCTTCAGTTCTTAAAGCGCTGATCTTGAATACAGAATCTGTATATCAGAATACTTACTTGTAAATCTCTTATAATATACCTACTACAGGTGAGAATATCACGTGTCTGTTTACTCCCGCACTATTGACAACGGCCAAGATACGGAAGCATCCTAAGTGTTCATCTGTAGATGAATGGATAGAGAAGAGGTGCACGTAATCAAAATATTACACTATTCAGCCATAGAAGGAAACCAATCCTTCCTTTTGCAACAACATCATGGAGCTAGAGGGTAGTGTGCTCGGTGAAATAAGACAGGCGGTGAAAAGACAAATACCAAACGATTTCTCTCGTTTGAGGAGTATGAATGCAAAGCAAACCTAAAGGAACAAAATAGCAGAAGGCTCACAGACTGAAGGCGCGACTAGCGGTTCCCAAAGGGAGGGGCGTGGAAGGAAGAAGAGGATTCAGGGCAATGCTGATAGGTGCACGTGGTGTGTGTGGGGTCCCGGGAAAACAATGTAGCTCGAGAAGACAAGTAGGGACTCCGAGACTTCGTGCTATGCTTTTGGACAGCGGCGGGCAATGCGGTATGGAGGGACTCAATAATATGGGTGAATATAGTACCCACATTGTTTCTCTTGTGAAAGCTGCAGAGCTGTGTATATCAATGATATCTTCATGAAAAACAAAAAAGAAAAGTTCACGTTATGCCAGTTGACATTCATGAAAGACTTTAGAGGTTTTCTTTCACTTTTCTTTTCTGCTCTCTCGAAAACGGGACTCGTGCAGATTACCTGGGGCCCGGGGCAGCTGCGCTGTCCAAGCTGGCTGTGGGGCTGGCCTCCGCGTCCTGGGGGTGGGGGGTGGGGTGGGGGGTTGGCCTGAGCTGGGAGCCCCGAGCTGCCATTCGCGCGCCATCTCCTGGCAGCTTGGAAGGGCGCGCTGTCAGCCCACAATCCCGCCCGCCTCTAGTTCAGGCGCGCTGGTGAAGGGATTCAGTGTGGAAGAGAGAGAGACGCGGAAGCCGCTCGCCCGCCGACAGAGCTCGCTGATCTTTCCCAGTTGGAGGGGTTTTGAGCAAGCTCTGCTCCGCGCAGATCGCTCCGGGTCCGGAGGCCAGGAGCCGGCGCCCGGTCTTCCTCGTAAGCCCCGCCCACCTTGTCACCCCCCCAAGCACCGCCGCGCCGGCTCCCTTGGGCCGCCGCGATCGCATGCCCCCTTCAGTCTCTACTCGTTACCTCCGCCCCCCTCGGAGGCCTCATCGCCAGTAAGACACGCTGACCCTCCGCAGACCGAGGACGACTTGACTTGGAAAGTATTTTTTTCTTAAGTCTTAAGTGGCTTCTGTGCCATTTCCACATCTTCAAACACTTTGGTGCGCGTCCTCCAGCCTCCCTTTTGCGCTTGCTGTGAGATGTGCTGCCAGAACTGTTCCCTTCTTTCAGTTCCTTTTTGTGGGTCATTTTGCTGTCCCTTTGATTTTTAATTTTTAACTCCTCTGCTGGTATCATTCGTTTACAGTTACATGAGCAACACTGTGCTTACTGGACTCCCCCTATTATCACGTCCCCTCCTCATACCCCATTATTGTCACTGTCATGACTTATTGAAATGCTACAGAGTAACTCCGTGACTTCTCTGTGTGCCGTATTGTCCTCCACGTGCCCACCCCCCTACATCAGCTATGCTGATCCTAATGCCCCTTACTCCCCTACTCACTCCGTTCCCACCCACCCTTGCTGTCCGTTTCCCTTTGGTATCTCTTAGGACATTCTCGGTTCTCGGAGGCTGCTGCTGTTTGTGCCTTCAGTTTTTTCTCTGTACTCATGCTCCACAGATGAGCGAAGCCATTTGATACGTGTCTTTCTCTTCCCTGGCATATTTCACTGAGCATAATACCCTCCTGCGCCATGCACGTTCTGAAAATCCTTCCTTCAGTTCTTAAAACCCTGATCTTGAATACAGAATGTGTTTATCAGAATACCTACTTGGTAAATCTCTTATAACATACCTGCTACAGGTGAGAATATCACGTGTCTGTTTACTGCCGCACTATGAAAACGGCCAACATATGGAAGCAACCTTAGTGTCATCTGTAGATGAATGGATAGAGAAGAGGGGGCAAGTAATCAAAATGTAACACTATTCAGCCATAAGAAGGAAACCAATCCTTCCTTTGCAACAACATCATGGAGCTAGAGAGGGTAGTGTGCTCGGTGAAATAAGACAGGCGGTGAAAGACAAATACCAAACGATTTCTCTCGTTTGAGGAGTATGAATGCAAAGCAACCTAAAGGAACAAAATAGCAGAAGGCTCACAGACTGAAGGCGCGTCTAGCGGTTCCGAAAGAGGAGGGGCGTGGAAGGAAGAAGAGGATTCAGGAGAATGCTGATTGGTGCACGTGTGTGTGTGGGGTCCCGGAAAACAATGTAGCTCCGAGAAGACAAGTAGGGACTCCGAGACTTCGTGCTATGCTGTTGGACAGCGGCGGGCAATGCGGTATGGAGGGGACTCAATAATATGGGTGAATATAGTACCCACATTGTTTCTCTGTGAAAGCTGCAGAGCTGTGTTATCAATTGATATCTTCATGAAAAAGAAAAAAAAGAAAAGAAAAGTTCACAGTTATGCTGTGGACATTTATGAAAGACTTCAATGCTTTTCTTTTACTTTTTCTTTTCTGCTGTCTCGCCAACGGGACTCGTGCTAAGTACCCCGCGCCCGGGCAGCCGCGCTGGCCTAACTGGCTGGGGGCGTGGCCTCCGCGTCCTGGGGGTGGGGGGGGTGCCTGAGCCCGAGCCGGAGCTGCTATTCACGCGCCGTCTCTGGCAACTTGGGAGGACGCGCTGTCAGCGCACAATCGGCCCGCGTCTAGTTCAGGCGCACTGGTGAAGGGAGTCAGTGTGGAAGAGAGAGAGGAGGAAGTCGCTCGCCAGCCGACAGAGCTCGCTGATCTTTTCCAGTTGGAGGGGTTTTGAGCAAGCTCCGCTCCCCGCAGCCGTACCCGTTCCGGAGGCCAGGAGCCCGGCGCCCGGTCTTCCTCGGAAGCCCCGCCCAGCCCGTCAGCCCCGCAAGCCCGCCGCGCCGGCTCCTTGGCCCGCCGCCATCGCATTCCTCCTTCAGTCCCAATTCGTTTCTCGGGTCCCCTCGGAGGCCTCAACGTCGTAAGACACGCTGACCCTCCACAGACTGAGGACGCCGTGACTTGGAAGATTTTTTTTCTTATGTCCTAAGTGGGTCTGTGCCCTTTCCACCTCTACAACCACTTTGGTCCGCGGTCCACCTGCCCCCCTTTAGTGTTTGCTGTGAGATGTGCTGCCAAACTGTTTCCCTCTTTCAGTTCCTTTTGTGGGTCATTTTGCTGTTCCTTCGATGTTTAATTTTAACTCCTCTGCTGTTATCATTCGTTTACAGTTACATGAGCAACACTGTGCTTAATGGACTCCCCGTATTATCCAGATTCCCCTCATACCCATTATAGTCACTGTCCATGAGCATATTGAGATGCTACAGAGTCACTACTTGTCTTCTCTGTGTGCCATACTGCCCTCCACTTGCCAACCCGCCTACAGCAGCTATGATGATCCTAATTCCCTTACTCCCCTTCTCACTCCCTTCCCACCCAACCTTTTCAGTCCGTTTCCCTTTGTATCTGTTAGGTCATTCTCGGGTTCTCGGAGGTAGCTGCTGTTTGTGCCTCAGCTTATTCGGTGTTCTAATGCTCCACAGAAGAGTGAAACATTTGATAATTGTCTTTCTTTCCCTGGCACTCAGCATAATACCCTCTTGCGCCATCCACGTTGTTGCGAATCCTTCCTTCAGTCTTAAAGCGCTGATCTTGAATACAGAATCTGTATATCAGAATACTTACTTGGTAAATCTCTTATAATATACCTACTACAGGTGAGAATATCACGTGTCTGTTTACTCCCGCACTATTGACAACGGCCAAGATACGGAAGCATCCTAAGTGTTCATCTGTAGATGAATGGATAGAGAAGAGGGTGCACGTAATCAAAATATTACACTATTCAGCCATAAGAAGGAAACCAATCCTTCCTTTTGCAACAACATCATGGAGCTAGAGGGTAGTGTGCTCGGTGAAATAAGACAGGCGGTGAAAGACAAATCCAAACGATTTCTCTCGTTGAGGAGTATGAATGCAAAGCAAACCTAAAGGAACAAAATAGCAGAAGGCTCACAGACTGAAGCGCGACTAGCGGTTCCCAAAGGGGAGGGGCGTGGAAGGAAGAAGAGGATTCAGGGCAATGCTGATAGGTGCACGTGGTGTGTGTGGGGTCCCGGGAAAACAATGTAGCTCCGAGAAGACAAGTAGGGACTCCGAGACTTCGTGCTATGCTTTTGGACAGCGGCGGGCAATGCGGTATGGAGGGACTCAATAATATGGGTGAATATAGTACCCACATTGTTTCTCTTGTGAAAGCTGCAGAGCTGTGTATATCAATGATATCTTCATGAAAAACAAAAAAAGAAAAGTTCACGTTATGCCAGTTGACATTCATGAAAGACTTTAGAGGTTTTCTTTCACTTTTCTTTCCTGCCCTCCCGAAACCGGGACCCGTGCAGATTACCGGGGGCCGGGGGCAGCTGCGCTGTCCAGGGTGGCGGTGGGGCGGGCCTCCGCGTCCTGGGAGTGGGGGGTGGGGTGGGGGGTTGGCCTGAGCTGGGAGCCCCGAGCTGCCATTCGCGCGCCATCTCCTGGCAGCTTGGAAGGGCGCGCTGTCAGCCCACAATCCCGCCCGCCTCTAGTTCAGGCGCGCTGGTGAAGGGATTCAGTGTGGAAGAGAGAGAGACGCGAAGCCGCTCGCCCGCCCGGACAGAGCTCGCTGATCTTTCCCAGTTGGAGGGGTTTTGAGCAAGCTCTGCTCCGCGCAGATCGCTCCGGGTCCGGAGGCCAGGAGCCGGCGCCCGGTCTTCCTCGTAAGCCCCGCCCACCTTGTCACCCCCGCAAGCACCGCCGCGCCGGCTCCCTTGGCCCGCCGCGATCGCATGCCCCCTTCAGTCCCTACTCGTTACCTCGGGTCCCCTCGGAGGCCTCATCGCCAGTAAGACACGCTGACCCTCCGCAGACCGAGGACGACTTGACTTGGAAAGTATTTTTTTCTTAAGTCTTAAGTGGCTTCTGTGCCATTTCCACATCTTCAAACACTTTGGTGCGCGTCCTCCAGCCTCCTTTTGCGCTTGCTGTGAGATGTGCTGCCAGAACTGTTCCCTTCTTTCAGTTCCTTTTTGTGGGTCATTTTGCTGTCCCTTTGATTTTTAATTTTTAACTTCCTCTGCTGGTATCATTCGTTACAGTTACATGAGCAACACTGTGCTTACTGGACTCCCCCTATTATCACGTCCCCTCCTCATACCCCATTATTGTCACTGTCCATGAACTATTGAAATGCTACAGAGTAACTCCTTGTCTTCTCTGTGTGCCGTATTGTCCTCCACGTGCCCACCCCCCTACATCAGCTATGCTGATCCTAATGCCCCTTACTCCCCTACTCACTCCGTTCCCACCCCACCCTTGCTGTCCGTTTCCCTTTGGTATCTCTTAGGACATCTCGGGTTCTCGGAGGCTGCTGCTGTTTGTGCCTTCAGTTTTTTCTCTGTACTCATGCTCCACAGATGAGCGAAGCCATTTGATACGTGTCTTTCTCTCCCTGGCATATTTCACTGAGCATAATACCCTCCTGCGCCATGCACGTTCTTGAAAATCCTTCCTTCAGTTCTTAAACCCTGATCTTGAATACAGAATGTGTTTATCAGAATACCTACTTGGTAAATCTCTATAACATACCTGCTACAGGTGAGAATATCACGTGTCTGTTTACTGCCGCACTATTGAAAACGGCCAACATATGGAAGCAACCTTAGTGTCCATCTGTAGATGAATGGATAGAGAAGAGGGGCAAGTAATCAAAATGTAACACTATTCAGCCATAAGAAGGAAACCAATCCTTCATTTGCAACAACATCATGAGCTAGAGGGTAGTGTGCTCGGTGAAATAAGACAGGGCGTGAAAGACAATACCAAACGATTTCTCTCGTTTGAGGAGTATGAATGCAAAGCAAACCTAAAGGAACAAATAGCAGAAGGCTCACAGACTGAAGGCGCGTCTAGCGGTTCCGAAAGAGGAGGGGCGTGGAAGGAAGAAGAGGATTCAGGAGAATGCTGATTGGTGCACGTGGTGTGTGTGGGGTCCCGGGAAAACAATGTAGCTCCGAGAAGACAAGTAGGGACTCCGAGACTTCGTGCTATGCTGTTGGACAGCGGCGGGCAATGCGGTATGGAGGACTCAATAATTGGGTGAATATAGTACCCACATTGTTTCATCTTGTGAAAGCTGCAGAGCTGTGTTATCAATATATATTCATGAAGAGAAAAAAGAAAGAAAAGTTCACGTTATGCCTGTGGACCTTTATGAAAGACTTCAATGCTTTTCTTTACTTTTTCTTTTCTGCTGTCTCGCCAACGGGACTCGTGCTAAGAACCGGCGCCCGGGGCTGCCGCGCTG